>NC_063187.1:8504340-8824340 GCF_023159225.1 Perognathus longimembris pacificus
CCATCTTGGAGAACAAGTGTGGCAGGAACTGAAAGAGCCTCTGCAGAAGGCATTGCAAGCACTCCTCAGCCAGTGAGTCACTGCTCTGTGTGCACACATGCTCCCTAAGTGTAGCCTCAGCCCCTTCACTGCTAGAGTGGTGAAGGCTTTGTATTTGGGGAACAATGTCTGTTTTTTCTTGCTTTTCTTCTTTTGCTTTCCCAAAGCATCTCATCTGTGCTTTAGCCTCCTTGCAGTGATCACATGGTTCCAGCTACAGTTTGAGGGTTTGTGTTTACTGATGAGCTGTCAGATTTCAGAGTGCTTGGTTATGTGTTGAACAGGTGCCATTGTCCTTGTCCCTCCTTTCAGTGAGAAGCATAGATAGAGCTGAGGCCTTTGTGCACCGTCATGTGCCGCTGGCATTTTCTCCTCATCTTAGATGTCGGCATTTGAACTCATACCTGTCTCAGAGGTTGCAGCCTTAGGGGTTCCAGTCTGTGTGGGGGACTGCTTCCATATTCTCAGTCATTACTCTTGCAGCTACTGTTCTTACCACATTAAATGTACAATCAAGAAGCTGTCAAAAATGAAGTATTTCATTTTACTCGTTTTCTTTTTTTTTGTCGGTCAAGGGGCTTGAACTCAGGGCCTGGGTGCTGACCCCGACCTCTTTTACTCAAGGCTAGTGCTCTACCACTTTGAGCCACAGCTCCATTTCCCGTTTTTGAGTGGTTAATTGGTGGTAAGAGTCCCACAGGGACTTTTCTTCAAAATAGAGACTGTTCTTCACAAATATGTCTGGAGGAGGTCAAATGCTAAATTACGGTTATGGTAAGGAAATAATTTTCCATGCTGGTAATGTTTATGCTTTACCAGTTTGTTTGAAGGAGACAGTCTTAGTTTTAGGAGAATTCAGTTTCTGAATATTCTGGTGATATGAGCAAATGTAAAAGTTTTAATTCCATTTAAACAATGAAATCATATTAGAATTTTCTTAACTTAGAAAAGTTCAAAGATAAATAGGGAAAGAAGCATATGACTGTTGAGAGTGAAACAGCAGTGGTTTTCAGAAGGCAGTCACTGGAGTGTGCTAGGCCCCGTGGTGCTGTGGGCACAGAGGCGGCCAGGGGTGGACTCGGTAGGGCTCGCCGGGGTCTCTGCACCCTTAGACAAGCACGCCTACATTCATATGTTTTATATTAAGGATACAAGTAAGATTTGAAGAAAGAAATAATGGCTTTGCCAAGAAGAAAACAAAACCTTATAGAAGCTATTGGGAGTAATAACTGAGAGGCATAGGCAAAAAATTATATTTGACTTGGATGCAAACTGCTTATGATTTTGAGCCAATCTTTTTTTTTTTTTTTTGGCCAGTCCTGGGCCTTGGACTCAGGGCCTGAGCACTGTCCCTGGCTTCTTCCCGCTCAAGGCTAGCACTCTGCCACTTGAGCCACAGCGCCGCTTCTGGCCGTTTTCTGTATATGTGGTGCTGGGGAATCGAACCTAGGGCCTCGTGTATCTGAGGCAGGCACTCTTGCCACTAGGCTATATCCCCAGCCCCTGAGCCAATCTTTTAATTCCTTTTTTTTTTTTTTTTCTTGTGCCACTACCTTGGACTCAGGGCCTTCTATTCTCATCCTGCTTGTTTATGGCTGATAACTCTGTCTTTTGAATCATGCCTCCATCCCATCTTTTTTCCTGGCTATTTGTAGATGGAGCCTTGCGGACTTTTCTGCCCAGGCAGGCTTTGAGCATCAGTCTTCCAGTTCTCGGCCTCCTGGATAGCTAAGATTATACATGTGAGCATTGATGCTGGGTTTTACATGTATTACAGGAAAAAGTGGTGTCTGCTCACTGCAAATTGTGTTTAAGGTCCGTCTATCCTCAATTTGAAAAGTCTTCTAGTGACCTCTCTCTTTTTTAAAATACTTCCCGGTCCTCTTACTGAAAAGAAATTAATCCTAAATATTAGAAGCACATCTTATACAAAACATTGTGTCAGATAATCAGTATCTTGAATACTATATTGAATTCAGAACAGTGTAGTGCTTGCATGTTTATTCATCTGGGAATTTAGACTTTCCCTTTATGATTCACACTTCTAAAAATTCCTCAACAGACCAGTGACATACCCGACTTTTCGAGAACTTGCACTGGAGGCTGCGGGTCATACCAGCGGATGGAATAAGGTACTACTTAGATTGCTTTTATTCTTTCAAGATTTTAATCCTAATGATAAAGTTAAGGAGTATTATTAGTATCATGAAGCACAAACCTGTTAGAGCTCAGTCATTAATCCAACTCTGTTTCCTGGATTTTTTTTTTTTTTATATAATGCTGTGCCCCTTAGTATGCTACACCTTCCTTTCGATGTGCCCTGAGTTTCCCATCATTATGATAAATATTTCTTCACTCTCTGTGTTGGACATGACCTTTGTCTCCAGCTGATCCCTGTTAGCGCGCGAGTATCCTAGAGAAGAGTAAGGACTTGATTTGGGAGGTGAGCGTTTTTGGTTCTCTTAAATGAATAGTGCCAGTTTGTTTTGTAGTTTACAGTACTATACATCTCATGTCATGATTAATGAAGAGAGCCGGAAACCTCTTTAGTAGTTATTGGAACCAACTCTAGCTAAAATCTGATACTAGCCTGTGTCTTGCCACTCTACCATATGTTTATTCACTGTCTTAGACCTTTGTCTACTTGTCACCTTGAAAAGATAGTATAAGGAGAGGCACCTATAGGAAGAATTCTGGCCTCCAGTTAATAAAATTCAGTATAATTACTTTTTGCAAATGACCACCTCTATTCAACGAATGATACCATCTGTTTTTATAGTCATCTTTTTACAATTGTAGACTGATGCCTCTAGGGAATTGGTCCTAGGACCGCTCTTGGGTGTAAATATTTTCAGATTCTTAAGTTGCTCATATAAGCTAGAATAGCATTTGCATATGACTAATCACGTGCTGTATTTGTCTATCTATACTGGCTTGAACAGAACTTTGAGCTTTTGCTTGCCTTTTGTGCTAAGGCTAGTACTCTACAACCAAACCTTCACTTCTGGCTTTCTACTAGTTAACTGGAGAAGAGAGTCTCTGATTTGTCTGCCTGGACTGCCAGTAGCCAGGATCACAGGTGTGAGCCACCTACCTAGACTTTGTCATTAAGTGACTCATAATACCTAGTAGAATATAAACTGTTGTGTGAATGGTTGTTACACTGTACGTGGCTCCTCATTAGCTGTGAACACATGGCTCTAGATATATCTCTTAAGTTCATTCCACATCTCTAGATGTCATGTGGCTAGTATTCTCCCCTCCTCAGCCTCTCTCAGACGCTGTCTGGCTTCTCTGATCTGTGTTTGTACATTCTGAAATCTCAGTCTTGCCACAGAATGAATGTGTGTCTTCCTAGAGGGTAGCTAAGCTTTCAAGGATTCATCTGTGGAAGGAATACATGCGAGTAATTTCATAGTTTTATAAGAATTTTATTAGAATTGAATTAGCACATAGTGTGGCATCAGAATGTACTCACTAAGATTCACACCATCTGTAGACTGCTGTACTGGAGAAGAGCTACAAAGAAATAAAGCAGTTGTCATAGAAAGAACAGACTATTTTTTTTTTTTTTTTTGGCCAGTCTTGGGCCTTGGACTCAGGGCCTGAGCACTGTCCCTGGCTTCCTTTTGCTCAAGGCTAGCACTCTGCCACTTGAGCCACAGCGCCACTTCTGGTCGTTTTCTGTATATGTGGTGCTGGGGAATCGAACCCAGGGCCTCATGTATACGAGGCAAGCTCTCTTGCCACTAGGCCATATCCCCAGCCCAAGAACAGACTATTTTAGCTCATTATTGGCCTGAAAATTGACAAGAGTGAAAAGATTATAAATTGATCACTATAATATATGTAAAATCAGAGTACTTTTGGCACATGTGGAAGAGATAATTTGGAGCAATAAAAGGAAATTAAGCTGGGCACTGCTGGCTCACAACTGTAATCCTAGCAACTCCGAAGGCTGAGATCTGAGGATCACCTGTCGAATGAACCCTGACTGGGCAAGAAAGGCTGTGAGACTCTTCTCTCCATCATACTACTCAGAAAACGTTGGAAGTGGTGCTATATGGCTCAAGTGGTAGAGTGCTAGCCTTGAGCACAGGAAGCTCAGGGCCAGCATTCAGGTCCTGAGTTTAAGCCTCAGGACAGGCCAAAAAAAAAAAGAAAGAGAAAAAGGAAATTATATGTAGCAGTTCACTAAGATATTTACAACTTTAAATAGAGCTTAACCAAAAGCAACTTCAAAATGTTACATAGTTGTTGGTCACTAGGAAAAGTGTAGGACACACAGGCCTTTTGAAGTTGTCAAGATTAAACTCAAGGCAATGCTAGAGCTTTCCTTTAGTTGCTTTTGTCCAAGGCAGACTATTAGAACTAGAGAAACAATAATTTTATTTTTGTTTTAATAATAGAACAAGTTTTCTTACTATATCATTATATGTAATATATATTATATTGTTATATTGCATGAGTATTTTTTTTTCTTATTTGTAGCCATATACCCTCCTATTAGTGTTAAGAAGAGATTTTCAATATATTCTGAGCTGGAATTCCTTTAGAATGTTAAAAAGTTGAAGATAATGTGTTTGCTACATTCTTCCTTTAAAACTTTAATATTGATTTCCTCAGGCAACTTTACTGAAGTAAAAGCCAAAGGGAAATTGAAAGCCAGAGAATTATGAATATGAGGCATCCACTCACTGTGGTTTTGATTGTCTTCTGTGGAAAGAAACACTTTATTTCCTCAGTTATTTCCTTGGTACACACTATCAAGGAGCTGAAATGACTTTCATTCCTTTGTGCTTTTTTTTTCCCCCCCCCCAATCCTGGGGCTTGGACTCAGGGCCTGAGCACTGTCCCTGGCTTCTTTTTGCTCAAGGCTAGCACTCTGCCACTTGAGCCACAGCGCCACTTCTGGCCGTTTTCTGTATATGTGGTGCTGGGTAATCGAACCCAGGACCTCATGTATATGAGGCAGGCACTCTTGCCACTAAGCCATATCCCCAGCCCCTTTGTGCATTTCTTATCTTCATGTGAGACTTCAGTGTGTGAAGGCATTCAGACTACTAGCTGAAAACACTCTCCTCTCTCCCTTTTTCCTTCCCTCCCTCCCTCCCTCCTTCCCTCCCTCCCTCCCTCCCTCCCCCCTCCCTCCCTCCCTCTGTCTCTCCCTTCCTCCTTTCTTCCCTCTCTCCATCCCTCCCTCCTTTCTTTCCTTCCTTTAGTTTCCTCCTTCTCTTTAGTTTTTTTTTTTTTTCCCCCTAAATGTAATTTTTTGTGTGTGTGCTGGTCCTGAGGCCTGAACTTGGGGTCTGGGTGGCTGTCCCTGAGCTTCTTCAAGGTTGGTGCTCTACCACTTGACAGTTTCACTTCTGGCTTTTTGTCTGGTTAATTGGACATAAGAATCCCTTGATTGTTGTCTTCCTGGTTGAGTTTGAACCTTGATACTCAGATCTCAACTGCTTCAATAGCATGTGTGAGCTACTAGCTCATAGCTCTTGATTTTTTTTAATGGCCACATGTTTTTTCTAGCTGGCTGAAATTTATTAAACTAGTCCTTGAGTTGTTTCTAGTCTTTTGCTGCTTTAATGAATGCTTCTGTGAGTTTCTTTGAACACACCTTACTTCGCAGACACAACTATTTTATGTAGCAATGTTTCTACCAACCTGCATAGAGTATGCAGAAAAATTCTTGTGTTTTACCGAAATGGGAATGAAGTACTAGCACAGAACATGTAAAATGCATTAAAAAGCTTGAGGGCTTGGTATGTTTTCAGACGCTCTCATCTATGCCATGCAGATTGCAGTGCCTCTGGTTCTGCTTGGACAGATGCTTCTGGAGTTGGCTCGGCGTGGCGAGGAGCCCCTGCGCGCCCTGCTGCAACTGGGTGTTGCATACCTGGAGGACTGCGCCGCAGAGCACGTGATCCAGCACGGAGGCTGGGTATGACCCCTGTGTGCGTCCCAGGCCTCCCCTCAGAAGGCTGGGTATGACCCCTGTGTGCGTCCCAGGCCTCCCCTCAGAAGGCTGGGTATGACCCCTGTGTGCATCCCAGGCCTCCCCTCAGAAGGCTGGGTATGACCCCTGTGTGCGTCCCAGGCCTCCCCTCAGAAGGCTTAGGCCGCTCATCACAGTGCCAGATGTCGCCATCAGGATGCATGGTACCTTTAAATAGTCCTTCATTAAGAAACAGCTTGTCCTAACAAAAACAGATGTGGCTAACTAAGATATAAAGAATTCAAAAAGAATACTTACATGTCTATGGAAAGAATACAGTCACTCCTTGTTCTAGAGAGAATGTTGGAGATGGGATCCAGACCTCATGCTTGCTAAGCAAGTATTCAACATTGAACGCCAACCTCAGCCCAGAGAGCCAGTTGATACTCTCAGATCTCCTTAGAGTTGTATGTGTGAGTGTGTGCATGCACACCAGTCCTGGGGCTGTCCCTTAAGCTGTTTTTGCTCAAGGCTACTGCCTACCACATGAGCCATAGCTCCATTTTCAGCCTTTTGGTGGTTAATTGGATATGAGTATCTCAAGAGTTTCCTCCCTGGGCTGCCTTCACACCACAATCCTCAGATCTCAGTCTCCTGAATAGCTATGATTACAGAAGTAAACCAACGGGTGCCTAGCTTGTTTTGGTGTTAGTATTGAACTAAAAATCCAGACACTTTTGCTCTGCTTTTTTGCTCGTGGCTGATGTTCTCCATTTGAGCCATACCTTCAGTTTGGGGTTTTTGCTGGCTAAGTGGAAATAAAATAAAAGTCTCTCGAATTTGTTTGCCTGGGATAGTTTTGAACCAGGATCTTCAGATCTTAGCCACTGACACACCCGGCTTTGGAGTTGATCTTTGTACAGTATGAGAGATAGAGGTCCAATTTCAGTTTCCTACAACTGGATACAAATTTCCCAGCACCATTTATTTAAGAGGCTGTTTTTTCTTCAGTGTTCTGGCTTCTTTATTTGCCGTCATTGTGTGGGGTTTTTGGGGGCAGATCTTCAATGTTGTTCCATTGGTCCTGAGGTTTGTATGGCCAGTGCCAGGCTATTATTGTTGCTGTGCTATAGTGTAACTTGAATTCTGGTGGTATGACACCACTAACTCTGCATCAGTCACTCAGAGTACTTTTGCTTGGCTGGGTTTTTATGCCTCCATGTGAATTTTTGGGTTGAATTCTCTTAATTCTATGAGGGATGATATTGGGATTTTGTATTTCATTGAATCTATGGATTGCTTTATTTACTTATGAGATGGAGGTCTCACTGTTTTGCCCCAGCTGACCTCACACTCCTAGGCTCAAGTGATCACTCCTGTCTCAGCCTCCTGAGTCACTGAGACTGCAGTGCACACTACTGTACTTGGCATGATTTTATTTTAGAATAGTTCTTTGTCCTACTGTCATATCAACCAAGACAACTACAGAAATAATGACAACACCAACAATTTAATAGTGTCAAGGTAGCATAATTGAGCTGGGTGCTGGTAGCTCTGAGGTCAAAGCATCTCAGTTTGAAGCCAGCAGACTCTGGGTCTGTAATCCTAGCTACTCAGGAGGCTGAGGTCTGAGGATCAGTCTGAAGCCAGCCCAGGAAGGAGATTCTTATCTCCAATTAAACACCAAAAAGAGCCAGAAGTGGAGCTGTGGCTCAAGTGGTAGCAAGAAAACCCAAGGACATTACCTAGGCCTGGAGTTCAAGCCCCAGGATAGGCACCTAAAGAAAATTGACTAATCTTTATGTTGACTCTTCTTCTATATCTGTAGGGTACTGTCTTTAACCTGGAGCCTGAGGAGGAAGAATACCCCGGCCTCATTGCAGAAGACAGCAATGACATTTATATCCTGCCCAGTGACAACTCGGGGCAAGTCAGTCCCCCGGAGTCCCCAACAGTGACCGCCTCCTGGCAGTGTGAGAGCCTCCCGGCCTCGCTGTCAGCCAGCCAGAGCTGGCACGCGGAGAGCCTGCCCGTGTCCCTGGGTCCTGAGTCCTGGCAGCAGATCGCCATGGATCCCGAGGAGGTCAAGAGCTTGGATAGTAATGGCGCCGGAGAGAAGAGCGAAAATAACTCATCGAACTCGGACATTGTCCATGTGGAGAAGGAAGAGATCCCCGAGGGTGTGGAGGAGGCTGCGGGGGCCATGCCCTCCCAGGACACCCAGGCAGCCCTCCCTGCCCCTGACCCCCTGCAGCTGCACACCACTGCCCCTTTGGAGCCCAGGGAACCCCCCTCACAGGTGGCTGCCCTTGAGAAGGCCAGCCCTATCCCATCTCTCTTTGTGGAGCTCTGTGAAGAAGAGGTGGAGGCAGCGACAGGAGAACCTGCTGGCATGGAAAGAAAGAGCCCCCCAGCCCTGTTGAGTGAGAAGCAGGGTCCCGGAGGGGAGGCTGAGGCCACCCCAGCCTCGGAGGGCAAGGCTGCGCTGTTTGGAGGGGCTGGCGCCCTGGGCTCTGAGGGCAGGGCCGCACTGCTGTTGGGAGGGGCTGCTGCTGTGGCTGTCCTGGCAGTGGCCTTTGGAGTGGCCTTGGCTCTGAAAAAGAAGTAGCTGGGTCTTCAGAAGAGAACGATGATGACCGAGATCTGTGGTTTTCCTCGTGGTGTCTGGAATGTGAACTGCCAGCAGTGGATGGTGCACTGGTGGAGTGCTCGGGAGAACTGGCTTTCTGCCCAGCAAACTGCAGCTCGGTCTGCAAATTGGGCTGAGGGAGGGGTTGCATGGTCTGATCGTCAGGGCCGTTACTCATGCTGATTCTGAGCTTGTGAGTGATAAAGGACTCTAGACAGTGTCCCAAACCTGGCACTGTGAGCACTCACAGGTGGTGGTGGGCGCTGGCCACGCCCCTGCTTCTGTCCCTAGGTGCCAGTTAACACCCCACACTCAGCAAGGTCAGCCAGAAGTGTCTCGACATTGCCAGATGTTCTGTGGGCCCTGTCCCCATCCCCATCCCTCCACCCCAGGCACTGCTCTAGAGGGAGTAGTATAGGAGAGCAGAGCCTGGGGTTGGCTTCTCAGCCTCCAGGGCCATTCAGCTGGCTGGATGGAGTTCTCATCTTTCCCAATGAACATGCTGTGTTCCACAGCCCCCGCCATCTGGCTCTCAGGTACTCGTTCTCCCCCACGTCTCCCCACCCCAAGGGAGAGGGCTCCCCCAGGCCCCTGACGCTTCCAAAAGCTGATGCCTTTGAGAACATGAGCTCATAGATGAACATGAGGCGGCCCTGACTCCCCATGCGGGGACGTGTGTAGGGGCAGGGGACCTTTTCTGCAGTGCCCGCCCCCCAGCCGTGGTGACCTGCCAGCGGCGCTCCAGTGGTGGGATGTTTCCTGGTCACTGTGGCTGGTGTTTTTTTCCAGTATGCAACCTCCAGCACTGTATGCCTCTTGCCATCTGCTGAGCAATGCCTTCTGTGGACTTCCAGAAAGAACCAGCCAGATCAGAACCTTATTAAATAGGATCATTGAGATCCAATGATAAGTATCATTTTATTACTTTATCCCAAGTATCACTGAAATAAGAACGGGGAGGAGAAGCTTCAGTTTGAAGTTGGACTGCTGACAAGGTTTTAGTCTAGCCTTTAGTGTCTAGGAATGGAGGCCTCTTTGCCGACCATTTTCCAGGTCCAAATGCCAAGGTAATTAGCCAGAATGAGCTGGTTTGGCATAGTCATTTTGACCTGGCCCATCCCGTCCCTCGGGAGCGGTGCAGCGTCACCTTTGGTGCCTGAGGGCCGTGTGCTACCCTGCAGGGAGCCTGTGCTCAATGCAACTCATCTCAGATTTCCCTTAGCTATACACATCACTCACTTCCTTAATCCTGAATTTATAATAAACATTAACTGTTCTTTCCACCAAGATCTGATCTATAAGATATGCTTTTATTTTTGATGTTTTTTCTGTTTTCTTTTTTAGTGCCATTCCTGGGAGTTGAACTCAGGGCCTGGGCACTGTCCCTGAGCCACCATGTGCTTAAGGCTAGCACTTTACCATTTGAGCCACAACACCACTTCCAGCTTTTTCTGAGTGGTTCTTAATGGAAATAAGAGTCTCACGGACTTTCCTGCCCATGCTGGCTTCAAACCTGGATCCTCAGATCTCAGCCTCCTGAGTAGCTAGGATTACAGGGGTAAGCCACCAGCTGCTGGCTTGAAATTTATTTTTTAAAAACATCCCTAAAGCAGAATTTCAACAGTTGGTCAAGAAGAGATGAGTGTGCTTTGTCCTGCAGCTCTACCCTTCCGTGCAGTCAGCGAAGCTCATTGGGCTCAGAGCTGGGGAGGCTCTCAGGCTGATGGAGCTGGTGCTGAGGCGGGGGCTTCTCTGTCTTCCAATTGCCATGTTTATGTTTGCCAAGAGCCTGGTGAGTTGTGATTTTTTTTTCTTTCAATATTTCCTTCCAGTGTTAACACATTTGGATTGTGAATTCTCACATCCAGAGGAGCACCTTTATGTGCTAACAAGCCAGGCTTGTATGTGGCAGGAGGCAGTCTGTGTCCCCTGCTAGAGCAGGTGTAAGAAGTAAGTACCGTTCTGGGTCCTGAGTAGCTGTGATTACAGGTGTGAGGCACTAGCGCCTGGCCCAAGTGTGTTTTTTCGTGGTTATAGATGTTCTGTTGGCTTCGCTGGCTGGAATTGTTAGTCCTCACATGACAGGTCATCTCTACTCCTGCCCACTCCCCAGTCCCTCTCCCCTTTCCCCACTTCAGGTCTCTAGGAGTTCTTAGTTTTTGTTGTTACTTTTTTGAGACAAGGTCTCAATGTGTAGCCCATGCTGGCCTCAAACTCATAATCCTGCCTCTACCGCCAGAGAACTGGAATCACAGGTGTGCACTAATACCCAGCCTTGCAGTCACATGGTTTAAAAAGGTTTTCTGATTTCTCCTCCTGTTTGTGTGTGTGTTTGTGTACGTGTGCATGTGCATGTGTGCGCGTGCTGGTGCTGGGGCTTGAACTCAGGGCGTTGAGTTCTCACTTAGCTTTTTCACTCTAGGTTGGCACTCTTGTTTGGGCCATACCTCCACTTCTGGCCTTTTGCTCATTAATTGGAGATGAGAGTTGCTTGGGTTTGTCTGCCTGAGGCTGGCTTTGAACTGTGGTCCTTTGATCTCAGCCTTCCTAGCTGAGGATTATAGGTATGAGTCATCCACCTCCAGCCCCTCCACCATTCCTCTTGTCCCTCAACTCATACAGCATGAAACCTAAGGTAAAGATTTGGAATATGTTGAAGTTGATTAGAGAAGACAAATACCAGTTTTGAGAGTGAAATGTTTTCCTTGTGAACTGCAGAGGAAGTTTTGTTGGTTCTGTAGAATGTTCTCTCACCTCCTGCTTTTTCCTGGGGGTACAACTGAGGGCCACTGAGCTATACACCCAGCCTTTTGTATGATTTTTTGTTTGGGGAGAAGGAGCTTTGTAGCCCAGGCTGGCCTTGAACTCAGACCTCCTGCCTCAGCCCTCAGTGTTGAGAGCATACTGTACATGTAGTGACTTGTGATCACTTGGCAAAAAGCCAGCAGTCTCCTATGAAAAGTACCAGAATTAAAGAATATCAGCTTCAGTTGTGTGCTGAAGTGATAGTTCTGTCAGTCCCAACCGTGCCTTAGGAGGACTCATGATTACTGCCTGCTAAAGAACAGTCTGGATAAAGAACCACCACTATCAGTGGTTTGTACATTTCTCACCCAAGCTTTTTCTTGAGCTGTCCTCTGTATCAGCGTAGCCACAACCTGCAGTTCTCCTGAGGCGGCGACCCAGAGCAGACTGTTGTCTTTCTCATCCCCTCTAGTCGTAAACAGCAGTGCTTGCTCTTGCTTTCTTCCCTAAAGTATGATGCAGACATTTGGCATTTTGAATTATTTAAAGAGTTGTTTTATAGAAATAAAAGCTTTTATAGGTAAGAACAAAACTTCCTCTTATAATTTACATCTTTTCGTTTGCACTCCTCCTTTACAGAGCGTGGGGATCACACTTAGCATGAGGACCAGAGACTGCCAATAGAGTCTGAACAACCCTCGGCATGACTGCACTTTGTCTCCGCCACATGCCAGAACAGACACCTGCCCCGGCCGAGTGGGAGTGCGGTGGGGATTAAACTGCGGATGGATACTCGTGTGCAACACCTGCACTCTAAACCTCCACTCGGTCCTGGCAGTGGTCCGTATCTCCACTTCCCACCTTGTACTTGGAGGGGAGTCTGAAGGAAGGCCAGGCAGTGATTTGACTTTGTGACTTCAGGTCTAGTGCTTTCTTCCAGTGACACTGACGGACTTTGTGAGTGCTCTGTTATCCCTGCTGCTTGGGAAGCAGAGATCAGGAGGACTGTGGGGAAATGTTAATGAGCCCCATTCCCCTTCCTTTAAGTTGCTGGTGGTAGCAGCCCCACCTGTATGGAGGCATAGGTAAGAGGATCGTGGTCTGAGGCCAGTCATGGGCAAAAACATGAGACTGGAAAACTCTAAGAAAGGAGATAGGTGGGAACTTGGCTCAAATGGTAGAGTACCTGCCTGGCAAATTGCGGAGACTCTGAGTTGAAACCGTAGTACCACCCAAAAAACCATAGTTGTTGCTGGTGATTGCTAGTTTTTCCAGTTAGTGTGTGAAATATTTCTGCTTATAAGCAAGGTTAGGCCATGAGACATGAAGTCATCCCCAGGCGCCCCTGAGACAGGTCAAGGCAGCAGCACAGCCTGTCTTCCATTTTCCTTTTGAGCCTCTTTCCCTTGCCAAGCAGCAGCCTGGGCTGTGCTGGGCTGACTGGGCCTGTCCAGCACACTGCCATCCACAGCAGTCACGCCATGACCTTTGTTATGCATTGCCAACTCCGGGGTAGTTGCCTCATTTTTATAGGGAGCTCTGTGTGGTGTTGGGAACTTCTTACTAAGACACGAGGCCATCCCATCATCACACATGGCATTTGCTGTTTGTGTTTACACAACTGGAGCCCCAGCCAGCTGCCACTGCGCAGGTCGGAACCTGCTCAGGGATTTCTACCAGGCCCTGTCCTGTGACATTAGCCGTGGGCTCAAAGGATTCCTACTTAGATCTCACTTCCACGGGGACCCTTCCAGACCCTTCCTGGTGATTCCACTCCCTTCCACGGGTGCTCTTTGCACCACCTGAAGAAGCTGGTTTCTGAATATGCTACTTAAAGTGATGTCGTGTTTTAAGGCAACTGGTTTGTTGCCTTCGTTCCAGGAAGGTAGAACCTTTGTGAGGGCATGTAGCAGGTGTGTTGTATATGTAGGCTATCGGCCAACACCAGCGTGTTCTCTTGCTAGTGCAGTCTTCCTTGTCTCTCTCCCTTCAGATTAAAAGTGCCTCTCTCCACTCCGGTTAAGCTCAGTTCATTGTTGGCCCTAGTACCCTCCCCTCCTGTACTGGAACTAATTGTAATTTTCCCTTCCCCTGGGATGTTTCATGAGCTCTTCTTGCCACAGCTCTGATTTGTGCAATGATTTTTGGTGAAGTTCTAGCTCCTCCTTTTCCCTCCCTTGGCAGCTTCTCTTCACTGGGGGAAAGTCCACAAGCCGAGCTTTCCGTGAGGAGCAGCGTTGGTGCAATCAAGTGAGGTGAGAGGGGAATGGCTAGCTCATTTTCAGGCAAGTGTCAACCTAAGTTTAGGTGAGGTCATCCCAAAGAACCTTTCTAAGCACACATGGCATTTGCTTCTAAAGCCAGTCGGCACAGCGGATGGATGAGGTTACTGGGTCCTGAGGGGCGGTCAGGAGTGGTTTGACCTTTCGAATGCACTGAAGTAGCCCTCACCAGATGTGTCTTCAGAAGAAACTTGAGTTTTTATCATTTATTTTTAAAACTGAATATATTTTTAAAACAGGATGAAATTCTCTGAACAAAAGTCACCTCTCTGTTGTTGGCCTGAGAATTATGTCCCCTACTGAATAATGATTATAATGCACACCAAAGAATGTGAATGCAGGAATATGGGCCATTCAGCTGTTTCCCATTGTGGTAGAAATCCTTAAAAATCAACTCCTAAACATAAAAAACAACTTACTGAATTATTTCTCAACAGTGGCCTTCATGCTGCAGACATCCCTGCTTTTAGTGTTTGTACCTTTTTCCCACATCAGATTGAGACCAGCCCAAGTGATGTGTCTTTAATGCTGACTGTTGAAGAATGAATTTTGTTGTTCTTCGGGTGAATTTAAACTCTTGAGGAACAGAAAAGGGGTTTGGTAACAGGAATTGTTTATTAGGGCTTCATTACTTTACTTGCTTTTTCCCAAAGTCTTGTGGCTGGGACGTGGACTCTGGAAACTTGGGACATGAGTTCTAAGCTCCAGGTGGGGAACAAAGGCTAGTGGGGTATTGTTTCTAGACTGAAGCTATTCCTTGTTTATTCTGGTCCTGCCTAGAGTGTTGGATTTGTCATCATCATCTTTTCCCCCCCTTTCTCTCTCCCCCACCCCCACCCCCCCACCTATGCGTCCACCATTTCAGCTGCCGAATTCTCTTTTCAGTGCTGGTGACAGAACGCATGACGTTGCACATGCTGGGTGGGTGTTCTATCACTGGGTATTGCTGAACTGCACTTTCATCTTTGAACCCTCCCGATTTAGCTTCCAGGTCTAAGACGAGGTATAACTGAAAAGGTGAATATAGGACATCTTCAGTAGCTTCTGGCTCTCCATCAGCTTAGAATTTTTATGAAAGCCTTGATGAGAAAGCAAGCACTTGGCCACCTCTGTGGAGCCAGTAGCTGTTGTGGCCTTACCTTACCTGCACCTTTAACTCAAATAAAGGCAAGTGAAAAAAGCTAGACCTGTGTGAAGTCAGAGTTCCCATGATTTGACACCAGTACCTTAGTCCAAAACCTCTGTGCCATCTGGGTTTCACCTCTGGAATTAGGATGTTCTCTTGGAGTGGAATTCTTCACTTGTAATGGGAATGGCACTTCTCTTCTAAGCCCTGCCCTCCTAAAACAGGTGACTGCTGTAAGACCATGCCCCATTGTACTTCAAAGATTAAACGGTAACTTTTTTAAAAAGAAAAACATTGTGGCTTTTTTCCTTCTGCCTTACAACCTGCTTTTTAAATTTAATTTTCCAGTGAGAACCTGTACAGCTGAGCTAAGAAAGGCACCAGGTTGTAGATGTTGGAGATGTCTTGGAGTCCCCTTCAGATGTATGTAAGTTAACGTTTTCATTTTCACTCAAGTATCACAGTGCAGAAATGTCTAAATGGGTCACCAGCCCTGAAGCATCACCCTGAGAACCGGGGCAAGTGACTCCTGTCCAGGACTGGTCCTCTCCAAGCTGCCTGGTTATGTGGCCACAGCTCCTTCTCCTTTGGCAGTACTGTGGCTGTGCTTCCGTCTGATCTGTGGAGTTTCAGCCAGTCCTGCTTCTGTGGGACCTATTCAGTCCATCTCCTATGCAAGGAGGGAAGAGCAGCAGAATTAGACACTAAGTTCCCCTCAGGATCTGGTGCCACGGCCAGCAGGCATGCTGGTGCACACACTGTAGGGCTTACATCTCCACACTGCCCAGCCTCTGCCGCGTGGCTGTGTCAGGAGGTGCCCTGCATTCTGGCTGGCATTGTGCCTGACTTGGTTGCTGGTAAGGGCTTTCTATGTAAGAACTTCCTTAGGCTCTCTTTCCAACATGCGGCCTGAGAGGAGAGGGAGAAAAGAGAGGAGGAGGGGAGAGGGAGGAGAAAGGAGAAAGAGGGGGAGAGTTGTGTGTGTGTTTCCCTGACTTTTTTTACCCTCTTAAAACCATGACTCTCAGGCTCCTGAGCCACCAGATCCTGGTATCATACTTCTAACATGTAGGTTAGGTTTGTGACAAACAGAAGCTGCATGCATCCCTCTGGCCACCTGTGTGCCCCTCACTACTGGTAGGTTGTCAGTGGGGAGGGCTGCCTTCACCTCCCCTGGCTCCAGTGGGACTGAGGGGCTGTGGCACCGGCACCACGGGCTCCAGTGAGACACAGTGACACACAGGTCTGGCACCACAGGTTCTTACATTTCTGACTAAGTTCCTCACGTAGATGAGTAGGTTCTGGTTAATAAAGTTCACTGTTGTGCAGAAGACATCACGGAACAAGGATGGTGTGTGATTGACCACTTTTTTGGCCAACAGCATTGCCATTATCAGCGTGGCCTTCTCCATCTCCATATCTTTAGGGTAGGCCTGACCCAAGTCTTTCAGGGCAGAAGCCAGGCAGTTCCTTCTGTCCTGCAAGGGGATAAAAACACTGCTTACTTAATGCTTCCCTCTTGAAGACAGTCCTGAAGGCAGTGCACCAGTGGCCCACGCCTGTCACCCTAGCTACTCAGGAAGCTGAGATTTGAGGATCCAGGATCGAAGCCAGCATGGGCAGGAAAGTTCGTGAGACTCTTATTTCTGGAAAGAACCACTCAAAAAATTGGAAGTGTGCTGTGGCTCAAAGTGGGAGAGTGCTAGCCTTAAGCAAAAAGCTTAGCAACAGCACTCAGGCCTTGAGTTCAAGCCCCACAACTGCAATAAAAAAAGTCCTCAAAGGATAGTAGAACAAAGTGTTTGAGAGGTGAATGGGCTGTGCTGTGTATGAAGAGGCACTGGGAAGGGGCCCACTCCCCAGAGGCATGCACACGCTCACCACAAGTGTGCTCACAATCGTGAGATACAAGAAGCAGAGAGCACCTTGGCCCTAAAGCATCCCAAGCTTAGCTCACTGGAGTGGTGGCAGGTTGGGGTTCATCAGGACAATTGTGCACATGTAGGGAAATGTCTGTACAGTGAGTGCTACTGAAGAAAGAAAAGATCAGCCAGCTGGTTGAAGGGTGCCCCCAGGAGCCCTGGAAGAAGCACTGCTAGCCAGCCACCCTCCCAACTTACTTCCTCACTCAGACTCCGGTTCATAAACTGCACCACCAGGCTGTTCACCAGCCCCGGGTGGATGCTGCGGTCCATCTCATCCCCCACTTGGGCCAGGTGCCTGGCAATGTTCTGGATGATCTCCTCTTGACTGTCGGAATCTGAAGGGTAGTGAAGACAAGATTCAGACAACAGCCCCATTCCACAGCCTTACCCACTCCCGCCCACAGCCCTGCTGTCTACTATCTAACTTAACTCCCATAATTCTCCAACGACTCCCTGCACCTTCCTGAAGTCCTGGCTTTTCCATCTACAGGCTCTGGCTTAAGCCATGTCTTTCCTTCTTCCCAACTTGTCTATCTTCCAGTCCTGTGCAGTCCAGACTGCCCACCTTCTCCTTCCTGGGCCTTCAGTGCTGACCTGCTCCTGGCTTATCTGCAGAAGCCTCTCCATCTTGTTTGCATACCCCTTCTCTAGCCACCAGCTCAGCAACCTCAGCAGCTACATCTGGTCCACAAGGACACAGATGCTAATTTCATTCCACTTTCAAGTTCTGTCAGGGATTGAATGTATAGGCCCACTTTCTCCCAGAGCCACTAGTAAGGTCAAGTGTGTGGCCCCAGGTGCTACTTGCCAGGTTTGGCCATCTAAAGGGAAAGGGTGGTATAGAGAACACAAGAGAAGTGTAGCAGTAGACTTTTCCTGCTGTAGTAGTTCTGGTAGCAAAGCCAGTCAGTCCTGCTCACTGCTGCCCAAACTCTTCCAAAAGTGAGCAGGGCTTTTACTCCATTTAGGGCCATCCAGGAGATACATGGGCTGGCTTTTACAGCACAGAAAGTCTCTGGCACTTTCTAGCTAGTGCAGAACACCTGCCACAACCCCTCATACCACATTTAAAGAGAGCTATAGGGATTCAGAAGCTGGGCTGGCTGCTGGTCTTCCATACAACCACCAGGGGGCAGCAGAGGTCAAGAGGCAGCAGGTCCTTGGACGGATTGACCATGGTAGGTTCTCATAGTAGTGATCCCAACCACACAGTCTGAATCTCTTAGGCTTCTCCCAGCTAAAGGCATACTGCCTTGAGAGCTGAGAAGCCAGGCCATGCCTCCCAAAGCAATGCCAGTGTGAGCACACTCGCGAGAAACAAGTGTTCTGGACTGGGTTCGGGAGAGAATGGGCCTGCACACAGACCCCGTCATGCTCTCATGACCCTCCACCTACATGCAGCACCAGGGGACAAAGGAGAATGAATGCAGAGGCTAGGGCTAGGCTTGGTACTGCATGCCTGTGATTTCAGCTGCTCAGGAAGCAGAGGTACGAAGACTAAGATACATGCAGGACAAGGTAAAAGCAAGACCTAATTTTTTTAAAAGCTGAGTGATAGGGACATGGCTTAGAAAAGCAAAAGACCAAGAAGGAAGCATGGGCGAATGGATCCAAAAAATATGGTACTTATACACAATGGAATACTACATAGCGATTGGGAATGGTGAAATATTGTTATTCGCAGGGAAATGGTCAGAACTCGAACAAATAACGTTGAGTGAGACAAGCCTAGAACACAGAAAACAAAGGGGCATGATCTCCCTGATATATGACTGTTAACAAAGGGAGACGGAGAGACAGTAGAGACCAAGTCTGTGAACACTATATATGCTTGATACATTGTATATTGCATATGTGTCTACCTGACCTAGACAAGGGATGGAAAAACAGGTTGTAAGATATCACAAGAAATGTACACACTGCCCTACTATGTAACTGCACCCTCTTTGCACAACACCTTGTAAAAAATTTATGTTCAATTAATAATATATATATTATTTATATATATACTTATATAAAAGATATATATTTATATATATATATATAAAAAAAAGAAGCTAGGGACGGTGCTCAGGCCTGAGTCCAAGGCCCAGGACTGGCCAAAATAAGTAAATAAAAAGGAAAAAAAAAAAAAAAGGAAGCATGGGGAATAAGGCTGAGAAAGGTAATGCTGTGGGTGGCGATGGGCCCAGCTCACGTGGGAGCTAGCTTCAGAACCACTTCTGCCTGGCCCACCAGCCTGAGGTGGGCTAGTCATTTAATCTCTGGGCCTCAGCTTATGTGCAAGTGAGGCTCAGCTATACCTCCATGCATATAGGATGCAAAAATTACTATAAAAAACATACATTACATAGCTGGGTACGGATAGCTCACACCTGTAATTCTAGCTCAGGAGGCTGAGATCTGACAGTCATGGTTCTAAGCCAGCCCTGGCAGGAAAAGTCCCTGAGACTCTTACCTCCAACGAACGATCAGAAAACCAGAATTAGAGCTGTGGCTCAAAGTGGTAGAGCGCTAATCTTGAGCAGAAAAAAAAGCTCAGGGGAGCACTAAGGCCGAGTTTGAGCCCCCCAAAAAAATCAGCCTTCTCCATTGGTCCAGACAGGAGAATCACAACTGGAACACAAAGGGAGGTTGTGGCTCATCAGAAGGCAGAACCACCTCATAGTCATGCCCTTTTAGGACAAGGCATGCATGTACAGCAGCCCGAGACTGTAGAGGTAGAAGCTAAGTGGAAAGGTCCTTCACGGCCCACAGGAGACTGCCAAGTCCAGGTCTGGGATGGAGACGGGAACAAGGTGCCTACCTGCCTCTATTCTCTCGCAGAAGTGGCTGGCCCGGTTGCCATCCGTCTGCAGCTCATCGTCCTGGCAGGCCTGCAGCAAGGCTCCATCGAACAGCTCCTGGCCCAATGTGTCTAGCTCCTGCTGGAACTTATCAGAGGAGCTTTGGAGGAAGCCAAATACTAGAAGGTTTGTGATGCGCTCACTCCCGAGGCCTGAACCGTTGCTGACCTACAACAAGAAGGGGTCATGGAAGCCTGTGGGTGGCCGCTGCAGCTGGGCAGGCCGAGGGTCCTGTGAGACGCTCGCCCTGGTTCACAAGAGCTGGATAACTGTGGACACAGGCTCTGGCAGAGCCACGGGCTGCAGCCCCACTGTGAGCAGGGCTTACACACACAACAGAGAGTCACCCGCCACCTGCTTGATCTCTGAAAAGCATGGCTGAACGAGTGAGCTTCCCAGCAGAAGGACAAGGTAGATGGGCAGATGTGCCATGGGTGTGCCGGCTATGCACTCAACTGCTTTCCCCAAGCCCATTTCAATCCTCGGGCTAAGCTTCTACCAGCTGGCAGCTCTCTTTCCCATCATCCCCACGGTTGCCCAGGATGGCACTGGACAAGCAAGAAGATTCTCAGTGCATATTGGGGAGTCACCCTTGCCTTCGCCCTGACTTCCTTGACTCCCAGCCGATCAAGAGGTTGGAAAACACAGGTGCAGGGGAGAGGTATTCCTGGCCACTAAGTCCTTAATAGGAATACTGTCGGCTCAAAAACTAAATCACTTTCAGGGCTGGGGATATGGCCTAGTGGCAAGAGTGCTTGCCTCATATACATGAGGCCCTGGGTTCGATTCCCCAGCACCACATATACAGAAAACGGCCAGAAGTGGCACTGTGGCTCAAGTGGCAGAGTGCTAGCCTTGAGCAATCAGAAGCCAGGGACAGTGCTCAGGCCCTGAGTCCAAGCGCCAGGACTGGACCAAAAAAAAACAACTAAACCACTTTCAGAGGGCTGTTTTTTGAGGGCATGTGCTTATTAGCAAGCACTCTACCACCATCCCTCCTCCCAGCCATGCACACATAAAGATACAATGTTTGTGTACTGTTCTTCAGCCCTTATTTCTCCAAAATTACTTCCATATAGAGAAGAAAGATTCTATGTAAGAGTTCCACTATGTCCAGCTTGCAACCTGTTTGTGGGGAGACCAGAGGTCCAGGTAGGTTCCTGCCTCATAGAATAACCTGGAACCCACGGTGGTGGGCTTGGCCTGACAGGATCCTAGGTTGTGTGGTATCCCTCAAAGAAATGCCCAGATTCTCACCCAGTGTCTGCGAGTGAAGAAACCCACCTCTATTCAAGTCCCAGGCCCCTGGCATCTGTGTAAGGTGGTTCAGGCACAGGGACAACACAACTGTGAAGACAGACTAGACTGGGTGACACATTGAGCTAAGAAGCTCCAAGCATGGGTAGCAGCCAGAGAGGGCCAAGGCCAGAACCACCTCCCACCCCCCACCCCTCAGGCACCTGCCCAGATGAAACCCTGAAAGGAGAATGTGGCCTAGTGGTAGAGTGCTCACCTTGCATACATGAAGCCCTGGGCTCGATTCCTCAGCACCACACATACAGAAAAAGCCAGAAGTGGTGCTGTGGCCCAAGTGGTAGAGAGCTAGGCTTGAGCAAAAAGAAGCCAGGGGCAGTGCTCAGGCCCTGAGTTCAAGCCCCAGGACTGGCAACAAAATGAAACAAAAAACTTGAGTGTTTCTGCCCACCCTTCCTGCACCGAAATGATGAGGAGAGGATGGGTCTTCTCTGTGCCATGCGAGGGTATGGTGCCTCAGTGCTGACACTGGCTCTCAGACCTCTCCAGAATAAGAGAAAGAGGCCACTGTGGCCATCCAGAAGGGCATCGACAGGCAGGTTGACAGGATGGCAAACATATACTGCTGTTCCCACAGGAGCAGGCAGGTCTCAGACTGGAATCCTTGTCACCCCCGTCCTGAAGGATGCTCCCCAGACTGCACTGAGGCCCCTCCAGGTTTGGTGGCTCTGCTGTGGGCTCCAGGTTGTCCAGACCTTACTCTGTTACAGGTCTGAGACTCCTTTGCAGACAGAGCTGCTAAGTGAGGGTTTGTCTGGATTGGCACCAACAGCACAAACTCCAAGAGCAAGCAGACCCTTGGCTCCCTCACTCCCCTGAAAGCATCCCCCAAAAGTGGTTGGTGTCTGACCTCGGCGTCCATGGAGAGCTCTGACTCTTGTCTGGCTCACAGGTATAGTCCCAGTGGCAGCCTGGAAGAGGAAACAGATGGGCGGCTGTTACCCAGAGCACCCCACTCCCCAAGAGGCCTTAAGGGGAGAACAGAGGACATTCAGGAGCTCCCATTACCCCACATCCCTCCCTGTTACCACACTCAGCCTTGGTGCAAACCTAGACTCACTGCTATGTCTTGCCAGGTCTGAAGCACAGCACGGCCCACGACCTGTCCTCCAACCAAGACCAGACTCCCTCACCCACAATGACTTCACAGATCAAGCAGACAAGCAGCACAACATAAGGATTCTTTTACAAATGAAATATATCAGCTGGCAATTTTTCCATAAGAGGAAACTCAGCCAATAAAGAGTGTATTGGTCACAAGTTCAGGACACCTGAAGTTTCTCTTCTGAAGCTAATCTACAAAACCATACTATTATATATATATATATGATAAACATTATGAAGAAAATCACATTCTACTCTTAAGGACCTGGTAATCCACTCAATGAAATATGTGAAGGGCCCAGGTAGGTGCCAAGTATCAAGAAAAGCTTAACTGGAAGGGAGAAAGATGGCGCCAACAGAGTAGGGAGGCACCCGACTCGCTCCAACTGAATAGCGAGCTGGGAACTCCAACACCCAACACCCCATTAAGAACACAGCAAAACCAGCATCCAGAAGCAGTGGAGAAACGCAGGAAAACAAAAAGGAGCAAAAAAGGAGAGCTAAAAACCTACACGGAGCCGGAGAATCTCTGGGGCACCCTCCCCCCACCAGCCGACCCTGGCCCAAATAGGGCCAGGCTGGGAAAGGGGAACCCGGCGATCGGCAGACAGGCTGCCAGGAATGCAGAATCCAGATAGCGGGAGACCCCACGGTCACTAGGGAGGGCGTGGACCAAGACACAAAGGCAGCGACAAGAAGTTCGGGTCCACACTGGGTTCGGACAGGGGAACCCAGCGTGGCAGAAGGAGGGAACTGGGGAAGCCACCACGACACTTTGCCATCCCGAGGGACCAACGGCTGCACGGGACACACACACACAATGCAGGATCAGTGAGTCCCCCATTACCCCCTCACCCAACGGGAGACCAGCTATCAGAGACCCAAGCTCTACAAAGAAGCTAGATCTCCCTCCCCCTCCCCACCCTGTGGGAACAAAGAACCCCCTGACCTGGCAGAATCAGCCCCGCCCCCTTCCCAACAGGGGCCTGGGGACGGCCGGCAGTGCAAGCCCCACCTGAGACGCCTGGACCTCGAGGACTCTTACAACTAAAATCACAGGTGCTGGTGGGTAATACCAGCACGGCAGGGACACCTGGGCCTGATCACGTTCCCCCCCCCCCCTCGCAGCAGAGGTGAGGTCTGAGGGTGCTAACCCACACCCGGACAGTGGATCCCACTGGGCCCCACACATACCGCCCCCCCCCCCCCAACGGACTCAGGGGAGGGCGCAAACAACCCAACAACCCGGGGCTCGCTCTGGGAGGCATATCCCACTAAAGTGGACGGGGCCACATCGCCACGCCTGTTGTAGCAGGTGCACCGCGTAGAGGGCGGGGCCCCTGGGGACAGCGCCCGCTCTGGTAAGCGTACCCTGCACTGGTGGGCGGGGTCACAGCGGCAGCACCTGCTGCCGTAGACACGCCTACACAGGAGGGAGGGAAGAGCTACAAACCAAACCTGAGAAGCCATCCAACAGATCTCCAGATGCGCAAATCACAAAGAAACACAACACAGTTCATCAAAGGGCAAGCCAACTCACCAGCTCCAAAAAAGCAGCACGACTGAAGAGGAGATAGAGATTAAAAAAGCAAATGAGGCCATGTTAACAGGAATGATGGAAAGCGTCAGAAATGAAATCAGAAAACAATTCCAGGAGTTTAGAGCGGAAATCTTAAAGGACACCTAGGAAGCCAAGAAAGAAATGGAAGCAAAAATGGATACAATGCAAGCCTCCTTTAAAGAAATGGAAGCAAAAGTGGATACAATGCAAGCCTCCTTTAAAGAAAATCTGCACATCCTGAGAATTGAGATGCATGAAAAAATAGATTTAAAATACAACTCTTTAAAGGAAGAAATTTCCACGATCAGAGCTGATATGACAACCATAAATAGCTCTCTGACATCCATAAACTCCACAATTGAAACCATAACACAAAGAGTGGACCATATGGAATCCAGAATCTCTCGCCTGGACGATGAAGCAGCTGACAACAAGCAGAAAATGACCACACTCCAAGAAAATCCAGGAACTAATGGACAAAGACAAGAGATATAATCTGCACATAATTGGAATAGAAGAAGGAGCCGAATACCAGAGCAGAGGGCTTAAACATGTTCTCAATAAAGTTATTGCAGAAAACTTCCCCAATCTCACAGGGGACCCCATCCAGGTAACCGAAGCCTATAGGACACCTGGCAGGCCAGACCCCAGGAAAGCCACCCCAAGGCACATAATATTCAAGACTACAGACCTCAAGATTAAAGAGCAAATTCTGAATTCAGCCAAAGCGAAGAAGGAAACTTTTTTCAATGGGAAGAGGATTTGAATAACATCCGACTTATCCACACAAACTTACCAAGCTCGAAGTGAGTGGAAGAACACCATCCAAGTACTCCAGAATAACAATTTACAACCTTGGATCAAATATCCAGTGAAATTGGAGTTCACATTCGAAGGGAGAACCAGATCTTTCCACACCAAAGAGGAGTTAAAGGAGTATGTGCATAAAAAACCAGCCCTACAGCGAATATTAAGAGGGGATCCCCACCCAACAGAGATCGTAAAAGACACACAGACAGAATCAGAAAGAAACTTCAATAGCCAAAGACCAACAGAAAGAACAGCTCACTAAAGACAAGAAAAAAAAAAAAAAAAAGAAGAAAAAACAGCCCACCAAGAAAATGGAAGGAGAAAAAACACCCTTATCCTTGATCTCTTTAAATATAAATGGCTTAAACTCCCCGATTAAGAGGAGCAGACTGGCAGAATGGATTCGCAAACAAAAAGTTGACATCTGCTGTCTACGAGAGACCCACCTTACAGCAAGGGACAAAAACAGGCTTTGAATGAAAGGATGGAGCAAGATCTACCAAGCAAATGCACCCACCAAAACGGGAGGTGTAGCCATCCTGATCTCAGACAAGCTGGACTTCTCATTAAAGTCAACTCAAAAAGACAAAGAAGGACACTACATATTAATACAAGGAAAAATCCAGAATCAAGACATCACGGTGATAAATGTATACTCACCGAACAAAAGAGGCCCTACATATGTCAAGCAAATTCTCACAGAATTACAGAACAAGATAGACGCAAACACAATCATAGTGGGTGACTTTAATACCCCTCTCTCTCCAAGAGACAGATCCAACACCCAGAGGATTAGCAAGGGAGCTGAGGACCTAAGTAACACCATTTCCCAAATGGATCTGACAAGACCTATATAGAACCTTCCACCCTACAGAGACCCAATACACCTTCTTTTCAGCAGCCCATGGATCATATTCCAGAATAGACCATGTCATAGCACACACAAAGAACCTCAGCAAATACAAAAGTATTGACGTCATCCCATGTATTATATCTGATCACAGTGGATTAAAGGTAACCCTCGACAACAAAGGATACCACAGAGGCTATACACACTCTTGGAGGCTAAACCCCACACTGCTATCCAACACGTGGGCCACAGGCCAAATTAAAGATGAAATCAACGAATTCATAAGCCACAATGACAATGAAAACACATCACAAAGAAACCTATGGGACACAGCTAAGGCAGTACTGAGGGGCAAGATCATTGCCCTCAGCGCTCAAATTAAAAGAATGGAAGCAGTGCAGGTGAATAACCTCACGATGAAACTAAAACAACTGGAAAAACAAGAAATGACAGAATTTAAAATGACTAGGAGGGGAGAGATCACAAAGATTAAAAAAGAGATAAATCTGATTGAAAATAGAAAGACGATTCAAGAAATAAATAAGACTAAAAGCTGGTTCTTTGAGAAAATAAACAAAATTGACAGACCCCTTGCAAGACTTACAAAAAAAAGAAGAGAAGAGACTCATATACGTAAAATCAAGGACTACACCGGAAAAATTACAACAACTACACACGATATTCAAACAACCATAAGGAGCTATTTCCAAAACCTCTACTCAGCAAAAATCAATAATTTTACAGAAATGGATCAATTCTTAGAGAAGTACAAACTGCCCAAACTGAACCAAGAAGAAATAAATCAACTAAATAAACCAATAACTTACAGCGAGATACAGGAGGTAATCAAGAATCTCCCTACTAAGAAAAGCCCAGGCCCAGATGGATTCACCAGCGAATTCTACAAAACCTTTAGTGAGGAGCTAATACCAATACTCCTCAAACTCTTCCGCGAAATAGAAACGGAGGGAGAAATCCCAAACTCATTCTACGAAGCTAATATCATACTCATTCCCAAACCAGGCAAAGACCCAACAAAAAAAGAGAACTACAGACCAATATCACTAATGAACACAGATGCAAAGCTCCTCAATAAAATATTAGCTAATAGGATCCAGAAAGTGATCAAGAATATCATACATCATGACCAAGTAGGCTTCATCCCTCAGTCACAAGGATGGTTCAACATCCGTAAATCAATCAACGTAATTCACCACATAAACAGAACTAAAATCAAGAATCACATTGTTATCTCAGTCGATGCCCAAAAAGCCTTTGACAAAATACAACATCCATACCTATTAAAAGCTTTGGAGAGAACAGGAATAGATGGAACATTCCTCAAAACAATAAAAGCCATATACAACAGACCAACTGCTAATATCATATTAAATGGAGAGAAACTTAAATCATTCCCCCTAAACTCAGGAACAAGACAAGGATGCCCACTCTCCCCACTTCTTTTCAACATAGTGCTGGAATCCCTAGCCATAGCAATAAGGCAAGAGGAGGACATCAAAGGGATCCACATCGGCAAGGAAGAAATCAAATTATCCCTATTCGCAGACAACATGATCTTATATCTGAAGGACCCAAAAAACTCAGTACCCAAACTCCTACACCTAATAAACCAATTTGGCAAAGTAGCAGGATACAAAATCAATCCACAAAAGTCAGCAGCTTTTCTGTACACCAGCAATAGACAAACAGAAAAGGAAATTATGGAAACAATTCCATTTACAGTAGCCAAAAAAAGAATAAAGTACCTAGGGATCAACTTAACCAAGTTCGTGACGGACCTATTTAATGAAAACTATAAAAATCTAATAAGGGAAATCAAAGAAGACACAAGGAGATGGAAAGACCTCCCATGCTCATGGGTAGGCAGAATCAATATAGTGAAAATGGCCACATTGCCCAAATTGTTATACAAATTCAATGCAATCCCTATCAAAATCCCAGCCACATTCTTCACTGAAATAGAGAAACCAATGCATAAATTCATATGGAACAGCAAAAAACCTAGAATAGCCAAAGCAATTCTAGGCAAAAAAAGCAGTGCAGGAGGTATCACAATACCAGACTTCAAGCTCTACGACAAGGCCATCATAACAAAAACAGCATGGTATTGTTATAAAAACAGATCGGAAGACCAATGGATTAGAATTGAAGACCCAGAAATAAAACTGCACTGTTACAGCCAACTGATATTCGACAAAGGACCTAAAGACATACAATGGAATAAACAGAGCCTCTTCAACTACTGGTGCTGGAGAACTGGGCAGCCATATGCAGAAAACTCAAAGTAGACCCAAGCCTATCACCATGTACCAAGATCAACTCAAAATGGATCAAGGACCTCAATATCAGACCTGAATCCTTGAAACTACTGAAGGACAGAGTAGGAAAGACGCTAGAACTTATAGGCATAGGAAGGAACTTCCTGAATAGAGTCCCAGGGGCACAACAAATAGGGGAAAGACTCGACAAATGGGACTACTACAAATTAAAAAGTTTCTGCACAGCTAAGGACATAGCCACCAAAATAGAAAGACAGCCAACGATATGGGAAAGGATCTTTACCAGCACAGCAACAGTCAAAGGCCTAATATCTGTCATCTACAGAGAACTAAAAAAACTAAGCCCCTCCAAGCCCAATAAACCTATTAGGAAATGGGCAAAAGAGCTAAAGAGAGACTTCACAAGAGAAGATATAAAAATGGCAAAGAAACACATGAGGAAATGCTCAACATCCCTGCTAGTAAAGGAAATGCAAATAAAAACAACCCTGAGATACCACCTCACTCCAGTTAGAATGGCCTATACTCTGAACTCCGGCAACAACAAATGCTGGAGAGGGTGCGGGGAAAGAAGAACCCTTCTCCATTGTTGGTGGGAGTGCAAATTAGTACAACCACTTTGGAGAACAGTATGGAGGTTTCTCAAAAAGCTCAATATAGACCTACCCTATGACCCAGCCATACCACTCCTAGGCATCTATCCTAAACAGCAAAACCCAAGATATCAAAAAGACATTTGTACTTCCATGTTTATCGCGGCACAATTCACAATAGCCAAAATATGGAAACAACCCAGATGCCCCTCCACAGACGAATGGATCCAAAAAATATGGTACTTATACACAATGGAATACTACATAGCGATTAGGAATGGTGAAATATCGTTATTTGCAGGGAAATGGTCCGAACTCGAACAAATAATGTTGAGCGAGACAAGCCTAGAACACAGAAAACAAAGGGGCATTATCTCCCTGATATATGACTGTTAACAAAGGGAGACGGAGAGACAGTAGAGACCAAGTCTGTGAATACTGTATATGTTCTTGATACCTTGTATATTGTATATATGTCTACCTGACCTAGACAAGGGATAGAAAAACAGGACATAAGATATCACAAGAAATGTACACACTGCCCTACTATGTAACTGTACCCTTTTTGCACAACACCTTGTAAAAAAATTTGTGTTCAATTAATAAACAAATTTAAAAAAAAAAAAAAAGAAAGAAAAGCTTAACCCAGGGAAGAGATGACAGGGTAGGGAGCCAGGTACTGATGGCTCACACTTGAAATCCTACCTACCTGAGAGGCTGAGATCAAGGGGATCACAGTTCATAGACAACCCGGACAAAGTTTTCAAGACTCCTCAGGTTAGAGCTAGGTGCAGCAGCGAATGCCTGTCATCCTAGCTGCATGGGAGACTTAGAGGACAGTGGTGCCAGGCCAGACCAGAGAAAAGTCCATGCGCTCCCATCTCCATGGCGGGGAGCTGGGCAGTGGTATGTGTCTGTGCTCCCAGGAAGCTGCAGGTGGGCCACAGTCCAGGCGGGAAGCAAGCTCCCACCTCAAGATGAATGACTAGCAAAAATACGGGGCTCGCCAGGCCCATCCCAGCTACTCAGGAGATGGAGATCAGAGATCATGGATCTGAGAATCAAGCCAGTCCAGGCTGGAAAATCCCTGAGACTCTTATCTCCTATGAAGCAACAGAAAACTTGAAATGGTGCTGTGGTGCTATCCTAGCCGGCATAAGGCTCTTAGTTCAAACCCCATTCCTGCCAAAACAACAACAAAGAAAGCAGGGCATGGAACTCCACCTAGACTGGGGAAGAGAGAGAGAGAGCACCATCGAGATTTAGGAGAGCTTGGAGAAAGTGCATTCCTATTTTTAAAAAATCATAAATGAACCTAAGGTAACAATTTTAACTGGTATTTAATGGGGAAAACAACATGATGTTAAAACTGTAGAAAAGAGTTGAAAAGGGCTGGGAATGTGGCTTAGTGGTAGTTCAGTCCCACATACACAGAAGAAGCCAGAAGTGGCACTGTGGCTCAAGTGATAGAGTGCCAGCCTCGAGCAAAAACAGGAATAGCACGCAGGCCCAGTTCAAGCCCCAGGACTAGCATTAAATAAATAAATAAATAAATAAAAAGCCAGGTGCTGTTGACTCAAGCCTGTAATCCTAGCTATTCAGGCTAAGATCTGAGAATGGAGGTTCAAAGGTGGCTCAGGCAGGAAAGACTATTGAGACATCTCCAACGAACCACCACAAAACCAGAAACCCAATAACAACAAAAAAGTGGCTACCATCAATGATGACATGAGCAGCTCACTAAGATGACATTGCAGGCAAGGCCCCTGTTCCACCATTACTATGCCCAATGTTAAAGGGATACAGACAGCAATTCCTCAGAAACCAAATATGGAATGATCATTTGGTTTACAGTTCTGCTAGAGTATGTGCATAAAAGAACTGGAAGCAGGGTTTTCAACAAATAGGTGTTCATGGCATCGTGATCTAAAATAACCAGAAGCAAGTGTCAGGGGCTGGGAATATGACCTAGTGATAGAGTGCTTGCCCCGTATACATGAAGCCCTGGGTTCGATTCCTCAGCACCACATATATAGAAAATGGCCAGAAGTGGCGCTGTGGCTCAAGTGGCAGAGTGCTAGCCTTGAGCAAAAAGAAGCCAGGGACAGTGCTCAGGCCCTGAGTCCAAGCCCCAAGACTGGCAAAAAGAAGAAAAGAAAAGAAGCAAGTGTCCATTAGCAGATAAACAGAAAGAAAATCTGGTGTGCCCACACAGGAAGGAAATTACAACACATGCTGTGTGAGTAAACCTTGAGCCTTCCTCAGGACAAACACTGTTCGCTCACGCCTCAGCCCTCTCAGAGGTTGTCACATGTATGTGGACAGAGGACAGTGGTGTTTGCTGGGCAGGGCTTATGATTCAGTGGTTTCAGTTTAGAAAAAAGAAAGTTCTGGAGATACAGGGTATTGATGATTGGTCAATATAGATGTGCTGAACACTACTGAACTATCTATTTGGAAATCGTTAAGAGGATAAACTGTTTTATCATGAAAAAAAGGTAAGTTAAGGAGCTGGGAATCTGGCCTAGTGTCAAGAGTGCTTGCCTTGTATACTTGAAGCTCTGGGTTCGATTCCTCAGCACCACATATATAGAAAAAGCCAGAAGTGGCGCTGTGGCTCAAGAGGTAGAGTGCTAGCCTTGAGCAAAAGAAGCCAGGGACAGTGCTCAGGCCCCGAGTCCAAGCCCCAGAACTGGCAAAACAAACAAAAAACCCACACAGGGCTGGGGATATGGCCTAGTAGCAAGAGCGCTTGCCTTGTATACTTGAAGCCCTGGGTTCGATTCCCCAGCACCACATATACAGAAAATGGCCAGAAGTGGCACTGTGGCTCAAGTGGCAGAGTGCTAGCCTTGAGCAAAGAGAAGCCAGGGACAGTGCTCAGGCCCTGAGTCCAAGGCCCAGGACTGGCAAAAAAAAAACAAAAAAAAACCCACGCAAAAAATATGTAAGTTAAAAAAGGGAACTATGCTGATTACACTCATGCAAATAAATAGCTGTAGAAAGGAGTTAGGAAGGAAGGGGAAGCCAGGGAGGCACAGGCCTTGTTTTAAAGTTTTGTTTCTGTTTACCAGAGCAGAGCTCATCCACACTATATTATACACTGTGTCACACCCAGTGTGAGAAAGGGTTCCCTCAGGTGCTCAGAACACAGAACCAAGGTGTCACCTAACCGCAGCACACAGCTCCTCCTGTCAGTAGGTCCCCCCCCCCCCCATTTGCCATTTGGAGCTGGCAGTTCATCTGCATGGAGCCATCAGCGCCCAACCCAAGGAACGCCCTGGAAACCCTGGACGCCCTGGCCAGTGTACCGTGTGGCGAGCTGCCCAGGAGATGGCGGCTCAACGCTCTGATGGTAGTGTGCTTGCCTAGCATGTACAAGACCCTGGGTTTTATTCCCTGTGTGTGTGTGTGTGTGTGTGTGTGTGTGTGTGTGTGTGTGCATAAAACAAGGGAAGCCTACGTAGGTCTCTTTTCGGATGATCTGGTATGCTCTCTTCACAAGCAGCTCTTGGGAGCGGCTGAACAGGTCTGTTAGGCCCAGGAGCTGGAGCTTGCACCCTCCCCAGCTGCCAGCCTCTCTGCCTCCTCTTCACCCTCCTTGAACTCTTGACTTCAGACCTTTGCCCCCCGGCTCCCTCCAGGTCTGAACCCAGCAGCTGGGAACATGGCCTAGTGGCAAGAGTGCTTGCCTCGTATACATGAAGCCCTGGGTTCGATTCCCCAGCACATATATAGAAAATGGCCAGAAGTGGCGCTGTGGCTCAAGTGGCAGAGTTCTAGCCTTGAGCGAAAAGAAGCCAGGGACAGTGCTCAGGCCCTGAGTTCAAGGCCCAGGACTGGCAAAAACAAAACAAAAACAAAAAACAGGTCTGAACCCAGGTCAGTCCTGGGCAGTTCGGACCACTGATCTGTTTCCTTTTTCTGTGGAATAGAGGGATGGATGGGAGTCTCCAACATCGGTAAAAATCTATCTTTGGAGTAATCTTAGGTGGGGTTTCTTTGGAAGAAGGGCTTATTTTTGTTTTGGTGCTGGGGACAGAACCCAGTCTGGCACATGCTAGGCAAGCACTCCACTCCTGGGCTACATCCACCCCCAATCCAGTATTTTTACTGGCGAAGGACCAAATAAGTGATATTTCCCAGGGGTAACTGATAGGATCAGATAAAAAAATTAAAATCCTAAAAGGGCAGTAAGGGCTTTGGCTCTGGGGTAGAGCACTAGACTAGCTTGCACAACATACTGGGTACCATCTCCAACACTGTCAAATTTTTATTTCTGACCTTTTTTTCTAAGTCTAGGGTTTAATCTTTTTTTTTTTCCAGTCCTGGGGCTTGAACTCAGGGCCTGAGCACTGTCCCTGGCTTCTTTTTGCTCAAGGCTAGCACTCTACCACTTGAGCCACAGCGCCACTTCTGGCCATTTTCTGTATATGCGGTGCTGGGGAATTGAACCCAGGGCTTCACGTATACGAGGCACGCACTCTTGCCACTAGGCCATATCCCCAGCCCTAGGGTTTAATCTTTAAAAGACACCATCAAAAATGCTGGCAGGAATAGCAGGACTCACGATTAAGATCACCTGCCTGAGTGATCAAAACTAGGTTATTCATTAATAAAAGTCACAAACCAGGTTCTTTGCTGAGTGCTGAACCTTTGTTCTGGTCCTCCCCTTAAAAGTCCAGTGCACAAAGGTGAAAACAGAGAGAGCGAGAGAAGGGGGACATTGTCCAAAAAGAAACCTACTCCTAGGGCTGGGAATGTGGCTTAGTGGTAGAGGGCTTGTCTAGCACTCTAGTGAAGCCCTGGGTTTGATTCCTCAACACCACACAGACAGAAAAAGCCGAAGTGATGGTGTGTCTCAAGTGGCAGAGTGCTAGCCTTGAGCAAAAGAAGCTCAGGGACAGTGCCCAGGCTGAGTTCAAGCCCCAGGACAAGAGAGAGAGGAGAGAGAGGAGAGGAGAGGAGAGGAGAGAGAGGAGAGAATAGAGAAAGTAAGGAAGGAAAGAGAAACATACTCCCTGTCTGAATTATGTAACTGTAACCCCCTCTATACATCACTTTATATTAAAAATTAAAATAATAATAAAATTATGACATTCGCAGGAAAAATATCCAGTACATAAAAAGCCAACATATGGCACCAAAAACTATTCTATAAAATATGAAATCTTTGTTATGCAAGTGGATTGGGCAGGAAGTAAGATCATCTTTCAGTAAAGGCATTTATGAGCACACTAAGGCAACCATCAAATCAAGCCGACTTTGCCAAAACTGTTGACTTACACAGCTTCTTTATAGACTCAAATATTGTAAACAGTGGCAATAAAATTCACGCACCACATTTTGGTTTCCACATTATTCTCCGTATTCTAGTACACACTGAAAATCATTCTAGAAGATCATAGAGTAGGTACATGAGACTTTTCAGAGGACGTGAGAGGCCTAAAGTAACCCACAGGCCAGGTATGGTGGCAGGCACCTGTGGTCACAGCCACTGAGGAGACTTAGGCAAGAAGGTCACTTGAGCCCAGGGTTGCAGGCCAGCTAGGACAACACAGCAGACCCCCGAATTAAAAACTAGCAAGGGTACTAATATCACTTCCTACACAAAGGTAATGTTCCATAGCTGCGTGGTACAGGGCTGAAGCCGCCTGGGAAACCAAAAACATTAAATAGACTGGCAAGTCATAGGAAAATGCTGTTTTTCTCAATAAAAAATGTTTGTTGTCAAATATAGTCATCTTATTAAAATATGGCTAACAGAGGTTTTATACATTTCAAATGAATAGCATTATGGTTGTTTTTTTCTTTTCTGTTTTAAAGCAAGGCACAGTGGACAGCGTCTGTGATCCCAGCACTCTGGAAGTTCAGGCAGGAAGGTTGTGAACTTGAGGCCAATTTGGGCCATTTAGAGAAACTCCTGCTAAGAAAAACCCCAAAAAACATTTCTCTCCCTCCCTCCTTCCCTTCCTTCTACCTCCCCTCCCCTACAGTACTGGGACTTAAACCCAAGACCTGCGGTTTCTAAGCAAGTATTCTACCATTTCAGTCACAACCCAGATCTTTTGTTGTTTTCTGTGTTTTTAGGGTAAGTCTTTACCCTGAACAACCTTGTAGTATGGAACTAGCAATCCTCTTGCGTGAGACTGCAGGTATGTACCACTATGCCTGGCTTCTCTGTTTTAATTCTAACATAACTGATCAACAGCTATAATCCAATTAATCAAAACCCTTTCGTTTCTTCAACAGCTTTCATGTATAAAAAAGTTTAGGAGCTGGGTACCAGTGGCTCACACCTGTAATCCTAGCTATTCTGGAAGCTGAGATCTAAGGACTGTGCTTTGAAGCCAGCCCTGGCAGAAAAATCCCCTGTGAGATTCTAATTAACTCTAATTAGCCACTCAAAAAACCAGAAGTGGAGCTGTGGCTCAAGTGGTTAGAGTGCTTAGACTTGAGCCAAAGAGCTCAGGGACAGTACTCAAGGCCCAGAGTTCAAGCTCCACAAAGGACAAAGAAAACCAACAACAAACAAGAAAACAAAAAACTTCAGAGACCCAAAAGTTTGAGGAAGGGGGCTGGGAATACCGCCTAGTGGTAGAGAGCTCGCCTCGTATACATGAAGCCCTGGGTTCGATTCCCCAGCACCACCTATACAGAAAAGGCCGGAAGTGGCGCTGTGGCTCAAGTGGCAGAGTGCTAGCCTTGAGCAAAAAGAAGCCAGGGACAGTGCTCAGGTCCTGAGTTCAAGGCCCAGGACTGGCAAAAAAAAAAAAAGTTTGAGGGAAAACAAACCACTGTTCTTTGAAAAATAAAAGCATCAAGATGCATTGCACTCATAAACTGACAAACTAATTTGAAACTCCTTTGTACAATTATGTAAAGGCAATAAAATAACTTACCTTAAAAAAAGAAAATAATATACACACCAGTTTTCTTTGCTAACTGTGGCTAAAGTGACTGTGGACAGAGAACTCGGGGGCGGTGGGGCCCGTCGGCCTGACCCCGGGGACTCCGCGGCGAAGGCTGCGCCCGCCCGGCAGCAGCACTGCCCCGAGGTGTTCTTAGACCGTCCTCAGTAAGCAGGCCTCCGGCCTCTGCCTACAACTGCGGACCTTCACAAGTTGTGCCTAGTTAGTAATTTGTCTAAATACACCCGCACAATGGGAGGCAGGCCCCGGCACCAACAGAAGGCGCTTCCGGCACCTGTTCCACCGCTTCCGCCCCGGGACTGGCAAATAATGATCAGAAATAGAGGCGGCGGCGGCGGCACGCGTTACCTGGCTTAGAACCGGTAGCCCCTCCGCGCATCGCCTCCGTAACAACGCTTAAAAAACCCTTAGAGACCGCGGGGCCCCGGTCAGGGTCCCGGCGAGTCCCGGCGTCCGGGGCTCCGGGGGCTTCGGGAGGCTGGGTCGCCAGGCCTCGGTCCGCTCCGTCGGGCTTCCGGGCGGGCGGGCTCGGCGGGGCTCCCGAGCACCGTCCCCCCCCCCCCCCGCCCCGCCGGCTCCGAGCGGCCCCGCCGGCCCTCCCGCCCCACGGCCCGCAGCCCGCGGGGACGGGGCGCCCGCCGGCCCCGCAGCCCCTTCCCGGAGGGTGGGACGCCGCCGTGCGGCGCGGTGCGGTGCGGGCCGGCGCCCACCCCTCCGCCGGGCAGGGGAAGCGCGAGGCGAAGCCCACGAACCCCGGGCCCCGCCACCCAGGCCTCCCCGAGCCCGGCGCAGGCCCGCTCGCACTCCCCGGCTCCCAGCCGACTCCGCGGATGCCAGGCCGGACTCGGGTCCGCGCGCGGGGCGGAAGCCCGGGACGACCCCACCCACCCCGGGCTGCCCGCTGGGCCGAGAAGGAGGGCGAAAGAACCGCACCCTAACTTCCTTCGGCACGGAGGTCGCGGGGAGCTCCGGGCCGGGTCCCCCGCGGGTCTCCTGACCGGGGCCGACCCCACCGCAGAACGCCGGGCCCTGAGGACCCCTCCCGGGCTCCCAGCCCGGCCCGCCGAGCGCGCGCGCACGCACGAGGGGACGGGGGGGTGGTGAGGGGGCCCCGGGCGGCCGCAGGGGGCGGGGGGGCTCCCCAGGACCCCACGGGGCCCTGCCGTCCTCTCACCAACTTCAGAGCCTGCCGCGGCGCCCGGAGTCCCGGCCCCGGGAGGCCCGCCGGCCGCGCCGCCAGCCGGGCTCCGCGCCCAGGCTCGCAGGTGCGGGAGGCCGGGCCCCGGCACGCGCGGCCGCCCTCCCAGGGCTCGGGGGACGCGCGACGCCCCGCGGGGCCGGCGGGGAGGCGGGAGGCGGCCCGGGCGGCGCCGACAGCCTCGCCGGGCGCCGGGGCGGGGCCGCGTACCCGTCCCTCGGGTCCCGTGAGGGCTCGGCTGGGACGCCGGGCGCAGGTTTCGGGCAGCGCCGAGAGGCGGGCGCGCCGCAGCCGCGACGGACTCACCCGCCGAACGCCGCGGGCCGGCGAAGTGCGCGAGGCGGGGGCGGAGACCGACTTCCCGTTCTGGCGTCTCCGCGCCTCGGGGCCGGCCCCGCCCCCGCCCCGGGCCCCGCCCCCGGCCCCGCCCTCGGCACGTAGGCCTCCGACTGCGCCCCGCCGCCTGGCCCCTCCTCTGCCACGCCCCCGAGCGACGCCCCGCCCTCTCGCCGCGCGTCTGCGGGCTCCGCCCCTTCTCTGCCCGGCCCCGCCCCCAGCCCCGCCCTCTACGCCGGCGCCGCGTTTCGCTCCGGCGCGCGCTGGGGGTGTTGTTGCGGCCGGGGGTGGGTCCAGGGCCTGTGCGCTCGGAGCTCGTGCTCTACCACGGAGCCGCACGGCCCACCCGTGTTTAATCTCGTCCTGGCCCTTAAAGTCCTGTGGGTTTCTTGCTTAGACACCCATTCCATGGCATATTCCATCCTTCCCACGCTATTTCTTCTGTTCCACTGTTGGATTGTTTCTTAGTGTCTGGCACTTTTCTCCCTCCCTCCCTCCCTCCCATTCTTCAGGGTTTCTTGGGTAGCTCACGTAGCTTACGCTGGCCTTGAATTAAGGATCCTCCTGCCACAGCCTTCCAGGTGCTGAGCTAGTTGCTGATGTCACATTCATTCTATTTACTGAGCACCTGTGAAGGCCAAGCAGGGAAACAAGAACATGAAGAAACAAGCCCTTGCCTCATAGAGACTGATTTCCAGGGAAGGGAGGCACCGTGCAGACAGGTAGTATTTCTGGCTGTGATACATGCAGTGAGAGTGCTGAGATCGTTGGAGCTGCAGCAGAACAGCAGGACTCAGCACAGACCCTGCCACCAGGTGGGGTCCCCCATCTGTGCATGCAGGGCTGCTGCCACATGGGGGTCCTCTGCTCCCTTCTGTTCTGATACTGAATGTCTGGAGACATGGTCAGACTCAGGTGAGTGCTCCTTTCCCTGCAAGCGCCTGCGGTTTTCACCCATGCTTTGGATTGCCTACCTACAAGGTGGGGTTCACACAATTCCTTCCTTGAGAGTGAATAATTTGTTAGGGTGGCTCAGAGAACTCAGGGAAACACTGATTATTATTATACGGGTCTTACAAAGGGCACCCATGAGCCGGCCCTGGTGGCTCACACCTGTAATCCTAGCTACTCAGAAGGCTGAGATATGAGGATAAAGGTTCAAAGCCACCCAGGGCAGAAAAGTCCCTGTGAGACTCTTATCTCCAATTAGCTACTTAAAAACCAGAAATAGAGCTGTGGCTCAAAGTGATAGAGTGCTAGCCTGAGCAGAAGAGCTCAAGGACAGTGCCCAGGCCCTGAGTTCAACCCCACAACTGCCATGACTCAGCTGGGCTACAGAGGAAAGAACAGATGATGTCAGTTTCCTACAGGGATATGGAGATGATTCTGCCAAAGAGCTGGGCTCTACCAGCCAAGGGAAGAGAGCAGAGTCCTAACGTATGAGGGCTCTACACCATACTGGCTACTGGCTAAACTCATGGCTTAGCACTCAAAGCCAAGGTCAGCGTTTTGGTGCCTGAAGATCCAACTATGTGTGCCAGACCCAGAGACTCAGCCCCCAGCTCAGATAGAAGGCTGCCCAGTAACCTGGGCCACAGTCCTTGGGGCAGCTTTTCTCAACTCCACAGAGAGGGGTGGAATCTCAGTGGGTAGAACCTTGGAGAGCTCTTCTTCGGAGAGAAGGGAAGAAATGGGGCTGGGATGCTGAGGGCCTAGGGGTGGACACCATTCTATTGTTTCTGTGTAGGTCTTGATCTGATGAGAGCAGGAAACACAGCCCTTGGGGCAGCTGGGTGGGTGGCTAGGATGCTCTAGCACAGGCACTTCCCCTAAAGGGCTCTGGTGGACCAGTCCCCTCAGGGCTGCCCCCACTGCTTCTGCTCACTCTTGCTGACCCTCACCGAGCCAGTCTTGTGTCTCTACCACCTTCAGGACCTCCTGTCCTGGGGAAGTGCAATCTTCAGGGCCCTGCACCTCTAGCTGTGTTCTGCAGGGATGAAGAAGTGCCCAAAGGGTTCTGGGGAAGAAGGCCCCTTGGCGGCACACCCTCTTCTGTCTGGCTAGTATTCCAGGAAGGGACATTGGCATGACCCTGGACACAACAGGAGCACAGAGCAGAGGTCTGGGGAAACATTCTCCCCACCTGCAGGAATGGCCTCAGCCACAGGCCCACTGTAAGTCAGCCCCCATGCTTGGCCAGAAGGTGGTAAATGTCATTGGAAAACAGATTTTTAAAGGACTATCTCAGCCCGAGGCATGAGTTTGCAGAAATGACCCTCTTCCAAACAGAAGAGATGAAAGAAAATAATAGCTGGCTCTATTTTGGCCACATGAAGAGTGCAAACATTGGAGAGTGCGCTTTACCATGAAGGGGAGGAGTCCGTCCAGCTTCTACCCCTCACTCCTCCCCACAGCTCAGCTCTAAAAGCCATGAGCAGGATCACAGGGTGTCCCACTGCCGAGACCCATAAAGAGGCTTAGATACACAGGCAAGGGTTTTTCTTTTCTTTTTTGGTCAGGGGTGGGGCTGGAACTCAGGACCTGGGCCTGTTTTGTTCAAGGCTCTACCACTTTGAGCCACAGGGCCACTTCCAGCTTTTTCTACCTGTTCTATTAGAGTTGTCTCAGGATTTTTCTATCCCAAGCTGGCTCTGAACCACGATCCTAAGATCTCAGTCTGCCAAGTAGCTAGGGTTACAGCCTAAGTGTGAGCCACTAGCACCTGGCAAATGCAAGGACTTTTCTATTTACACCATTGCAAAACGACCTGGCATTCCCCTCTCCCACTCTGTCAGACACATTGTTTGCGAGACCTTGCCTTTCCTCAAAGCTTCTTCAAGATTCTGCCCACAGAATTCTACAGGGATGGGGGCTGCCTCCTATATCCTCCAGGCATAGGGGCTGGGACCCTTTGGGGGAACTGGGAAGCCTTGCAGGCAGAAAAGGCTCTGCTGACTCCTACTCAGTGAGGTAGTGGAGTGACAGCACAGCCACAGCACAAGGATCCAAGGAACAGAACTGAGAGAGACGGGGCTGCAGGCTTGGTCCGGCACTGTGTTCAAAGCCAGTCCATCAAGTGAGGCTTTGGGTCCATACCCCACAACTGACCAGCCCACCTCCCTAGCCTACAGCTGCACTGCTGTCTGGGATTCCTCAAGCACCTCTGGTCTCAGAGGTGGGCTTGGGTGACAACAGCTCATTTATGTCCAGTGCTCTTGTCCCTGGCATGGAAGTAGCTAGCATTCCCAAAGGATGAGGTTCCTTTGCCCTTCATGAGCCAAGGATCTCTACTTGGAGTTGGACCAGAAGCCCTGGCAGTGAAGGCAAGGGCAGGGTCCAAACCTGGGTTTATAGCTTTGTGTTTAGGCAGTGATAACAGAACCATTGGGTCAGCAAGCAAGAATCCTACCACCTTGGGGAAACACTGGTGAGTGACTAGAAACACACTGAAGGAACTAAGGCTTTCAGAGCAGCCCAAGATAGGAAGTTACCAGCGACTTGGAGGTTGAGATTGAGAGGGTCATAGTTATAGGCCGGCCCAAGCAGAAGTGCTCTGTGTCCGTGGAGGGAAGTTTGATGCAATGGTCCAGGCCTATGGGAAGCTTAAAGTAGGTCCACTGTGGCTCAGGCACCAGCCCAGGGTGGGACGTGAGACCCTATCCTTAAAATAGCCAGTGAAAAGCAGGGCTGGAATTGTGGCTCGAGCAGTAGCGCACTAGCTTAGCAAGGCCAAGGTCCTGAGTTCAAACCCCAGTACCATAAAAAATTCTATCTATCTATCTATCTAGTGTGTGTGTGTCCAGTTCTCTCAAGAGGCATGGAGGCTCCAGTTCCATAGGGTTGCTTCTTTTCAAACTGGGCTGCTATTTCTCAAGTGCTGCTGTTTGTAGATGGCTGAGTCAGGATCACAAACTAAAATAAAAAGTTGTATCCTTCAAAGAATCCTGTACACACAACCAGGTAGATAGAACCTACCTTCAAAGGCAGATGGGGGATGCAGAAATTCTGGCTTACTGCCAAGTACAGTAAAACAACTTAAGAAATACTGTTGCTATTTCTTTGAAAAACTTTTATTGCGCATGAAACAGACTATTCTCCTTTGTGGTCAGATGTCATAACCCTTTTACCGTTGTTTTTTTGTGTGTTTTTTACAGTGCTGGAGATTAAACCCAGTGCCTCATGCATTCTAAGCATACATTCTACCACCGAGCTACATCTTCAGCCACTAATTCTATTTTTCTGACTCTCTTCCTGCCACAGTGAAAAATCTCTTGAGAAAGGGTTGAGAATGATCTATCATTGCTGGTCACAATCAGCTCGAGGATGGCTGCTGGGTGAAGGCCCAAAGATGTCAACTGAGCAGGTGAAGATCCCATAGGGAGCTACCCGCCAGCCTGAAATCGAATGGGCACTGCCTTCTTAGTCCTCCAAGGGCACAGACCATGACCCCTGCTGTACTGGGACTTGTTCAGATGAACTCTTCCCTGCCTTCAAGGGAAGGGTTCATTCTGGGGAGGGCAGTTGCCTGGATGGGTATGCATTTCCAAAGGTGGAAATCATCTTCTGTAGCAAGTCCCCGGGCTATTAAAACCAGCTGCAAGCTAGTAGTCTCAAACTGGGAGCTTAAAGGAGGACCTGAAGTACTAGCGCAGTCGGGATGGAGAGCTGGGGCTCATCTCAGGCTGGTGATTTTCTGAGGTCTTTCTGCAGTGTCTTCAGTTCCCCTTCAGTGACTGCAGGCAGCAATGTTGTGGCTGACCAGGCGGCGGCGTGTGCTCTGGAGGATGCTACAAGGGGTGGAAGGAACACCTAGGTTTTCTGCTACACAAGGCCACTTGAGGCAGTATACTACAATCGCACCCCTTACAGTCACTTTGGAACTGGCTTCCTTGTTTGTGATTTGCAACCAGGATGGACGTGAGCAATATGGTGGAGCTGGCCAGTGGTGGTTGAGAGGAAGGCATTGCTACGGGGAAGGCCACTCGGGCAGAGGGTCTTATCCAAAGCCCACGTTGATTGGCAGGCTGGGGTTAAGGATGAAATCCAGAACGTGGTCCCCTCCTACTCTGGGAAAAAATGAAAGTGGAGATGCTGCCTCTTTGGAAAACATGGATGCTATGATGGTTGCTAGCAGCACATCTGGGTTTCCACAGAAGAGATGGCAGTTTTTAGACAAGGTAAAGGAGATAGGTTCCTTGCTCTTTTGTGTTTAGCATGGATGTTCAAGTTGAGGCACAGTGTGGTTCCTATGGGAGGCCCGAGGTCAGCCTGGGCCATTGGCCTGTCCTGTCCTCAGGAGCAGCCAGGTGCCCATTCTCTACACTGGACCTTCCATGCCAGGTACAGCTGGAGTGCCCCTGTCCCTTTTGGACCAGTCTCATCCTGGTAAGACTTGGCCCGACATGGGCAATGTGCTGATTCTCTTGGTAGACAAAGCATGTTGGCCCCTGATGTTCTCAGCCAGTGGCTTGATGAACTGTACATGAAGTAAACAGTTTGGATCGTTTGGCTTATGGAGCTGGTTATGACATGTGTAGTACTATGTGCCAACCCATGAAGTCCCTAGCGCAGGGCAGGAAGCTGAGGCTGGAGCTGTCCAGCTGTCTGTTAGCAACCATCCTACATCCCAGTACCAGTGGTGGGCAGGGCACGCATTCCTGCCCCACTGGAGCTCAGGCTGGGCATCAGGTAGACTGATGGCATGTGCCTACCCCACTTGTTCTCAGCCAGTTGGACAAGAGCTTACTCCCAAACTTTCTTTCTTTTTTTTTTTTTTTTGGCCAGTCCTGGGGCTTGGACTCAGGGCCTGAGCACTGTCCCTGGCTTCTTCTTGCTCAAGGCTAGCACTCTGCCACCTGAGCCACAGCGCCACTTCTGGCCGTTTTTTGTATATGTGGTGCTGGGGAATTGAACCCAGGGCCTCATGTATAGGAGGCAAGCACTCTTGCCACTAGGCCATATCCCCATCCCCCCAAACTTTCTTTAACCTACGTGTGGACGGAAGTAAAATCCTGGCACCAAAACTGAAGGAAAAAATGTGTTTAAGATCAAGCCAAGATCCTAACAGGGAGCAGCACCTTTACCTCTTGGTCTGGCCTCCCATGATGCGGAAATACATCAACAAGTGACTATTCTTATGTAGAAGTCCAGTGCACAGCAAGGATAGGGTTCCAGGTGGCGCAGGGAGGAGGACAGTGAAAGGAGAGGCCAGAAAGCTGTAGCTGGGAGCGGGAGGGTCTTGAGTGGTCCCTGATGGCGACCAGGTCGGTAACACTCTGAAGAAGGCTAATAATAAATAGATGCACGTAACAAGCATTCAGTCAGTTTGGGGTCAGACTGCATGGGACAAGCAGAGGTCTCTCTCCCAAGCCTATACGCAGGTGCCAGGGACCAGTGTCTCTAGCAAAGGTACAAAAAATGAAGTGGCTTCTTTTCAAGTATTAAAAAAATAAGTTAATTGGCCAAAAGGGTCTGAAGTGACTGAGTGTCCGGCCAGATCATCAGCTTCATCTCAATGTGCAAGCACAGGAAAATGCCGAGGATGGCCATCTCCTGCCCCACAGGGGCGCTGCGCAGGGACAGTTCCGTCGTCGATGGGGAGATTGATGTGAGAGGCCTCCTGCGGCCCCCACAAAGTCAGTACTTTCCAGTGTCAGAATGGCTGTGAACTAAAGCAAAATGCAGCACTCCACAGGCCTCAGGACACAGCCAGTGAGAGGCCTGGGCAGTTGGCCACTGAGGGGTCGAATGTATGATGCAGGACTGGGGGCAGACCCAGACTGTGTCCTCTTGACTGGCAGAATGATCCAGAATGATCCAGACCCTTCCCAGCACTCAGCTTTCCCTGTGATGCTGAGGTGAGCAATGCCCCTTTCCTTTCTGTCCACATTGTTCTTTGGCAGGGTGATTTGCCCTTCTTTGGTGGTGCTTCAGGGAGCATGAAGAAAAGGACCGCCCTCTGTGGTGTTCTCTGTGGTGGTGGCGGTAGCTTTGAAGAGAGGGAGCCGCTTCCCTCTCTTAACAAATGTGCCATCAGCTCCAGGCAGTGGCAGTCAGGGACTGTGCAGACATACATCAAACCACCCTGCTCCTCCCTACAGCGTAGGGGTCTAACTGGCCCCTTCCTAGGGGTGGAACCATCCCCCAGGGCTTCCTCACAGTGCATGAGCACACAGGCAGGTGTCGAGCACACCACACGGGCATCTGACTTCAAGCTCCTAAGGGCCCCAGGCTCTTGGATCCAGGTGGTTTAGGAGCACCCAGCAGGATCAGGAAATGCCAGATCCACCAACTGCAGGGGCAGGCTGGGCTCAGGACCAGTCCAAGCTGAAGCCCTTGCATAGCATGGCAGCCTCCAGATCCTTGTCCTCTTCCTTCTCCTGGAGCCGCTGCTCCTCCAACAGGGCCACGAGAGAGTCTCTCTGTTCCACCACCTCCAGCATCTCATTTAGGATCCTCTTCTCCTCCGACAGTTCTTCCTCAGTCTTCAGATGATCTGAGGAACGGCCAAAGGCATTCGTAGTGCAGCTGAGGGGGGCTGCCCGTGCCACCCCCTTACCCAAGCCCTGCCCACTCACCTTCCACAGCCATGCGCTCCCTCAGCTCCTGCTGCAGTCGACTCTGCCGGTCTTCCAGCTCCAGCTCCCGGGCACTGGGGGGGGGGGGGGACCAAGGGGGGATAGTGACAGTCACTTGGGGACCAATTCTTTCACTCCACTAAGCTTGCAGTGATGCACAGGCATGGACAGGGAACTAGGTTTCCACCCTGGCCCTCCCCACCGCCAGGTCCCCAGACTCACAAGACCATCAGCTCCGATTCATAGCGCACCATGGCATTTTTCTCCTGCACCAGCTTGAACCACTCCTGCATCAGCTTGGGGTCATCCTTCTTGCCCATGCCTATGGGGGGGGGGAGGGGTCAGTCCACAGAATGGTTTGTCCACCCGGCCCGGAAGGTTCATCACACTGGGGCAAATGTGCAAAGAGAGCCAAGCAAGATGCTGCCGGAACACTTCCAACCAGGCCCAAAGTTTGCCTACAGCCTTGGGTGGGGGCAGACAATGCCATGCCCCTGAACCATCCTGACCCCAGGTCTTGTGAACCCTACACTGCCCATCTGTCCTGTCAGGCCCCACCTGTACCTCCACCAGTAACCCTTGTTGGAGCTTGTTCTCTCCCCTGAGACAAATGTTGTTCCTGTCCAGCAACTGTCTTCTGGTATCTTAGGCTGCTTTGCCTCCATTTTTTTCTTTGTCAGTACTGGGATTTGAAGTCAGAATCTTGTGCTGGCTAGACAGGCACTCTACTACTTGAGATACACCTCCAGCCCTTTCTGCTTTGATTGCTTTATTACCCATTTTGGCATTACAGGAATTTGAACTCAGGGCCTTGCACTTGCTGGGTGGATGCTCTATCACTGAGCCCACCTCCAGCCCTTTTGTGCTCTGGTTTTTTTTTTTTTGTTTTTTTTTAAGATAAGGCCCTGTTTTCTGCTGTGGCAGGTGACTAGATTGAGATTCCCCTACTTTTTTTTTTTTTTTGGCCAGTTCTGGACCTTGGACTCAGGACCTGAGCACTGTCCCTGGCTTCTCTTTGCTCAAGGCTAGCACTCTGCCACTTGAGCCACAGTGCCACCTCTGGCCATTTTCTATATATGTGGTGCTGGGGAATCGAACCCAGGGCTTCATGTATACGAGGCAAGCACTCCTGCCACTAGGCCATATTCCCAGCCCCAGATTTCCCCTACTTTTAAGCTTCTTGATGTAGAGTAACAGGTACATGCCGCTGTGCTCAGCTCTCAGGTGAGATGGGTCTTGTGAACTTTTCCACCCAGCTGGCCTCCAACTACTATTCTCTCAGTCTCAGCCTCTGACACAGCTAGGACTCCAGTCACTGGCAACTGGTATGAGCTTTGGTCATTTTTTAGATAGGGTTCTCGCTTCTCTTGCTTGGGATGCTGTAGGGTGTATACCAAACTTTTTATTTGCTGGAGTTTTTATTGTTTATTGTATAGCTTTTTATTTGTATTGATTAGTCTCCTGAACTTTTCTTCCTGAGCTAACCCTCAACCATAATTCTACTGATCTCTGCCTCCTGAGTATCTAGGATTATAGCCATGAGCCACCAGGCTCTGCTTTGCCTCCTTTTTAATTTATTTATTTTTGGGCAGGTGCTGTTCCCAAGTCTTTGCTCAAGGCTATATTGCTCTACCAGTTGAGCCACAGCTCCACTTTTGGCTTTGTTTTTTGGGTAATTAGTTGGAAATAAGAGTCTCACAGGCTTTTCTGCCCGAGCTGGCTTCAAACCGCAATCCTCAGATCGCAGCCTCCTGAGTAGCTAGGATTACAAGTGTGAGCCGCCTGCACCCAGCTTGCCTCCCTCTTTTAATGCTGCCTTTCATTTAACATCACCTTGTCTCTATGTGTTAGGTCTCCTCAGAGGAAACCAGTATAACAAACAGGACAGATACAGACTGATAAGATACATCTAAACAACCCTCATCTAACCCAGTTCGCATCTGATCCAGTCCCAGCAGCTAGTTTGGGGGCAGGTGGAACCTGCTGATTTGGGCTACCATGAATGAATGCACAACTAGCAACTAAGTATCCAACAGGAGACTAAGCCCTTGGAGAACTGGGAAAACTTTCCAGTGAATCAAACCAGCCACGGAGTGAGCACATGCCTGCCTCAGAGATCCTATTAGAGGCTCGGAAATATTTTTTTTTTTTTCTGTGCTAGTGGTAAAGAGGCTGGAACTCAGGGCCAGGATGCTCTCCCTTAGCTTTTTTGCTGGTTAACTGGAGGTAAGAGTGTCACGGACGTTCTTGCCTGGGCTGGCTTTGAGTGGCAATCTTCAGTTCTCAGCCTCCTGAGTAGCTAGGATTACAGGTGTGAGCCACCAGCACCTGGCTCATGAATACTTTTTGATTACGAACTCTTTTGAGGCAGGTCATAAAAGCTAAGGGATTCTTAGTGAAATGTGTATGTGTACACCTAAAAATGTATTTTGAGGTGCTAGGGCTGGAAACCAGGGCCTCTGGAATGTGAGGCAAGTTAAGTGCTTCTCACTGAGCTACACCTCCAGCCCAACATCAACTTTATGCAGAATTTCAGGGTGTCCTAGCACAGGAGGACAGAACAATGCTCTCAGGCAGGTACCTCTCCTGGGTTTCCCTCTCCCTCCTTCTCATTGCACACTGCCTCTCTGCCCCACGCCAGATGAAGCAGAATGACTGCAGTGTTTTCTGGGCACATACAACACCTGAGCCAGGTAGTCTTTACCTAGCAGCTACTCTGGAGGCACAAACAGCTCACATCCACACAAGCAGGGTGAGTGCCTGTCCCGGGCCCAGTGCACATGCAGCCTCATGCCTGAGTTTAAGGTCAGGTCCTGCCCCTGAGCCCTGCTTTCAAGATGGAATCCCCTCTCTCTCCAGGCCGTGGAGCCTGCTACTGCAGAATGTCACCTTCCTGTCTGGGGCCCAAGCTCTCTTCACCCAATCCAATAGACTTGAGTCTTTGGCTTTAAAGCAGCCGACAGCCCAGTTCCACGCATTCCTTCTGGAGCGTCTCTGCACAGTGCCCACGTGGCCAAGGAAATGGAGCCCCGAGGCATGCAAGCTGCCCAGTGTGGCAAGCCTCGACGAGCACACCAAGTCTCCCTCTCTTCCGCCTCCCCGCATATAAAGACAGGAAAATTCCACTGGGGGACATTTGAGCACCACTCATGAGCCATGGTGGAGCTTGTTCACAGTGGATGAGCAAGGGATAGGGTGAGGTGGGGAGAGGTCACATGTGAGAACCATGGAGAGCAGAGTAAGAGGTTAGCAGGGGTTAGTCATGGCCACACTCCCCTCCCGGGCCCACATGCCTTGTCAACAACAATCTCATCACCACAAGACTTCAAATCAGACAAACTTAAGAAAACAAAACAAGACACACTCAGCAAGACAAAAGGTAGAGAAGTCTGCTTCTAGTGGGGCCCTTGGAAAAGACCTTAGGGGCATCTGTGTAGATCAGGCTTTGTAAGGACAGTATTCCTTGACTCTAGCAATACAAATGGCTGCCACAATGGGTGGCTCTTGCCCCATGCCTCTGGCTCCTCTGTGCTGGGCTGGAGCTCCCAGGCCCCAAGTGCCAATGTGGGCAAGACTGCAGGAATTCTGTAGCCTCTAGATGCCAGGCTCAAAGGCTCCCAACTTCCCTTGGTTCCCAGTCCTTCCTTAGATAGTCTAAGGGATACTGTGCCTTGTAAGGGGCTGCCACATGTCCATGACGTTCTCAGAAAGGGCTGTCAGGTGTCAGAGAAGGAGACAGCAATTGGGCTTCGGCTCCCTGTGGGACTCTGGTGGCTACGACCCCATGAAGGCAGTGGGGATGAGATGGGAAGAGGTTACGTTACCTTCCTGGACACAGCAAGGGCAGAAGGAGAGAGGTCTACGCCGTGGAGTCCCGCCACTGGGCTCAACTTCAAAAAGGACCAAACAAGGAGGAGGAAGAGGAGGAGAGGGAGGAGGAGGAGGAAGAAGAGGAGGAGGAGGAGGAGGAGGAGGAGGAGGAGGAGGAGGAGGAGGAGGAGGAGATGGAGAAAGACAAAAGAGGAAAAAGAGGAGGCGGAAGTCGGAGGTGGAGAGGGAAAGGGAGAAAGTGAAATAAAAAAAAACAAGCAGAGGACAAAAAGCATAAAAAGTGAGAAAAGAACAACAGAGGAAAAGGAAAAATACAAGAAATGGAGAAGCAGAAACAGGGGAAACAAAGTCTACAAATGAATCAAGTCCTTTTTTCAGCACAGAAACTGAACAAGAGCAAGCCTAGGTACCCGGCAGTAGGGGCTGACGTGGGCACGTGGCTTAACAAAGGAGTGGGGTTTTCTTCCTGAGGCACAGAGGTGCCTTGTTCTTCCTTACGGGTAGAGCAGTGATGCTGGGCTGTTTCCACACAGTGTCCACTGGGGTCTTGGGCTCCTTCCTCCAAAATCCTCAAAGCTCCTGGTAGCTCTGCCCACCTCTGTGGAATTCATGACTGAATACACACCAGTGGTCTGGCTCCATGTGGAGGTGGTAACACAGGGCTGCCATTCAAATCAAAGTGAAGGATTTTGGTAGCACCTGCTACCCTTGGCCACTGTACTCACAGAACCATGACTTGGTGGTGGGCCTGCAGGGCTGTGATACTCGCCATGCTGTGTCAGGCCCACCTGGGGGATATGCATACATAGGCACTTTCGCAGGCCCCATCACTTTGGACAGCCAACCACCCAATTATTCTAGTCCTTTCATCTCCTAGAGAGACTCAGTGCTGTCACATTGTCACATTGCTGTTGTTAGGCCAAAATGGGGAGCTGACAGGACATGGCAACACCTCATAGCAACCATGCTGGCAAGAGTGGAAATGGGCAGCTGAGAGGACACAGGATGCAGAGATGTCTCCAGACCCTGGGGAGCCCTGATGGCCACTCAAGGAAGAGGGAGAGGAGCAGAGCAAGGGACCATCACAGAACCAGCGGAGCACACATAGGGGACAGGAAAGCCCAAGGAACAACAGGTCTAGGGAACCACAGAGAAGGGCTGAGGGAGTGGCTTGAGTCAACAGGAGGGTCAAGCAGACAAACCACTGTTGGAAAGGCCACTCTACACTGCAGTGGAGTAAGTGTAAGGACCACATTCTCTTTCCTTAAAGCCCTTTGGTGTTCTGCACATCACTTTGTGCAGCGAGCTGCATGGTGGCACAATCTCAAAACCAAAGCCAGAGACAGTGTGTGAAGTGCTGATACTCCCAGAGTTCTCAACAGACACAATGGTGACCAGCTGATGCCTGGAGAGGTGGGGAAGGTTCTCTTTCCTTAAAAACAAAACAAAATAAAACCTGCTCTGGGTTAGAGCTCATCTACTCAGCCTATTTTGAAGCATAGAGTCTATGCTGAGGCTTGAAATGCCTGGATAAATCCCTTAAGAACAACATCAATTAATTGTCTTACACATGAATAGGCTGGGCTGTGAAGAGAATAGCATACATATTCATTAGCAGGGGAGAATGACACTAAATATGCACCCCAAATCTCCAAAATCATCTAGGTGACACATATTTAAAACATGCTCTACTTTCTGGATACCACAAACTATAGCTTTGGCCACATTCCTTGTTCACTCTTTCTGAAATAGCACACAACTGGACATACAAGACTACTGATGAGCTGGGTGCCAGTGGCTCACACTTGTAACCCCAGCTACTTAGGAGGCTGAGATCTGAGCAAGCCCAGGCAAGAAAGTCCGTGAGATTCTTCCACTCCAATTAATCACCAAAAAAGCTGGAAGTAGAGCTGGGGCTTAAGTGGTAGAGTACTAGCCTTGAGCACAAAAGCTCAAGGACAGCACCCAGGACCTGAGTTCAAGCCCCACACACCCACAAAAGAACAATGACAATGAAAGTTAGGAAATGAGTTGGGTGCTGGTGGTTCATACTTGTAACCCTAGCTACTCAGGAGGCTGAGTTGTGAAGTTGCAGTTCAAAGCCAGCTTGAGTAGGAAAATCTGTGAGACTCTTATCTCCAATTAACCCCCCAAAAATTGGAAGTGGAGCTATGACTCAAAGTGATGAGTTCTAGACTTGAGCGAAAGAGCTCAGAGACAGCACCGGGGCTTTGAGTTGAAGCCTCATGACTACTCCCCACCCCACCCCCAACCAAAAAAAAGTTAGGAAATAAAAATAGGAAAAGGAGACAGTCTCAGGTGAAAAAGTATTTTTAAAAAAAGAAGGAAAAAGTAGTTGCTTCTGACATTGGTAACAGTATAGAGGCAGGAGGTTCAACATAACCAGGCAGATCTGAAAGGTTGAACTGAAAATGCAGAACCTCAAGCCAACTCCAATCATAGTACACCTAATAAGGGGAAAGGAAGAGGGTCAAGGCCCAGCTCTGGGGCTACACTTGCTATTTCAGCTCCGTGATTTCCACAATGAATGTGCAACTATCTTAAAAACAGAAAGAAGAAAAAAACCCACCTTGATGGTATTGCAAAAAGAATTGGGGTATGTGTGGGAAACCAATGGGGCAGGGAAGTTCCATGCTAGACTAGAATCTGAATCACTATGTAAGCAAGGCACAGGGCATAGGGGTGCTATTGGGCTAATCATTTCTTTGCCTTTTACAGAGATGTGAGAAACATGGTCTCCTTCACTCGATCTTTTCTTTTCCACTGTGGTGCTGGGGGTAAACCCAGGGCCTCATGTATACCAGGCAAGCGTGCTACCACTGAACTACAAACTCTGAGCTTGGGTGCTCATCTGAAACCTAAGACAGAACACACATTAGTCTTTTTAATACTAAAAATCCCCAAAGCCCCAGTCGAGAGGGGGAGTGGCAGAAAAGGTTCTAGTGGCGTCCTTACAAGAAGGCTTCAGAAATGAAGCACAGGGAGACCAAGCCAAAGCCTAGCTCAGCTACTTCCAGGGGCAGAAAAGCCTGGCTCTACCCTGAGCTCTGAGTGGGGCACTGTGTACTATGATTGGAGTTGGCTTGAGGTTCTGCATTTTCAGTTCAACCTTTCAGATCTGCCTGGTTATGTTGAACCTCCTGCCTCTATACTGTTACCAATGTCAGAAGCAACTAGATATACCTTAGAAGGCTTATGGGTTTATTCTAAGCACAAGGTGAGAAACTAATAATTTATGTAAGAAATGTTTACATGTACTATCAGCTCTCCTTCCTTCCACTCCTTCCTTTCTTTTGTCTTGAACTCATGCTTGCTAAGCTGATGCTCTACCACTTGAACCATGCCTCCAGCCCAACTTTTTGTTCATTTTGAAGATGAAGTTTTGTAGACTTTTCTGCCCAGTCTGGCTTTGAACCACAACCCTTCAGGTCTCAACCTCTTCAATAGCTAAAATAACAGGTTTGAGCAACCTCTCCACATTTTTTTCTCTGTTAAGATGCAGTTTCTTTTTTGATCAGTTTGACTTCAAATGGTAATCTTTCTGATCTCCTCTCAAATAGCTAGCATCACGGGTGTGAACTACTGTACCCAGCTTCCTTCTGTTTTTTTTTTTTTTTTTTTTTGGCCAGGCCTAGGCTGTGAACTCAGGGCCTGAGCACTGTCCCTGGCTTCTTTTTTGCTCAAGGCTAGCACTCTGCCACTTGAGCCACAGCGCCACTTCTGGCCATTTTCTGTATACGTGGTGCTGGGGAATCGAACCCAGGGCCTCATGTATACGAAGCAAGCACTCTTACCACTAGGCCATATCCCCAGCCCACTCCTTCCTTCCTTCCTTTTTATCACAGAATCTTGCTATGTGTGTAGATCAGGCTGGCCTAGAACTTGCTATCTTGCACAAGTTGGCCTTGAATCAATGATCCTCCAGCCACAGCCTGCCAAGTGCTAGGATTACTGGCATGCAGCACCCTATCAGGCTCCAATTTCTGGTTGGAAGCAAAAGATGAGGGCAGCTGCAACAGGAAAGCAAGTCGGTAGGCCACTCTCAGAGATTCCTGGACATGAAGGGAGTGTCGGGGAGCTGGTCTGGAGTGAGAATTAGCCCCGTGGTTGCTATCTTGGTATTTACTTCTTTAATTACTACGCTTCCAGTTCTCCTTCGTTGGCAAAGGGGTCTGTGCCATCAGTTCCTGGCAGGCTGTGAGGAGGGCCTATAAAGAGACATCCCAACCCCAGCAATCACAGCATGAAAGGCTGCATTTCCTTATAATACACTGGCTAGGTCCCGCAGCCTCACTAGCTTCATATCATCCACAGAGAAAAATGCTTCTTAGGAGGTGAGCCACAGTTATTTCCATGTAGGAATACAAAATTCCAAACAGCTTGCATAGATTACAGAATATCCTTTTATAAGCTGCAAATTGGCTCCACCTGTCTTCCCTGTTGACAGTTTCATGCACAAAAGTCCACAAGTCCAGGGTGAGTTCTCCCTTTTCAGCTACACTTCTGAAAGACCCTCCATCTATCAGGAGATACTTTTTCACTCTGACTTCCCTCTGGCCTCTGAGAAACTTCCTGTCAGGGGCAGGAAGGAGGTACATGTATTTGTCAGCTGCATTTTAGCGTTCCACTTGGTTGGCACATGGTCTGCAGCCAGCCCTGTGCAGCTCTTGCCTGGGTGGGCTCTTACTTCTCCATTTATTTCGTAGCAATGCAATGTATTTACTACTAAGAGACCCAACATAGGCACAATGCCTTTATCCATTTCTTGTTAAAGATCCTACAGAGTTTTGGCCTACTTTTTCCTAAGAAATACCAGGGGCATTACCATTCATCACCCTGTTCAATTTATGAGAGTAACATGCAAGGTGTTGGAAGAGCTTCCTCCCTTCATTTCCTCTCCTCCCCCACCTTTTTTTTTTTCAGTGCTGGGATTATAACTCAGAGCCTCATTCATGCTAGCCAAGTCTATCCCTCCCACCCCTCTGCCAACCCAGAGAACTCTTGGTGGGTATAGTGGAAGGAATGGGCCTGTTACTGATTTTTAAGTCTGTCTTATTTTATTATCATTCAACTGACACAAAGCAAAATCTTGTTGACTAAGATTATAGTCAACAATTCTCACTTTCCAACCCAAGAAGCCTATGTGGTCATTGCCAATGCCCGGCCTTTGTGTGAGGATCCGGGGCAACAACAAATGCTGAGGGGGACCCAGAAGGTGAGTCTCAGTGCTGCAGCATGAGTAGCACCACGGCAGGGTAACACTGCTGGTCCAGCAGGCCTGTCCTAATGACAACTCAGTGCAGAAGGAATGTCCAGGCTGGTGCTATTGCCTTCATCTCCAAATGAAGGCAACAACAATGACAAGGGTAGAATTGAGATCCAATGTGTGTGCATAGACAGGAATGTACACATCTCCTCTCCCATCCCCACAGAAGTGTTCTGGGAAACGTACAGGCTTTCAATGTTTCAAGCAAAAACAGATTTAAGCTAATTCTCAGCCTAAGCAGACAAGCAAAAACTACCCAAACCAAGTTAAAAGGCAAAAATGGCACAGGAAGAGTCCCTCAGGAAGTAGGAAGAGGGCAGGCCTGGAGTAGGCCTCTTTCTAGTCCCTCATATTACATTTCTAGACCTTTCCTTTTGAGACATATAAATCCAGGGGGAAGTTCCCCAGAATTAGAAACCAAGTCTGTGTTATCTAATGTTTTGAGAAGAGATGTGGCCGTGTGTGTGTGTGTGTGTGTGTGTGTGTGTGTGTGTGTGTGCGCGCCAGTAGTAGGGCTTGAATTTGGGGCCTGAGTGTTGTCCCTTACCTTTTTCGCTCAAGGCTGATGCTCTACCACTTGAGCCACAGCTCCACCTCCAGACTTTTGGTGGTTAATTGGAGATAATGGTCTCACAGACTTTCGTGCCTGGGCTGGTTCTGAACCGTGATCTTCCAATCTCAGCCTCCTGAGTAGCTAGGATTACAGGCGTGAGCCACCAGCATCTGGTGATCTCTTCTTTTTTTCTTGGAATACTGGGCATTGAACTCAGGGATCCGTGTATGCTCAGCACACACTCTACCAACTGAGCTACACTCCCATCCCCCAAAGGGGCTTTTAATTTAGGCTTGGAGCCTTTCAATAGTTGAGTCACTTCAAGACCCGCTGAGGCCCTCTAGTGGTCTGGAAGAGCAATGGGCAGGGACCAGGGTCTGGACTCCCTTGGGGAAATGTAATTCCGTCAACTCTAGGAATCTAGAGCTGAATTATAGACTAGGATTGTGAGTGCTGTCAGAGGGAAATATTTGTGCTGCTGCTTTTTAGGGAGTCAGGAAGAGAAGAAACAACAAGTTTAATTGCCTTCCTCAAATGAGTATTGCCATGTGCCCCAAAAAGGAAACACCAGCAGACTCTGAGCAAGGATCTAACCGTGGCATTTCTGTCTTCCTCCTGGGGCCTGGTGATTGTGCTCTGTGCCTGACGGGCACCAGAGGCTCCCTTCAGAAAGGGATGTTTCTTCCACTCTTCACTAGGAGCACAGCAGGTACCTGTGAGCAGAGCCCTCAGGGGGCCTGACCACGGTGCACACAGGCAGTAGGAATGAGGCAGCAGTGTGAGTCAAGCAGCAGCAGCTACAAGGTATCACTCTATAGAGATGCGTTCTATATAAACTGGAAGAAACAGCCTCTTTCTTCTTTTATGTCATTTCCCCCTGGAATCTTTAGACAATGTAAATCCAAAAGACTAGAATTTGGAGTCACACAGACAAAAATAGCCCACTGCCATTTTCTCACTTGAGCAGTGGGGCACGGAAAGCAGACAACACATACACAAGACCATCCATTGGGCAAAAGCCAGCATCTCAAGCTGGGAAGGTTGGGCAACAGAAAACATAAGGAGGCCTGGGCAGCAGCTCCTTCCCTGAGTTTCTGGATGTAAAAATGTCTTTTTACACCTTGAGATAAACTTAGAATTGGCAGGAACATTCTCTAGGCAGTGTTAGAAGGTGGGAGGAAGGAGTCAGGAAATTAGGCAGGATGGGGTCTGTTAACTGGGTGTAAGCATCAGCCCTTTTTCAGTGTCAGTGGCCACACGGATGCCCCAGCAGTCCTGAAGCTTGGGACCCTGGAGGAGTCTGCAGATAGGTGGGGCTCCTGGGGGCACAGACAGGGGTACAGAGACCACACCACGCCCCTGCTGGTCGGTAGAGGTAACTGAGGTACAGCACTATGCTAACAGGAGTCAGAATTAGGGCCTTTTTGTTTTGTGCTGCTAGGGATGAAAACCCAGGGTCTCATATGCACTCAACAGTCCTTCTACTACTATTGCTCTGACCTGGCTTCTGTCTGTCTACCTATCCATCCATCCATCTACCTATCTACTCAAAAGGATGGGCTAGGGTTTAAAAAAAAGGGGGGGGGATATTGTCTTTATCAACTTCTGTTTTCAAGAGAAATGGAGTCCTCAAGAGGGCGAGAAGGAGTCAATGTGCCCAATCACAAACAGGGATGTCAAGCTGGTACCAGACCCCTGCTTACCGTGAGCACCAGTGCAGGGCACTCCTTTTGCCACATGGCAGCCTTCTTGAAGAAACTGTTCAAGATCTAGGAATGAGACTTGGCCTGACCAAAGGCAGGGGTGATTTTGAGGGACTTCCCACATGCACTATAATGGCAATAGTAAGCTTTGTACAGCAGGACAGCAGGCCCTAAATTTCTTTTCTTTTTTAGTTTGGTTGTGGGCCTTGAACTCTGAGCCTGGGCGCCGTCCCTGAGCTCTTCAGCTCAAGGCTAGTGCTCTACCACTGTGAGCCACAGTGCCACTTCTGCTTTTCTGGTGGTTAACTGGAGATAAGAGTCTCATGGACTTAAACTGATGGCTTTGAACCTTGATCCTCAGATCTCAGCCTCTTGAGTAGCTAGGATGACAGACATGAGCCACCAGTGCTAGGCTCCTGGATTTATTTTCGCTAGTTCTCCAGCCTTAGAGGTATCAGGATCATCTGGAGGTCTGCTAACACACTGATGCCCAGGCCTCACCCGTGGAGTGTCTGGGATGGGCCTGAGGCTCTGCATGTCTAACCAGCCCCCAAGTAGGGTGGCTGCTGCTGCTGCTGAACTAGGGTCCACTGCCTTAGCTTCTCCTACCTTCCCTGACAGATACAGGCTGAGTCCTGGACATGGCACAGAGGAAGGGACTTCTCCCAGCTTCACTTCAAGGCTGGTGAACTGGGAAGAAATCACACGAGTGAAGCCATTGCCATGCACTGGAATTTTCAAGGGAAATGTGAGCACAACACCCTCACATTTGAAATGGCCAGTCAACTTCTCACTTGCTGCCTGTCTCCCCCCACCCTCCCACCCCCGCTTTATCTGTGTAGTGATTGTGATGGAACCAGGGTCTTGTGCATGCTAAGCAAGTGCTCTACCACTCACCTCTGCCCCAACCACAACCACTGCTTACTAAGTGGCTGACTATGAGCTACAAGTATGAAGGAGGAGAATCAAGACAAAAGTCAGGCAAACTGGAGTCCAAAGACATTGTTGCCAGACTGCCAGCATGAAGGAGGCCAGGAAGCAAAGTTGATGAGGGAAATGTGGAAAAAGCAGAAGCTTTTTAAAAACTTTTTTTTTTTGGGTGGTACTGAGGTTTGAACAACGGGCTTCATGCTCACTAGCTATCTTAAAGCTAAAAGCTATCTTAAATTCCATGGTATACATGAGATCTGACATGCTGTTTTTTTCTTGTTTCTTTTTTTCTTGCAGTGCTAGAGGTGAAACCCAAGGCTTTATACATGCTAGGCAGGTGCTTTACCACTGAGGATGGAAAAGGGTTTGTGCTTTTGCAGTTTGGTTATCAGGTTGGTTCTTCCTCCCTTTCTGTGAGCAAGGACTGGGGAGGGCAGAGGGGAAGAGTGTTGCAGGGTTAGTGCAACAGATGCTGCTATACATACCACCCAGGTGCAAGTCGATGAGGTCACTGTAATAAGACTCTCCCCAATAGTCTACAAGGAATTGGTGAAGAAAGTTACTCGATTAGATGACCCTACAGTCCCCCATGCCCAAGGCAGCACAAGAAATGCATACAGATCAGAGAAGGAAAACAGGGATGGCTGGAAAGCATGCATGTCTAAGTGCATCACATGCACACGTGCAGGCCACCTCTGTCCCTCGTGGTATGCGAGGGGCAACTGGACACCAGTGGGATGAGCCAACAGCCAGTGCCAGTGATTCCTGTTCACACCTCAGGATAGTGAGGACAGGAACTCTGGCTTTGTTGGAAATCCAGTCTCAATACTAGAAGCCCCAGTCTAGGCCCTTAGAGGTGAACACCCTAAGAAAAATATCTGCAAGCCTAAGTAGCTTTAAACACAGCCAGGGAGCTCTGAACAACTGTGTGTATGACCCCCAATGGTGGTGACTGCACATTCCTTCTAAAAGTTTCTTTGATGGATAACCTTAAGGTGGAGACCCTATATCTTCTGAGGGGAAGGCTCCCAATGTCAGTCAGCAGTTCTTAAAACCAGGAAATGAGTTAGCACTCAGGCAAAAGTACACACACGCACGTGTGCACACGCGCATACACACCCCCACACACACCCTGCTATCTGCCCTGAGGTCTGTGGGCCACAGGCATTCCTAGTCTTAGCTCCTGTGGCTACCATGAAAGGGAGCTCATCCTTCACACACCTGAGGTGCGAGGTCTCGGCTTGGCAAGGGCTGGCCTGGAGCAAGGCCTCCTCTTCCAGAGCACATGCAGACTCAGCTGTGGCTGTGTCACACTTTTTCCAGACCTACAATCTGGGTGCTGATCCTGGAAGCCATCAGTTTCTCCTTCAGCCATGGACACTTCAGAAAGCTGACTGTGACATGGTTTTCAAGGCCAGTTCATCCCGTAAGTCTAAGTCTGAACCAGGATTCCAGAAGCAAAGAGGCTCCCACGTGTTCTAGGACCAGAAATCTGCTAAGTCTTGATCTCACCCTAGGCTTAGGCTGTAAAGTTCATCCTTGTGATGGATATACAGAAGCTTCTGAAAATAGAGGCCAACTGGTGGCAGGCCTGTGTCAGACTCTTCTCTGGAAGGGCAATCTGCCTAAAGTCTGACATCCTCAGAGGGCAGATTGTCAAATGAGATGGCAGTTTCCAGCTGGCTTTTCATGGCGCTCAGCTGGAGGCTCAGCTGCAAGTTCCTTCCTAAGGGTCCACTTAGGTACAGTAAGGCTACCAACAGGAATGGAATGCAGAAGCAGAGAGAGAGAGAGGAGTGGTCACAAGGAGGAGCAGGGGCACTGGGAACTGAGACTTGATGACTCTTTTTGTTTTCCAGTTGGTCATGGGGTTTGAACTCAGGGCCTGGGCACTGTCCCTGAGTTTTTCTGCTCAAGGCTAGTGCTCTACTACTTTGAACCAGTTTCCTGGTGCTTCATTCGAGAGAAGAGTCTCAGGGACTTTTCTGCCTGGGCTGGCCTCAAACTGTGATCCTCAGATCTCAGCCTCCTTAGTAACTAGGATTACAGGCGTGAGCCACTTGCACCTGGCACTCTGTGTCTTGGAAATTGTGTATTAAGAAAAATAATGTATCTGTACATCAGTTTGATAATAAAAATTTGAAAAAAAAGAAAAATAATGTATCTGGAAATAAATTCTTGTTGTAGGAGGCACCACATAGGAAGGATTTCCTGAAAGCATCATGGGAAAAATTCCCAACATAGCTCCCAAAGCTCACTTTACAAACTGAACAGATTTGCCTTTGAGTCTAAAAGTCATTATGAAGCCTCACCTACAGACGGAGTTGGTTTTTTTTATTTTTGTTTGTTTGTTTTTGCTAGTCCTGGGCCTTGGTCTCAGGACCTGAGCACTGTCCCTGGCTTCTTCCCGCTCAAGGCTAGCACTCTGCCACTTGAGCCACAGCGCCACTTCTGGCCGTTTTCTATATATGTGGTGCTGGGGAATCGAACTGAGAGCTTCATGTGTAGGAGGCAAGTGCTCTTGCCACTAGGCCATATTCCCAGCCCCTACAGACGGAGTTGGAACAGAACTGGATTTTAAACTTCTATGGGGCCCTAGTGTTTTTCAAAAAGTACTCCAAGTGCCTCCCAAGTACCTGACTCCTAAATCTTTTAATTTGTTTAAAAACTTAACTAAGACAGGGCGTAAGATATCACAAGAAATGTACACACTGCCCTACCATGTAACTGTACCCTTTTTGCACAACACCTTGTAAAAAAATTTGTGTTCAATTAATAAATACATTAAATTAAAAAAAAAACTTAACTAAGACACATTATGCTCAAGGGCTTTATGCAGCAGCTTTAGTCACTAAGAACTGTCAATGCATGAATTTGTGCTGTTAACTCAACCTGCTTTTCTGGGACCCTCAGGAGCACGTTTCTTCTGCTCTCTGTGTCCAAGTGTCTGAACTCCCTGTAGCTGTCCCAGTGAAGAGGAAGGAAGAGACTTAAGTTATGTCCTGGCCGGCCAGGGCCGTGCTCATATCCCACTGTGCAGGGACCATGGAGGAGGGCTGGCCGCACAGCATGCTCCTGCTGGTCCCCTGCAGGTGGACAGCACAGTGCCTCACCACTCCACAGCACAGCTGGGTTTTCTGCTTATGTGTACTTGGGAGCTTCCTATCTGAGACTGGTTTTCTGCAAAGAATATGAACTGCTATTAGGCTTGTTAGTGATTCAGTGATAGGAAAAAATGCTGCTTTCTATTTTTAAGTTTTCAATATTGACACCACCGAAACTGCAGATGTTCTGAGGTTTCCAGGTGAGCTGCTGGAAACAGCATTGACAGCAAGTTCCTGTGCTTTCCAAACCAGTCTCATCACTGTGTGGGGAACCAGTTGGAGACTGAGGCTTATAGCCTCACTTGCAGCTTCCCATGGAATTTGTGCTTCCAAGTTTGTGTTGTGTACATGTGCATATGTGTGCACCTGTCTTAAAACATTTTAGAGTAATTCTTTTGGATTTTAAACTTGATCTTACAATCTTCCACCAAGGGCTATCTGTTGCTAAAAGCATGATTGGAACCACTGACTTACATGAAATCCAGGTTGCACATGTTTATGAAAACCCAATTATCTTTTTTTATTTTTTTTTGGCCAGTCCTGGGCCTTGGACTCAGGGCCTGAGCACCATCCCTGGCTTCTTCCCGCTCAAGGCTAGTACTCTGCCACCTGAGCCACAGCGCCCCTTCTGGCCGTTTTCCATATATGTGGTGCTGGGGAATCGAACCGAGAGCTTCATGTGTAGGAGGCAAGTGCTCTTGCCACTAGGCCATATTCCCAGCCCTGAAAACCCAATTATCTTAAACTTATTTATTTTTGGAGGTTCTGGGTATGGAAGTCGGGTCCTTGCCCATGGCTAGGCAAGCACTAAACCAGCGAACTGCATCTCCAGCCCCTCCTCTGCCTATCCTTAATGGTGTTATTTTCTGGCCTATGGGCCACGGCTGCTGGAGTAATGTACCTGTCAGAGAAATGGTCTAGCACCGATGGAGACTGCAGCTGCAGGCAGCTAAGTACTTCTCAGAAACCACCAACACAGATGGCCTTCAGAACCCTAGTGAGGGGGCAGAGTTCTTCTCTGTGACTCCATCAACACAGACAGCAACTTACTCCAGAGCTCCACTGAGGGACAGAGTTGTCTCCAGAACCTGAGTGAGGGGCAGGATTCTCCTCTGTGACTACATCAACACAGACAGCAACTCCCTCCAGAACCCCGGGGGGTGGGGGTTGTGGGGGTGGGGGTGGAGGGGACACAGGATTCTCCTCTATGACTTCATCAACACAGATGGCAACTCCCCCAAGAACCCTAGTGAGGGGGTAGAGCTCTCCTCTGTGACTACGAACACAGATGGATACAGCTGTGGAGTGATTCTGACTACTATTATGAGATAAACCCATCAATGGGTCCAGACTCTTTCTGGGATCTTCTGCAAGAGGAAAAAAATCAAGGAGGGCAGAACCCTGTGGGTCCACTGTAACTGGTAGCTGAGAATCTCTGGAGGGCTTACCCATGCCAGGGCTCAGGCAGAACCGAAGCGGCTACTTGAGCATGCAAGCCAGGGAGAGGAGGCCTGCTTGCTGATGAGGACAGTACACGTATACTGGGACACCGGGGACCCTCAGAGGTAAGCCAGATCTCCACTGCTCAGAATAAGAGCCAGTGCTAGTCTCACAGCAACCCTTCCCAGTCTTGGCTTGTTGACTCGGTTTAGCTGGCTTACATGTTTACATTTCCTTTGGTGGCCCAGACTCAAGTGTTAGATCCAGCATCAGGTGAGGCACAAAACCAAGAATGTCCACATCTTCATCTTCCTCCTCCAGCCCATCTCTTCACCCGAAGGTCATCCTGAGCTGACTGATAAGCTGTGATTTCTGGGCTGTTTTTATGCCTAGCTCTTGTGCCTTACCACATGAACTCTAGCACTACAGAACTAGGGAATCCATCTCAACATCTCAACACCAGGCCCACACCTTGAGGTTGGTGTTTTGGCCAGGACACATAGCAGCAGCTGCCCCTGCCTGGGGGGCCTCTTACCAGTTTTTCTTCAGTCCTATGTACAGCCTGCCTGCTAGGAGGTATGCCACCAGGCTCCCCTGTGCCATGCGGGAAGGAAGTGGTGAGAGGTCTTTCGTCTCCCTAGCCTCAAGACAGCAACAGGCTGTGTTTTCTGCTCAGGCAGGGGTTCCCCATGCAGAGACTCAATAAGACTGAATTCTCAAGAAAGCAGAGGCCAGTCACTTCATGCCTGATCTGGATTGGCCCAGTGGCCAAAGGTCCTGAACCAACAGGGCTTCCTGGGCCTGGAGCCCAGAGATGGCTCAAGTCTTCCCTTGCTTTCTCTGCTGAGCCTAGCAATCACATGATCCTTACAGCCACTTCCCAGGGTCTATGCCACACTGGCTGATCAAAGTCCTCTCCTAGCCTCTCCCACCCTGCCCCTAGATCAGCTTTTTTTTTTTTTTTTTAATCAGTCATGGGACTTGAACTCTGGGCCCAGGCAATGTCCCTGAGCTCTTCAGCTCAAAGCTAGTGCTTGAGCCACAGTGCTACTTCTGGTTTTCTGGTGGTTAATTGGAGATAAGAGTCTCTCAGACTTTCCTACCGGGGCTGGCGATCTTCAGATCTCACACTCTTGATTAGTTTGGATTACAGGTGTGAGCTACCGATGCATGGCTCCTAGACCAGCTTTTAATGGCCACAGAGCCTGGGTTCACCCAGAGAATGTGAGATGAGTGCTGAGGGACACAGCCTCATCTGCAGGAGATGGTACGGGCTTTGTAGGTGTGTGACTTGGGCAGAGAGAACTAAGGACTGGAGAGGTACAGGGGGAAGCAGGCTGGAAGCCCGCCCAGTACAGTTCTGTGATGGTTCCTTGTGGTACAATCTCCCTCATTCCCAGCTATTTTCTCCTAGAGATAAGGAGGGAGAGGAGGAGGAAGAAGAGGAGGAAAAAGCCCACAGCTTGCCACCAACAGATGATGGGGCCTGAGATTTCATTCTACAAGGAAATGGCAAGCTAAAAAATGGACTGGGGAGTACCTGGGCCTCAGGGCTACCCACACACAGGTGCTTTTAGTTAACAGGAAGCCCCAGATGCCAGTGATACAGGGACCCAGAAAACTCTGCTGGTATAGGAGCTGAATTGCAAAAGAGGTGATGCAAAACTGGGCTACTCCAGCAGGGAGGATGAGCTCTGCTTCCAAACACGCCTCCTCACAAAGGAAGCCTGACAGTACCTGCTTCGCCACGCAGCGCCTTCTCCACTGCAACCCCCCTCTCCTCCAGCTGCCTCTGCTTCTCCTCCACCTGCTCCAGCTGCCGTTGGATGATCTAATAAAAAACACCAGTGTAAGCTTCCAGCTCTCTATTACCTAGTCTTCAGAAGGAAAATTACGTTGTATGAAGCCAGGAAAGGGGAAAGACAAAACAGTTGGAAGGGGCTCTGGTCCACGGGCATGTTCAGAGTGAGGCACCTACACTGGCAACTCACCTCTCCCCTCTGCTGAGTAGACTCCAGGAAAGAAGCAGGGGCCAACCACCCCCCGCCCCCCCACCTCCCATGAAGGTTCCAGGTGGGTAGTGGATGGATGTCAACCACCATGGGAAGCATTTAAATACAATTTCCTCGGACCTTTCTGGATGATGAGACAGCTAAAATACTGGAAGGATTTCTTAGGAATCTTGTCTCTACAAGTTTGGAAACAACTACAATGGAAGTACAATGGTCTATGATGTAAGGTTTGAAAACAAAGGCAGATGACTAGGACAGTTCTGAGCTCTCCTCTCAAATCCATTATAGATCAGAGGGCACAAAGAATCTCTGCACACTTGCAGTTGACTACCTGACTATTCCACACCAAGAAAGTCCAAGTGTGGCTGTTCCTTTTTGCAACAGTCCCACAAGGATTGGGCCTCCGCTGATGCATGCTGCTGGACGTCTGCTGGGCTGTTGGCTTGGGTGACAGGGACAAGCTGTTTGCCTCCACTTGGGCCTCTCTGCTCTCTAGTATCCTGGACAAGGACATGCTGGAGCACAGGGAAGGACAGCAACTAGACCTGTGCCTGTGGGTCATGCCCCACCGCTTCACCCTGGGCACCTGCAGATCAACCCGTGGCTTTATGGGTCAGGCCCACAGTTTTACCCGTGGGCCTGCGGCTTGCACCATACCTGGGCTCGATGTAACCGCTTCAACTCCTCCTGCTTGGCTTGCCTCCGAGCTGCTTTCTGCACACGCCGGGTCAGCTTGGCATTCAGTTCTTCTTCTGTGTAGGTTCTTGGCTGGACAGAAAAGAGAGATCACCTCAGCCAGGTGCATGTTAGGCTGGAGATGGTGGCTGGGGCCTGGCAGACAGCAGGGCACAGGGTGTGCAGATTTCAACCAGAGACTTCATGGGCACTTGTCCCTGCTGGAACCCTAAATGCCATAGGGCACAGCCAAAGACCTACAAAGAGACACACTTTCCCTCTGTGACAATGATGGGAGATTCTAGGGAGTTAGAACCTTTATCCTTGCCATCATTTGCTATTCATAGAAGGATGGCAGTTTTTAAGACCTTGTGGGGGTAAATATCATGGTAAAATGTTTTCCCAAGCCTCCTGCATCTGAGGAATACAAGGAAAGGAAAAAGTCATAATCTTTTAATTTTCTTTGGTATCAGAAGCCAGATGAACGGTATGCACAGTAGGCTCTTTTAACAACTAACACCAAAGTCAGAGAAAACAAGTTACTTCTATTTTATATCTAGGTGAACCCTAAACTAGCAAGCACAGGCTGCAGAAGGGTCTGCAGAGGTGACTGCCCCTTAAGGACTGCCAGGGTCTGCAGAGACAAGTGTCACAGAGAGGAAGTGGCCTGGCCAAGGTAGTGCCATCAAGATCGGAGGAGGTGACCAGGCATGTACCGTGCCATCCCATGGAAGGCCTGCGTGGGCCCACTGGCCCTGGGTAGCCAGTGTGTTGTATGTGTGTGTGGGGGTGGGGGTTGCCTTCATTCAGGGCACCAAACTAGGGTCACTTTCACACTTTAAAAGAGACTTCCAAGTTCACCCTGGGAGTCTGGATTCATCAGCTTTCTTCAAGGAGTTCAAATGGTGGAGGAGGATCAGGGAGAACAGGCAACCACAGTCGTAAGTTGTTGTGATGTTCCAGAGGCCAGCAGTTGACTATGCAGACTGCACAGCTGAGGGCTGGTGACCACTTTTCACTGGGCTGCCCGGGCCATAGGGGAGCCGGCCCCACCCCGCACCTGGGGCAAACCCAGTGAAGATGGGCGTCTCATCCTCCTCCCTCATGACACAGCTAGAGAGTCTGGCGGTTACAGCTGCATGCAGGGATGAAGTTAGTGAGGGTGTGCCTGCAGGCCAGTGGGGCTGCTGAGGGTTAATCGCAGACAGGCATGCAATGAGGCCCGGCCAGGGGATGGGACGCTACCTTTGATGAGTAGGACCTCCTGAATGCCAAGGCGTGTGGTATATAAATCAACTTTTAGGGGGATGGCAACAGAAAACAAAACAACAGGAATGATAATGATGATTAAAAAATTAAAATAGAACACAGAAATGGAGTAAAATCAGTTAGACGTTTAAAATGCACATGAGACTTAAACACACTGTTGTTTCCACAATGTTACACAGGATTGCATGGGGAGGGAGCTACATGGGGTACAGGCTCTACCTACCAGCTGTATCTTAGTGAACCCTGGTTCTGATTAAGACTGAGGTTTACTTTTCTACTTGCTGAGTAAAAACAAGTTCTTCAGCATCCCCCACATCTTGTCAGTCTTCCTGACAAAGTGTTAGAATCTATGACTGGTACCCAGGATGCACTCATGCAGCTGGAGGATGTGAGTTCCTCTGCTGCTGAACTGACGCCTGCAGGAGCCTGCCGTCCAGTGGGAGGGCACTGAGGTAGTGTTCTTGGCACTGCCAGTGTGGCCAGGAGACCACCTGGCACCACACATGTGGCATGGACAGCGGACTGCTCAGCACTATGGCAGTGGGCTTCACCAATTCATGGAGAGTTCTGAGCACAAAGGCAACCACAGATGGGTGTTCCCCCTGCCCAGTGCTGGGGCTTCAGTTCAGGGCCTTGCACTCATGCTTGGCTTTTTGCTCATGGCTGGCACTCTATTTTTTGATCCATGTCTCAACTCCCAGTTTTTCTGTTGGCTATATGAAGATGCACCTCAAAGATTTGTCTGCTAGGAATAGCTGTGGACCTCAATTCTCAGATCTCAGCTTCCTGAGTAGCTAGACTCGTAGGCTTGAGCCACTAGCTCCCAGCCGGACTGACCTTTTAGCCCAATGTGACACTACCTGAACATCTTCAGGTTCTCTATGAAGGTAAAGGGAACTTTGGACCACATCCTTTCTTTATAGACTTCTACCCCTCACCAAGTTCCCAAGACAGCACCCATCCCCAGTGTTGAGATATGTTTATAGACCTACATGTAAACCCAGAAGCAATCTTTGGCTCAGGTCCAGCTATTGCCAGTGCTACTACTGAGGTTTCTCAACAGGAGATATGTTAAGATGAGCCCCAGAGATAGAACACATAGCCTTGGAGACCTCCACCATACTCAGTGCTGCTTGGCATACACAGGAGGCCTGGATCTGTAGCCAAGTGGAACAGGAGGTAAGGCTTGTCATTTTAGGTGCCCCAGGTGGAGAAAAGGCTGGCATATCCAGGGAGATAAATGCATAGAGAATGAGATAAATAAATGAACCACAATTTCCTATTTTGCTGAACTAATAGAAGAGGAACTGAACTGAGTTGATGGCTTCTGTCCATAATCCCAGCTACTTGGGAGGCAAAGATCAGAAGATCATAGTCCAGACTGGCCTGGGTAAAAACTTGAGACCCTATTAGAAAAATAACAAGAAAAGTGTTGAAGGAGTAGCTCAAATGGTAAAATGCTGCCTAGCAGTAAACACTGAATTCAAACTCCAGTATTGTCCCCTGACTACCAAAAAAAAAAAGATCAGGCTGGGAGGCAGGATCTAAAAACAGGCCACAGAAGTCATATTTACAAACAGGCCCAAGGCACTGGCCAACAGTTCAAAGCTGCCCCTTGATGGAGAGGGCAAACTCAAGTCCAAATTCCAATGGCTATTCTGGGAAAGGTATGTGGAATTCTGGGGGAAGTCTTCTATTAAAGAAAGCAGGTAGACTTTTTGTCAAATGTGTACTTTTGCTCACATAAGGAACCTAAATCTAAAATGGTAACACTAACAATAATTGGACACGATTCCAAAAAGAGGCTGGGGGATGGGGGAGGAGAGGGTATTAGGAGTAAAGAGGCTTGAAGTATATTACCAACATAGTTTTTAACATGGTTTTTTTGGTGTTTTTTTTTTGGGTGGGGGGGGGGGGTTGGTTGGTCATGGGGCTTGAACTCTGGGCCTGAACACTGACCCTGAAAAGCTAGTGCTCTACCACACTGAGCCACAGCACCACTTCCAGTTTTCTGGTGGTTAATTGGAGATAAGAGTCTCATGGACTTTCCTGCCTGGGCTGGCTTTGAACTGTGATCCTCAGCCTCCCCAGTAGCTGGTATAACAGGCCACCAGCACCCTGCACCTACATAGTTTCGAATATAACAAAATGAAACCCACTAAGCATTTTCTGAACCAGTATGGAGAAGAGGCTAAGCTTAAGGCAATGGGGTTGTTCAAAGCATAGTTCACGATCAAGCTCCTTTGTAATATTAATTCCTATAAGCAAAGCAAAACAACAAAACTGGAGCATACATAGCTCAAGTGGTAGAGTTCAAACTAAGTGGTAGGTTTGACCTTGAATTCAAATGTGTGGGGGTGGTGGGCAAGGGCGGGGGGGTGGGGCGGTGAGAGGTGGGAACAGGGAGGCTTAGAAGCCAACAGTCCTAGCTCTGCTCAGGCCTTCCTGGATCTTAGTTCCTATCCATTTGCCATCACTGGGACACAGATGCCATGCTAGAACTAGACGTCTCACTAATCCTTTCCCTTCTCCAACTTCACTGCATCTGGTCCAAGCCTTGAAAACCAAAACACTGAACAAGCACTCAAGGAAAGCTAGCAATGAAGGATCTCTCTTTAAGGGCCTTTGCTCTCAGCCTCTCCTAAGCCCCACCCCAGAGGAGCGAGAGGGCTTACTGTGTACCTAACATTTTTAAGGAACAGAAACGTCCTCTCTACTTGACAAACATACCAAGCTGGCAGGATGGCCAGGCCCATCCACAGCCATTTCCCATCCGGGCCTCCATTCTCTGAGCAGCATGATGACCCTTCTATTGCCAGGCCAGGCAGATGCTGCTCCATGTGGGAGGAGTACCAGGCTGCTTCCAGAAGGCAGAGTAAAGCCTTCCACCTGGATAGCCTCTGACCTCTCCACAGGAACAGAATTCTTGCCATGGAAGAAAATCCCCCAGCTGTGCATTCAGGACTCCTCCCAGGGCTCTTCTCCCACCCAGGACTGGTTCAGCATTCTGCTGTTTGCCTACTGAGATGAGGGGAAATTGGGGAGAGCTTACCCCACACCTGCTCTCCACCTTAGCTTTAGGTCTGTCAGAGAACCACAGTGGTTAATAGCCTTCCCCCTCCATGCCCCCAAGCTCTATGGGACTGGACACCCACCCCTCGCTTGGACAGCCTGTCCTTTGCTCTGTCAGAAAACCACAGTGGTTACCAGCCCCCACCCCATGCCCCATGAGATTGGACCCCCACCTCTCGCTTGGATTTCTGGGAGGCCCTCTCAAGGATATCATCACTGGATAGGTCCGAGTCCTCAGAGAAACTCAGCTGGCGCCGAAGCTGCAGCTCTGCAGGGGTAAGAAGAGGCCAAGTGAGTAGTCGGTGAGGTCAGCAGAGGTTCACTCTCCAGGTTAGGTGATTTCTTTCCTATGGGAGGAGCAGTGAACTTGGGTGCTGATGCTTGTCCCCACAGAGGTGGAGTCAACACCGGATAGACACCTCCTAGCCAGATTGTCCTCGGCCCCACTAAAACCAGGCTGGCCTGGGACATAATGTGACTTTAGTAAAGACCTCTTTCTCAGCCAGATTCAAGCAGGCTTTACATTGATCTTGTCAAGAGAGGAGGGATGTGCTCCAGACACCATAGTGTGGATCTCTTCTAAGAACCCTTGGGGGAACAGCAGGTGAAAGCAGATCTCTTGAGAACCTCCACCAGATGGGACAACCTCACGCCTACCCTGCAAGGGTCTAGTGGAGAGCTGGCATACCTGCTCTCACAACAGGAGACAGCCCATGTCTGCCGGAGTCTGCAGTGGCACCGCTGGATGGGGTACTGGAGCAGGACTTCTCATCGCTCCGCTTCTTCTTGTCCTTCTTGTACCCGGAGAAGACTGACTTCCACAGGGACTTGGGCTTTGTGGCTGCTTCTTCCAGGAAACCGGGGCTGGGTTTCTCTGGGGGCCGTCCCTCCCCTTTGGACTTTTTATCTTTCTTATTTCTGCGTGGGGAGAAAAGGGATGACCTCTTCTTGCTCTTCCCACTGGAACCCTCAGATGAGGTGACAGAGCCATCGGGGCCCCCTGAGTCTGACGGAGGTGAGAGAACCTCCTCACTGGTGGCTTCATGCTTCAGGGTGGACTGCTCAGCTGTTTTGAGGCCCCGGCGACTAGGGGATTCAGACCTCAGTTCCTTGCCCCTGGAGGATGCCAATGGCATCATTCGGGACTTGGGGGCCATACTGGCTATCTCCATCTCCTGCATCCTACTCAGCTGCTTGGCCATGGCATCTCTCAGTGCCTGGCTCTTCACGGACCTCTCCCGGGCTCGCATGCGCTCCTCAGCCAGTTCCTTGGCTTCTGCAGAGACCTGGGGCAGCCCCCTCTTCTGCGTCTGGCTGCGGCTCTCCATCAGAGGCAGCTGTCCATTCTCCTTGGCCAGGGGCCTCTCTTTGCGGGGCCAGCAGGAGGGGGGTGTGAAGAACTTCTCCTGCCCACTTGAGTCCTCTGTCTTGTCATCATACGTATCCTCCACATCATCAGCAAAGGGGATCTCATCCACACTCTCCACAAATGACTTCCGCACCTCCTCCCTGGGAGGCTGGGCTGGCTCTCGTGGGGGCCGCATAAATGGGGCGGGTGGGGGGGGAGGGACAACTGAGGCCTTGGGCTGGCTCACTCTACACTCCAGGGTCTGGTAGGGCTTCCTGCGCAGGGTTGCAGGCTCCTCATTGGGTGGTGGGGGTGGGGGTGGACTAGAAGGTGGGGTAAGCATGGTGGAGTCCGAGGTGTTGAAGCTCTGGCTGCCCAAGGTTTTCATGTTGGAAGAGCTGCCGTGGAGGCCCAGGCCGGAGCTGCTGGACAGGTCCTTGCGCTCCTCCTGGGAACTTCTCAGCTCTCCATCAGGTGACCTGGGAGTCAGCAGGGATGGCTGGTCACCTGCTAACTTTGGGAGGCCCAGCCTTTTAGGTACAGGTGGGGGTTTTAGAAGATGGAGCCCCTCATCCTGAGGAGACTTTTCAACAGAGTAGGACTTTAGGGACATTGGCTTAAGGGCTGGTGAGAAGCTGGGCTCAGGCCCTTTGTTCCGATCAACCGGTGTGAGCCCAAGGCTACGGCGGATCTCAGCGCTCTTCATCCAGAACTCCTCTACCAGATCACTCCGTCTCACAGCCTCGTCCGCGGCAAGAGGGCTGCCCAGTCTGTCCTTGGGGTCACCTTGGCTCTTTACTGGGAGAGGAGTGAGGGGGGTGGATGTTTTGGTTGGAACGGGCTGGAAGCGTATAGGGGACTGGGTGGGAGATGGAACAGTGGCCTCTGAGGATAGCTGAGGCTGAGAACAGATGGGAAATGGGGATATTGAAGGGGGTGTAGAGGTGGGTGCAGAGGGACCTAGCAGTGGCGACGAAGAGGGCTGGGAGTCAGCTGATGAGACTGGTGATCTGGTTTCTGGCAAAGCCATGGGCTGTGATCGGATAGGAGAGTGTGCCGCTTTCTGATCTGCAGAGGCTCTGGCTTTGGGCTTCTCTCTGGAGAGCAGAGGGAAAAGGTGCTCCTCTGGGGGTCTCACCTTGGTGGTAGCAGAGACAAGTGAGATCTGGGCTCCCTACAGAGAAGAAAGACAGAAGCTGCTAAGAGGCCAGAGCTTCCCTGGCCAGCAACATCCCTTAGGGAACATGCTCTCTCAAAGGGCCTGTGCATGTTGAGATAAAGCCCTCTCTCTGTTCTTTGAGCTATTATTTGAAGGGCTTCTCATTTTCTGGTCTACTTGTTCGCTTTTTAGAACTCTTCTCCTTGGTCTGAATAGACTAGAGCTTTCAGGGTTTGATTCATCTCAAACACATCTAATTTTCTTGTCCACTGACACGAGTCCTGGCCAAGGGGGCTAAAACACTCAGCTTTCAGCCTTTTTTTTTTTTTTTTTTTTTTTTTTTTTCCCAGTCCTGGGCCTTGAACTCAGGGCCTGATCACTGTCCCTGGCTTCTTTTTGCTTAAGGCTAGCACTCTGTAACTTGAGCCACAGCACCACTTCTGGCCGTTTTCTGTATATGTGGTGCTGGGGAATTGAACCCAGGGCTTCAGATACAAGGCAAGCACTCTTGCCACTAGGCCATATTCCCAGCCCCCTCAGCTTTCAGCCTTGTTCAACCAGATTTCTGTGGTCCCTACTGGACTACCATGGGCCAGCACAGTAAGAACATTTAAAATAATCAGCACAGTGCACAGACCAGTGTCCTTCCCAAGAAGCTCAGAAGTGCATGGCTCTGATGTCGCACTCCTCAGCATCTTGTTGACCTCACAGGTCAGTCACTGAACCATCCATGCTACCTAGTATCCCAGAAACCCAGGCCCTATGTCCTGTCTGGGCTGCTCTTCCTCCGGGATTGGCCCTCTAGATCCTATTTCCCAAATCACATTATCAGAAACCATTGGACACTGTTGAGCTGGCAATGTGGGTACATGCGTGTGTGCGTGCATGCGTGCATGTCTGTGTGTGTGTGTGTGTGTGTGTGTGTTTGAAGGGTGTGGATTCTTTCTTTTACTTTCCTTCCCTCCCCCCTCCCCCTCCCTCCCTCCCTCCCCCCCTCCTTTTCTTTGAGCCACAGTGCCATTTCTTGCTTTTTCTATATATGTGGTACTGAGGAATGAACCCAGGGCTTCATGTATGCGAGGCAAGCATGTACCTACCACTAGGCCACATTCCCAGCCCCACTTTTTATCTTTTCTCTTCTTTTCTGGTACTAGGGTTAGAACTCAGGGCCCACACACTTGCTCAGCTCAAGCCACTTGATCCACACCTTCAGCCTGGCTTTTTAAAGCTGGTTATTTTGGAGATAGAGTCTTTTTTTTTTTTTTTTTTAAGCCGGGCTGGCTATGAACTATAAGCCTCTAGATTTCAGCCTCCTGTATAGCTAAGATTACAGTGTGTACTACTGAAGTCTGGCCTTAGCAGTATATGTTTATCTTAAATAGTCATACACTTATTATTTTTTTTTTTTGGCCAGTCCTGGGCCTTGGACTCAGGGCCTGAGCACTGTCCCTGGCTTCTTCCCGCTCAAGGCTAGCACTCTGCCACTTGAGCCACAGCGCCGCTTCCGGCCGTTTTCTGTATATGTGGTGCTGGGGAATCGAACCTAGGGCCTCGTGTATCCGAGGCAGGCACTCTTGCCACTAGGCTATATCCCCAGCCCCATACACTTATTTTAACACAAGATATATTTATCAGAATAAACCCATGATCCTACAAATATCACTGCTTTAATTTAAAATTTAACTTTTCTATTCGTGATAAGGATTTACCATGAACTAGAACCCCAAGACCACTCCTACTGTCAACAGCTCTACTTAGCACAAAGTGAAAAAACATTTTTTTTTCAAATGTGGAAGCCAGTAGGCTGCTTCCCTTAAGACAAGTCTTCCCACTTGTTTCCCCTTGGGGCCCCACAGTAACCCCACAGCCTCACCTCAACCACAGGGCTGTGGGCTGGGGTGAGCAGAGCAGCTTGTTCCTGAGGAGACTGAAGGGGGCTGGAGACCTGGGAAGGACCTGAAAGGAGAGGTTACAGTCATGCCCACAAGGAAATCAGCCCTTAAAGATATACTCACGTTACAGTCGGGGGAATCAAGCAGGAGAACAGAGGCTCAAAGGGCCAACTGCTCCGTGTCCTGGCTGTTCTAGGAAGAACTGACCGCAAAAGGCATCACCAAGCACCACCAGTACCCTCCTTCTGCCTGCACTGCTGTCAGTATGCCAGGCATGTGCCATCTGGGTTTTGAGCTGAGGTAGACATTTACCCTCTCACGATCCCAGACAGCATAAGCAAAGATGCTGCAGGCCAGTCATTTGCAGAGGCTATAGTGTGGGGCAGGAGGGAGGAACAAGGGGATGAGGAAGCAAGGGGTAGGGGCCCTGGCCTGCCCCACCTGGTGCTACCTGCCTGCATCTGTGGTCCTCTCAGCACTGGAGACACTGTGTCTCCTGCTAGTGGCAGCAGACCTACCTTTCTCATGTTGCTTTGGCAAGGCAGGTGGTTCCTCCCCCTCGCTCTCTGATACTCTCAGCTCCAGTTCTGCTTCTACTTCAGCCTGGCGTGGCACCCGAAGCCCCGCTTCGGCATCAGATGGGATGTCATCAGACCAATGCTGATCTGGGGGGAAGGGGACAACAGTCACAAGTTAGCACCCACCTCTGAGCAAGGCTGTGCTACATTCCCATCTCCTGCTTCTTCACAAAGCAGCCTAACAGGTTGACTGGCTACTATGTGGTGGTGTGAGCTCTGAAGTAAACCCTGCAGTCTCTGCAAGCCTGGCCATCTCAGTCTCAAGGCAAAGTGCACAGCCTTCTGCGGGGTGGGTCTCAGTGAAGGCTGCAGAGACTACCACATAAAAAGGCCACTTTAAGAGACAGCTTAAAAGCTGTCACGTTCTCCCCGCCCCCCCCTGCTGTGAATTAACTAAAAGCTGCTTCCAAGTTTGCATTTGTGCTCTTTGATCTGAGCCATTCCCTATTGTAGTTGCTTTACAATCACTTTGGGATCCAGGAAAAATAAGATTCACTGGTAAGTACCTTGTGACTAAAGGCAAACAACCAGCCACCAGGGAGGCACTGGTACACACCCCTGTAATCCCAGCTACTCAGGAGGCTGACAAAAAACAAACTACCAGCCAGTTACCAGTGGCTCACACCTGTAACCCCAGCTACTAGGCAGGCTAAGACCTGAGGACTGTGATTCAAAGCCAGCACTGGAAGGAATGCCTATAAGAACCACATCTCCAATTAACTACTAGAAAGCAGAAAGTGGCGCTGTGGCTTAAGTGGTAGAGCACTAGCCCTGAGCAAAAAGGCTCAGGGACAGCGCCCAGGCCCTGAGTGAAAGGCCCAGTACTAGCACCAAAAAAAAAAAAAAAGGCAAACTACCCTTGGAGTAGGTAATACCTTCTTCTTATGATCTTGTAAATAGCCAAAAGCTATGGAGCACCCACCAGCCCTGCAGAGGCAAATACTGAGGGAATGGCCAACTAGGCCACACCTGCGACTTGAGACTCTTTTTAACAATGCATACCTTTCCCACCCTTTGCTCCTGATTCTTCCTGTTTAACCTGAGACCAATGTCAGCACCCCTGAAGATGGGTGAAGATGTGCTGAGATGCTGTCTCTCCATGGCTGCCATGTAATACATCTTTCTCTGCTCTTCACATGTCTCTTCATTTGGCATATGGGGCTGAACAGCTTGACCTAAGATAGGGATTGGTTCTGGACTTTGGTACTGGGGTCTAAAAACCCAGTTTTACTGTGACAGGAAGAAAAGCTTTGGTGTGCACATGGGAGGCAGGCCTTGCTTCCTGAACTCAACTTCCCTCCCCTTTTGTCAAACTGTCTACAGCCAAACACCACAGCCCAGTCCGTTACTCCCTCAGTCTAGTCCCTGCCCTCAACCAATGACACTGTATTTCTTAAAATTCTTTAAATGTGCGTACCTCTAGCCCCCAGCTGCCAAGTTCCCACTCAGAACCACAATGAGGTAGAACCTCTATGAACGTAGAACCTCTATGAACGTCCTTAAGCCTTTGCTGTAGACTGGGTATTTCTGTCCCTGGCCCCTGTGAGGACTAGGAGTGGAGACTGAGGCCCCATACCATCATCTAGCTCAGCACCAGTGTCTCCGGGGTCCCCGTCCTCCACAGCCTCCCCTTCCGTCTCTGCTGGCTCCGAGTCCACGTCCTCCTCCAGGTCGTTCTCGTCTAGTGGGGCTGTAAGGCAGAGATGTTCAAGAACAAGAAGCAAAGCACAGACAGATAGATAGACCACCTGTACAGGGGGAAAGGACAGCTTTAGTGGGCATTGATGAGACGGCCATAGGAAAGAGGGAGGGGCCTATCACACAGAGGTCAGGGACACTGTAAGCAGCATGAGAAGGGCCCAGGCCACTGCTCCATTTGAGTAGGGTAGAGTGAAGAGAGGAGAGCCCTCCCTCCTCTTCCCTCTAGGCCCTGTCCTCTCCCCCTCACAGGCTACTTACCATGACTGCTCAAATCTGTGCCAGTCAGAGGGGTGCTGCTGTGGGACCAATGGAGGTTTATAATAATGGCTTCAAGTTACCAGTGCCTTTGGGCCAGACACTACACTCAGAATTGCATAGGCCTGGAGCACTTATTTCTCATTGTATGCAGTTAGATGGACCACTCTTTTTTTTTTTTGGCCAGTCCTGGGCTTGGACTCAGGGCCTGAGCACTGTCCCTGGCTTCTTTTTGCTCAAGGCTAGCACTCTGCCACTTGAGCCACAGCGACACTTCTGGCCATTTTCTGTATATGTGGTGCTGGGGAATTGAACCCAGGGCCTCATGTATACGAGGCAAGCACTCTTGCCACTAGGCCATATCCCCAGCCCCAGATGGGCCACTCTTAATGCCTACTTTGGAGTGAGAAAGTTGATGCCCAACAGTTCAGGAGACTTGCACAGGCAGGACCCTGCTGCTCAATCTAGTCACAGTGGCATGTGCAGGGGCACAGGAAAGCTTGAGGGGGTACTGAGGGCCCCATCCTTCTCTAGAAGAGGCTGCTGGTCTTCTTGGAATAATTGAGAAAGCATGTGGATAGGTGAGGGGATATGTAAAGTTCCCTTTCCAGACTTAAGAGCAGCCCTTCAAGGCTGCAAAACTGCCCGGAAACATGCACATAGCCTCACCACAACCTCTGCCTCCTGTGTGAACAGACTTGATGAGGTCCACTCCAGACCTGCACATTAAGAGCCTGAAGCCTGAGGCCTTGGGTAAAGGAAGGAGCAGAGACTGCCTGGGGTAGCTGGGTTATTCTTTCTTTCTTCCTTTCTTTCTTTCTTTCTTTTCTTTCTTCCTTTCTTTTTTGCCAGTCCTAGGCCTTGGACTCAGAGCCTGAGCACTATCCCTGGCTTCCTTTTGCTCAAGGCTAGCACTCTGCCACTTGAGCCACAGCGCCACTTCTGGCTGTTTTCTATATATGTGGTACTGGGGAATCAAACCCAGGGTTCCACGGTTTCATGTACACGAGGCAAGCACTTTTGCCACTAGGCCATATTCCCAGCCCCTTTCTTTCTTTCTTTTTTTTTTTAAGGCAGAACAAATAGCATTTATTACATGTCTAAGACCTAGGGACGACTGTGGGTGAATTTCTTAAAAAGCTGAGCTGAAAATGGAAGAGGGAAGGTTATGTAACAGCCAGACACTCAGTGAAGGTTTCTTCTGCAGGCCAACCTACTGACTCCCTCTCTCCCCTTGCTCACCCTCTGTGCAGCAGAGACACCACAAGTAGTTGCAGAAGTCAGATCACAAGAGCTTCCCGTTGGGGATGGGCTGGGGAGGGAGTGACTAGGAAAGGTCACCTTAAAGGTGCTGGGATGTTTTCTTTTTCTTTTTCTTTTTTTGCCAGTCCGGGGGCTTGAACTCAGCACCTGAGCACTGTCCCTGGCTTCTTTTTGCTCAAGGCTAGCACTCTAACACTAGGCCACATTCCCAGCCCCTCTGGGATGTTTTATTGACCGAGTGGATGTTTGTATTAACTTTTCCATGACATTTCTTTAAGTTGTATTTATATTTAAAGCAAAATGGGTAAGATGATGGCTCGAATCTATGAAGAACTTTTGTGAAATTAAACTGAACTGTGGGAAACAGATTTAGAATAGAATACAGTCCAGGGTTGAGGGAGAGGTAGATGTATTCCAAGGTAAGTTCTATGTTGACAAACAGTGCCACCTGCCACTCTGAAATACCCAGGCAGTCCAGGGACCTGGCAATGACAAAGTGCTCTCCTATGATAACAGCATTTCTACATGATTAAAACCTTTGAGCAATCACATTGCTGTTGGCCACTCACAGAGGACAATTAATTGAAGACCAAAGAACAGCACCTTGGAGGCACAAACACCCCACCAAAAAGCAGCAATCTGTCTAGGTCACTCCTTAGACTTGAGCTAAGACCATGAGCTCATCATCAGAACAAAACACCTGGTGGAAACAGAACCCTGGCTCATCAGACACTCCCCATGTCAGCGTGTGCTGACATGCTTGAATGAGCTAATCAGCAAGTGTCTGGCACCCACGTGGCAATTTTATGCTCTCACTGGCAAGTAAGCTGTAAGAGAGCACACACAGAGGGTCACTCCCTGGACTTCAGGCTGCCCCTGCCTGCTAGGCTAGCTGTTCCTCTGTTCTTCAAGCAGGTCTCCCACTTGGAGCTCCAATTAAGAAACACTGGGTGTAGAGTCAAAAGGGAAGGTGTTCTAATGCCTTGGGGTACCTTGAAAAGAATGATCACACATGAAACAATAAATACATGAGGGCTATCACTGAAGCAGCAGCAGATACTGAAAGAGATGCAGCCTGAGCAATGGAACTGGGGAATGGAGTCCAAGTGAAGATGGAGTGCAAGGTGTTGGAAGCGGCCACACAGGTGAGGAGCCTGCGACGAAAGCTAGTAATTGTGTCTATTTCAGCTGCCAGCTGAGGCACCCTTCCTTCCTAGCATTGTCCCCCACACTGTGCTCACAGGGTTGATGGCTCAGAGGGGAGGGGGAGCTGGGCAAGATGCCAGTGAACTCCTGTGACATGTGTATATCTCCTGCCTGCTGCTAGTGGCCTGGTAAGAACCTGTGGTAGAGATCCACTAATGCCAGTCCTCTCCATCCCAGAGGGAATGTTCAGGGAGCATCACACCCTTCTCCAGGTGGTGCTTGGCGCACATGTGACTGGGTGAGGATGGGGACTGCACAGTGCTCAAAGTGCCAATTGCCCTTCCTCAATAAAAGGGTTTCCAGAAAAACATAGGACGGACAAGTAAGGGCTCTTTCTAAGTACCTAAAGACACTGTGGCTATGGGGGACCCAGCAGCTGAGCCACTGGGTTATACTCAAGTCTGTCTTCTGCCCTCCCCTGCACTCTGGTAAATTTTCTCTACACCTTTCCTGAACTTGAACTCAGGGCCTCACACTCTTGCATGCCTTTTTCTGCTCATGGCTGGCAGTCTACCACCTGAGCCATACCTCCAGTCAAGCTTTTTTTTTTTTTTTGCAGGTTAATTGGAGATAAAGTCTCTCAGACTTTTCTGCTCAGGTTGGCTTCATACTACAATCCTCAGATCTCAGCCCCCAACTCACTAGGAGTGAGCTCCTAGCACTTCAGCTCCTTACTGAGTTTTGACTTTTTCCTTCTCCTACACTTCATTTTGGCAAGTTTATGGAATACTATCAATTCCTCTGCTTTTACTCTCAATTGTTACACTTTGAACCTCAGAGCAAAAGGTTCCTTCAGCTTTGGCCTTTTCACCCAAGCTCTATTGATCAGCCAAGGCACCTCTCTGTCCTAGTGCATGGTAGTTCTGCAGTCTGCCTGAGTGGGAAGTGCCTGGGTCCATGCAAGGGGGAGCGAGGGCGTGTGGCCTGACCAGGCATGCAAGTGCCCCACCCCACTGGCTCCGCCCTCACATGCAGCAGCCACAGGACCATGGTCCTGGTGTTAAGGCGCCAGCAGAGCTGCCTAGAGAGAGATTATGGTGAGTAGGGCGGGAGCAAACATCACCAGACTACCTCCAGAGACCGTCTCCAGCCAGGCCTGCACTGCTGCGCGGCGTATGGAGGGAAGACCAGGCACTGAATTGAAAAGAAACAATAAGTGCAGAGTTAACACAGCAGTATGTTCCCAGTGAGGAGGAACTGAAGTCAATCTTGAAGTCCAAAACAGGAAAAACTGGGATGGCATCACTAGACAGAGCCTGTCTGGCACTGAGGACTGATGGTGTGCCGCTGGTCGTGCAATGGACACTCTGGACAAGGAGGAGAGAGAGAAAGCCAAGGGAGGGCCAAGATTGGCCCATGGTTGCAGAGACATCCGATGTGTCCAGATCCTGCAGGCAGCATGACGCCTGGTCATCAGGGTCTCCTTCAGCAGCTTCCACATGCTTGCTCGCTAGAGCAGTGGGAAAGCCATTAACAGACGTTGGTGGTGTCTATCTGCAAAGATTTGGAGCTGGAAAGGATGAAAGACCAATGAAAAGATGAGTCTGTGGAGTGGATCAGTACTCTGGTGTGGTGCCGTGAGCACACTCTGAGTCAATACACTTGCATGAATTAGGCAGGGCAGCAAGGCCAAGGACCCCTGTGTGGCTGACATGCAGCCACCACTCCTCATTGGGCTCCTCTGTTTACTGCTATTTGTGAAAAGAAAAAGGCATCATGATGCACACCTGTAATCCCAGCTATTCTGGAAACTTAAGCATGAGGGTTGCAAGTTCAAGAACAGCCTGGGAAGCTTAGGAGACTTTGTCAAGAAGAAGGAAGAAAGAAGAGGAAGAGGAATTATTTTTATCTTACTGGGAAACAGACTAATCTAATCTGACTCAGAGACTTTAGGGGCCTCCCTGAGAGACATCTCATCTTAATTTCATTTCCAAATATGTGTTCTCTCCAACACACAGTTATAGGCAGACATTCACAGAAAAAATATCCTTCTTCTACAGAGGAGTTAAGAGCACCTTTGCTAAGAAGTAACAGGGTGAATTCCTGGGTTTTACAGGTCAGGATCACTTTACTGTTCTGTATCCATGGATTAAAAGTTTATCTTGGAAGCCACAGAGAACTTTACATATCCTTGATTGAGCATCAGGAAAGTAGTCTTGATTTAACATTAGAAAATCACAAAATTCTGGTGCTTCTTATTCTTTGATCAAACTGGCAGCTTTGGCCCTATAAGAAAGGGCTTTCTGTAGCAAAAGGAGTGGTGCAAGTGCTCAGGAAGCACACTGGGACCCTGGGCACCTCAAGGCAGTTACCTCTGGTAGTGGAGGATTCTGAGGTTGGGACCATTCTCTCCTCCTCCTCTTTCTCACGAATGTGTGTCCAATGCACATCAGCCTGGATTGCCAAGGGATCCGCTGGATTTATGATTTGCTGTAGCCTGTGGTTCCCAGCTAGTATGCAGGTGTGAGAGATGGAGGAGATAAGGGAGTAGGCCGAGGGAGAAACACAAAACAGCGGACAAAGACACAGAAACACGACAGTGGATGGAAGGAAGGGATGAAACACACCACAGGAAAGGAAACAGAGAGAAAGGTTACAATATTTGCCAAGATCAGTTTGAATCAGAAAGAAGTAGAAGTTGAGAAAACACACACCTTTCCACTCATTCAAGTTTAGTCCTTTCTTTTCTGACTGTGTGTGTGTGTGTGCGCATGCACACTCACCAGTCCTGGGGCTTGAACTCAGGGCCTAGGTGCTGTACTTAACCTTTTTTTTGTTGTTTGTTTTCTTTTTTTCTTTTTGCTGAAGGCTAGCTAGCACTCTACCATTTGAGCTACACATCCACCTCTGGCTTCTTGGTGATTAAACTGGAGATATGAGTCTCATAAACTTTTCTACCCTGGCTGATCTCAGCCTCCTGAGTAACTAGGATTACAGGTATGAGGCAGCAGCATTTGGTTTTTAGTTTAGCTGTTCACTTTTACTTCTAGTTTCAGTGAAGAGAACCACACACTCAGACTCTAATGGTAAAGGCTTTTTTCTTTCTGATGTTCTTTTCATCCTAAGCCAGATGCCAAGTTGGGAAGGGCAGATGACAACTGGTCCCCTCCAGGGGTCACAAAGACTCAAATGAAAAAGAGAAAGGTTTTCTCAAGGACGCAGTTTCTGTTGGTCACCTAGCAAGGTGCTCACCACCACCTGCCAGACTGACAACTTCTCCAAGTGACAAGAGAGAGGTGGGCAGGGACAGTGCCATGCTGTACTGAGCCCGCTAACTCAACAGAGCAGAGAGGTACTTTATTGGTCCTTTAGTTTTTGTCTTTCACAGCAAGAGCTGCTGATGGAGAGGAACAGTGCCCCTGCCCTGAGGGGCCACATGCTGGATGCTTGGTTTGCAGAAGGGCCAAGCTCTGCAGGAAAAGTGACAGCACATTCTACAGAGGGGTGAAGAATACCCCTGCTGAGAAATACAGAGCAGAAAGCAAATTCTGGGAGCACAATTAAGGGAGACAGTGGCCGGGAGAGGAAGTAGAACTCTATTCTGAGAAGTACCAAACTCTAGGAGTCCAAGGGTAGACATGCAACCAAAACTTCTCTGCTTTTTTCTGCGGTTGAAACCCTGCTCCTTAAAACCCCATCTGGTGCTTCGCTGATCCTTTTGGACATGAGATTAGGTTTTTCACAGACATGAAATCACCTAGTGACCCTTTTAAGTTATCATGCTGCCAAAGCCCTTGGAATCCACCAGGTTTTCCCTGCCCTGGGGGACAGGGTCCAAGCCATTAGTACTTAGATCATGCTGGAGGCAAGGTTACGATCAAGGGACAGCCAGTCACTTGGAGGGAGGATAGTTGATCAGGCAGCAAGAGCAGGTACCACGGATCTGAAGCACTATGGAGTTCCTTCCAGGAGCTAGCTTCTATCTGAGAGCTAGGTTACCCCTTCCCTCAGCAATTTTCTCAAGTAACTTCCTCCTGTGGGTCACTACAATGATAATCTCAGGACTGGGGGCAGTGAGGAGGACATGTAAGCAGAAAATACTGATGAGGTCTTGGGAGAAAAACTCCTTTCTATCAAAGTGTGTTTGCTTAAAAGTTCCCGCTTTGGCCAGGTAGTTAGACTCTCCTTAAGGAAAAGAGGACCTGCTTTGGGATAAAGAAGGATTTTTGAAATGTAAGGTTTTATCTTACTGGATTTTCCAAAATGGAATTAAGACACACCTCTGGTTGTTCAGGAAATAGTAAGAGGGTGTGGCTATATTTTGAGATGGTTCATGTTATTTCAAAGTCACTTTATGTAACTGTATTTTATCATATTCGAACTAGCCAATGATGAGCAGATTGTGAACCTGAATTCAGCCAATGTGAGCAGAGGGGTGGGGCCTGCTATGTTAGGGATAAATAGGGGAGCAACTTGCCTCCTCTGGGTGCTTGCTTGCCAGAGTTTTGGCTGATGGCACACCCGTCTACAGAAGTAAATTTTGCCTTGCTGAGACCCTCTTTATTTTCGTGTCTATTGTTGTGACTCCAATGGCTCTTGGAGAGCATATTTATAACAAGTCCCCAGTCCAATGGCTCTTGGAGAGCATATTTATAACAAGTCCCCGGTATAGGCCCTGACCTGTGCTGTAAAATTGGGACCTCGGCCCCTCATGGCACCTTGAGTGGCTATCTCTTAAGAGATTCACAGATTGTCTCCAAGGTACTAGATGGGGTTCAATCACAGCAGTCACCAAACAGCCTTGGGAATTTATCAGCAGCATGAAGTCAGCCTTCCTTCCGCAGAGAAATACTAAAGGCAGCTAAGGTGAGATGGAAGCTCTGGTCATGAAATTTTCTGCCTTACAGAAGAAGCCAAGTCTTCCTTGATTATGGGGAACTCAGGTCAAAGCCTTGAGGAATAGGGAGAGGGCCACATAAATCACCTGCTTTCTGGCTTCCTCTCAACTCTTTACTGACACACATATACACCTCTCTGCCATAGGAAGACTGGGCCTGGGGCAGCTTGCCAGCTAGCTTTTGTGTGCAAAAAGCCTAAGTGCAGCTCTATGGAAAGCACAGATCTTTTCATGTGGCACCTGCTCTTGGAGATGGGCTTTGGATGGTGAGGGATTCAGGGTAGAGGTGGGAAGGTGGGAAAAGTGGGTACCTTTACATGTACCCGTTTCTTCTTCCTTTGAGAGATGCTGGAGCCACTGGCCTTGTAGAAGTTCTCTGTCCCAGGGGCAATACTCCCCTTCTACAGCAGGTGGGGGGGGGGGCAGACACCCACCGACAGCACCAAGAATCCCACAGAGGGACAAGTAGCGAAGGGACAGGAGGGAGGAAAGAGAACAGAAACCAGAGTTATCTCCAGCTGCCAGCAGTAGGGTCCTGTCACTGCCCACAGGTGTCCAGGTTCTCTGCCCAAAAGACACACATTGCAGGCTTGGGACAAAGGCTCGCCTGGAAACACAAAGAGCTTGGCTGGGATATGAGACATTTATTTCTATAATTGAAGCTCATTTTGTATAGGCCTGATCTTGATACTGGGTCTAAGAGTAGGCAGTTAACTCTTCATAAGGGGAGATGGGGAAAGTCCTGAAAGAGTGACCTATGTGGGTCTAAATACAGCAAGCTTCAACCCTCACCTGAAGGCAACAATGTCCAGAATGAGGTAAGCAGGGAGCAGGCCAGGAGGCAGCTGTGGGTATGCAGCATGTGCTGCAGACATGGCTGAGACGACCCAGGTCCCAGCCATGGTCTGGCTTCTTGTGTAGACTTTCATCAGGTCTCAGTGAACTGCGTAATCGGAGAGCCTGAGCCTTGGTATGCTACCCTTGACCTTGGCCTTTGAAGGAGAAAGTGCATGAGGCCTGGGAGAGAAGTTCTGAGCAATGTTTTCTGAATGCTCCCAGGGAGTATAACCCCCATGCAAGCCTTCAGGTCAGGGTGGCCCCTTGTCTTCCCTCCTCAGAGGTCTCCAGAGGCCACAGTGGGAATGAGTCCTGCCTGTGAAAGGCTCAGCCTTTGAGGTGCCAGAGACGACGGGTCCCTGGGTGGGCCTGGGCAATGGACACATCGAATTCCAGGAAAAGCAGATAAGCCTCAGGAGCAGCAGAGCAATCTCATGTCAGTCCTCTACTACACCCATGCTTCCAGACCTAATCTGCTCTGCACAGGGAAGGGAAGACGTAAGCTTGGAACTGAGAAGACCGGTTTCCTTCTCTTTGGTTCTGTGCTCCTGCAGAGCAAGAGCAACCCTTCTAGGGGTGTCACATCTCTACCTGCCCTGGTTCCTTCCTTGTCACTCATGGGACCTCTGTGCAGCCAGGACAGGGAAGGAACGACCCTCTGTCCTCAGATGGGTTTCTCCTCACCTCTGGAGGTCACAGCCAGAGAGAAGGAGAGAATGGAAAGGCCTTGAATCCACTGCAAGAGGCTATCTTGGCAGCAATCAGAACAAGTGAAAAATGAAGGCGCTCCTTCTTCACCAGCTCCACGTGTGACTACGGATCCTCTCTACCGGCAACACTGAGGCAGGCCCCAGTAGCCTCAGCTTTCAAGACAGAACCAGGCTTCTTGAAAGAGCTAATTTCCCTCCCCTTAGCAAAATACATTTCTCTAATGGAAACTAAAAGGGGGTGGGGAGGAGAGAAAAGGAGGAAACAGCAATGAGTATCCTAATTTAGACAAAGACTTTGGACTGGCTCCTGGCTTCCACTTCCAGCTAAAGTGCAAAGGTACAAGGGACATTATCACGTTGCAATGTTCTGCCAGACACGCCTTTCCTCTGCACCAGACTTGAGATCAGGTGGTGCGGGGGTGGGAGTGGGGGTGAGGTGATGGTCCTTCTGGCTCTGATCTGAGATCAGGGAGTGAGGGCAGATGGTCTCTGGCTCTGATCTGAAATCAGAGTGTGGGAGGATGGTCTCTGGATGACTTAAGACCAGGGAGTGCATAGGGGTGGGGGAGGACAGTCTCCAGCTCTGACTTAAGATCAGGGAGTGGGGGCAGGGGGAACACCATCTCCAGGTCTGAAGTGGTCCATGTATAGTGAATGTGTGACTGCAGCCACTACACCTCTTAAACTCACACCTGGTTCCAGGGGAAGGGGTCAGGGCTAGGAGAAGAGAGTGTTTACTGACCTTCACTGGACCCTTCCTCCTCTTCATCATATTCTTCTTCTTCATAGTCTTCCTCCTCCTCTTCCTCTTCCTCCTCCTCCTCCTCAGGCCCAAAGCTCTTAGAGGCTTCCAGGTCCTCTTCACTCCTTCCTTTCAGAAGAGCATGGATCCTTACAGCCTCCTTCCAAGGAACACCACCCAGGTCAGAGGTGGGCAGCTGGTCTTCCTCCTCCTCCTCCTCCTCCTCCTCCTCCTCCTCCTCCTCCTCCTCCTCCTCCTCCATCTCCGACTCAGAACTGCTGTGAGGAAGGATGACATAATCTAAGTGAGGGGATAACAACACATGGAGAAGGGAAGGCTAGGAGCAGAGTCCCAGCAGAGCAGGAAGGGAGGGTGGCAGGAAGGAGTAACGGGGTAGGGTGACAGGTAGAGTGGAGAGTCCAGCCTGTGGACATAGTGGCCAGGAGGTGCTACCACTAGGGGTCTGCAGAAGGTTAGGAGAGCAGAGCAGGGACATGGACTTATTCTGCTATGACCTCATGACCCTCAGTACTGAGGAAAGAGAAAGTTCTTTTGTTCTGGCCACTATTTTGTGGAAGGAATTCAATTCTATTCTACTTAGGTTGGTTAGAAGCCTCTCATGAGAGCCATGAGGGTGTGGGAGTCTGCATGGCATGCTCTGAAAGTCAGGGTGCATGCAAAGTGAGGAGTAGAGGAGGAGGCAGCCAGAGTAATGTGCCCATGATCCTTGGGAGCTCAGTCCTCCCCCTCCCACACTGCGGATCATACAGAAGTGCAGCCAGGGTCCTGCCCACCAGACAGGCCTAGCATCAACCCCTGGGCCACCTGGCTGACAAACAGCTCTGTCTTGCACACTGGTTCTGTTCACAGCAGAGGCCAGCTCAGGCTGTACCAGAGCAGCACTTTACAAGAACACCTCTCCCCAGCCCAGCCCTTGACCTGGCTGAAGAAAATCTGGCTTTCAGGATAAAGCACTCAATCTAAAAATCTGGGTAATGGAGCCCAAGCCCCAGTGGCATTAGGCTCCCTTTCTTGAAGGTAAGGTCCTCACCAGAGGTTGGGGCTCATCACAGCCCATTTACAAGCACACAGGGTCAAGGACAATGATGTTCACTACCAAAGCCGTTAGTTCTGTGTAGGGAAGAATTTAACCTTCCCAAAGAGATGTCTGCAAGCCAGGGTATAATCTTACCTGCTGGCCACATCCTCTTCAGTGCCTTTGTCCAGCACGCTGCTCAGGTTGTGCTCTGCCTGTGTCTCCTCAGGCACCTCCTCCAGCTCCTCTGCCTGTTTCACAGACCGGCGGTAGTTCTCTAGCTCGATTCTCTCAGGGGTGCCCCTCAGCCTCTTGGCAATGCTAGGCTCCTCCAGGCCATTCATGCCAGAACCTGAGGGACAAACATGGAGGCCCAGTTCTGAGGATGCAGGATGGAACAGGACTCCAGCCCTAGGGTAGAGGATGTATAGAGAGGAAGGAGAGACCATCTAGGCATCGAGACACTGCTCTTCATTGCCATGTAAACAGAACTGCCATGAAACCAGAACATTTGGCCACTGAAGGTAAAGGTGAAAGCAAACAAACAACCCACCCCATGGATTTTGTAGACGCTGGGAAAGGATGCTGGTAGGAGAACTAAAGATCGCATGTCTACATCTCCTCAGTGTATCACCCATGAACCCCAAGCCTGGCTGAGAAGACAGCAACAGTGGGTGGGCAGGAATGACAGAGACATGGGAAATCTCAAGTGGCTCTAAAGTCACCTGAGTTCTTCAAGCAGCCCCACTTTAGTGGTCTGGGAGTGGGACAAGGTCTCTGCCTCCTGTCTGACTGCCTCCATGGAGGTGTCTGGGCACCTGTTTGATTATATTCTCACACTAAACCTGCCTATGACATGGGGCTAAATTCATGATAACAGTTTTTGTAGAACAAACAGCCCACATAAGCTATTTGTTCAGTAAAGGATCGAGCTAGGCTTGCCTGAGTGGGACAGGTAGTGCTCATATAGCACTGGCACTTTTCCCTCTGTAAATAATCTTGTCACCTTTAGGGCAATACTCAGAAACCATAGCAGCCAGGTGCTGGTGGTTCCTGCATATAATCCTAGCTTTTCAGGAGGCTGTGATCAGAGGACTGGGGTTGAAAGCCAGCCTGGGCAAGGACAGTCCATGACATTCTTATTTTCAATTAACCACCAGAAAATTGGGAGTGGAGCTGTGGCTCATAGTGGTAGAGTGCTAGCCTTAAGCAGAATAGCTCAGACCCTGAGTTCAAGCCCCACGACCCACCGAAGAAAGAAACCATAGTAGTGCCCTGCTCCCAGTATTCTGTAGTCCAGTGGTTTAAGCATCTGTTGATGGTCTGTGCCTCTCAATTTGTATACCAGGGTACCAAAGGATAATTGTAAGAATTGTTACTCCTAGTCTACTATTGCCTCGTTGTATGTGTTTTGGTTCTACTGTGGACTCATAGTCTTTCCCCCCATCCCCCAGCCCCGGTCCTGGGGCTTGACTTCAGGTAGGGCCTGGGCTCTGTCCTTGAGCCTCGGTGCTTAAGGCTAGCACTCTACCACTGAAGCCACAGCACCACTTCCTGCCTTTTCTGTTTCTGTGGTACTGAGGCATCGAACCCAGGGCTTCATGCATGCAAGGCAAGCACTCTACCACAAGGCCACATTCCCAGCCCTCATAATCTTTTTAAAATTTAAAAAATGTTGCGTTTGAGACTCCCATGTTTCCCTTAATCTACATTAGATTTCTATTTCCTTTCTTACACCATTTCCCTCTGATGTCCTTATCAATCATCCCAGTTTGGGTTGGAGGCCCTCAATCCCCTCTGATGTCCCAATTACTCACCTTAGTTTTGGTTGGAGGGCCCCACATTCTCCCCTGATGTCCCTATCACCCCAGCTTTGCTTGCAAGCCCCCATGTATCCTACAGTGGGCTACTGCAGCATGACATGGTACAGAAGAACAGGCAAATTCTTCCAAGAACTGGCAGAGAGAAGGATCTCAGAAAAAATTTTGTAACTGGTAGGGAAAAACTGGGAGAGAGTGAGGGAAGGGGTGACACTGTCCAAAAAAGTGTACTCATTATCTGACTTATATAACTGTAATATTCTGTATATCACCTTTATAATATCAATTTTAAAAACTATGTAACTTCTCAGGGTTCATAAGGTCTACAGAGGACAATGTCTACCCTATCTGCAGGATTAGTATGAATGCTGAATGAAATGATAAACACATGTACACATTGTGGGGTGCCGACTCTTGGCCCCAGTGTGGTTGCCTTCCTTTGTTACTTAAGCTTTGCACAGAGATAGTATTCTGTAAAGCAACACATATGACATCCAGCTCCATTTTGTACATATCCCTGCATAGGTGTGTGGTCTTGGCTTGTTCTAGACCACAAACATTATCTCTTGATGGAGAGAGATGGGAAGAAGTAGAATGCTACGGAATATAACAGGCACTTGAGTTTAGGTCTTACTGAACCTCCAGGCATGGGTGGAGAAGGGACAGGAATGCAGGTGGCAGCAGGTCATAAATGGTCTTGGGTTCTGTCCAGAGAAAATTCTAAAGTGATATTCTAAAGCAGTAGCTGTTATGCTGGGCTTTGGCAGGCAATGCCACACCGGGTCCCAAGGGGGCCTTTATTAAAGGAAAAGAGTGGGATATTGTTCAGTAATGTCTGGCAGGTTGCACAGAAAATGCTCTGGAGGCCTGGCATTTCTGTTGTGTATAGGATTTTGAACTTCTCAATGGCATGAAAGTCTCAGATAAGAACTAGGATAAAAAGGTGGTGGAGTTACATGAAGGCAATTTCAAGTTTCTAGAAAATTTCCCCTGGATACACGTGTGTATGGTGAGTTTACCTGAGCCTAGGACCTACCTGTGCCTAGGCCACCCATCTGTCATTTTAAGCATCTATGCTACATTCTTTCATACCAGCATACTTTCAATATGAAGGATGTAAAGCCTCACAAAACTGACTTAGAGCAGAGCATCTGGCATCTGGAACAACAGACAGTCTACCCTCCTCCCCAGTGTTGTTTTTTTGGAGATTGCCCAAGGCCTTCAGACTAGTAAATCACTAAGCATCAGAACTTGGCAGTCCAAGCCTGAAGCTCTGGGGAGGGGAAATGTTGTTTTAATTCTGGGCTTGGCTACAATGAAGAAAAAAGAAACCAAAAGCACTGAGAACTATTCAGACCATTCATACATGAAGCCCCCAGAGAAGGATGTTCTGGCCATGAAAACGGCAAGAAAGCTCTTGCTGGAGATTCTGCAAAAATTAAGGTAGAAGGCTAGGTGGGGTAGCATAAATTTGCAATCTCAGCATTTAGGAAGCCAAGCAGGAGGATTTTGAGTTTAGAGTCAGTCTGAGCTAAGGCAATGCCCATCTTAAAAACAACAACAACAACAACAACAACAACAACAAATAAGGTGGAGAGAGCCTCCCATACCAAGTCCACCAGCCAGTTCCCACATCTTGAGCCCCCCTGGCTTTTAGCCACAAGAGGATGCCTAAGCTGAATGTCCCGAGGGCTCCCCTCCCTAGGGCTCGGTTCCCATGGAGCTTGAGTTTCCAAAGGGAAGGTAGCAATAAGATGATACAAGGCAAGTAGTTACAACTTCTCCAAAGTACCCTGGGAAATGCAAAAATAAATAAATGTGATCAGCCCCGCACCGGTGGCTTAGCCTGTAATCCTAGCTACTCAGGAGGCTGAGATCTGAGGATCACAGTTCAAAAGCAGCCTGGGGGGGGGGGGGCTGGGAATATGGCCTAGTGGCAAGAGAGCATGCCTCGTATACAAGAGGCCCTGGGTTCGATTCCGGAGCACCACATATATAGAAAATGGCCAGAAGTGGTGCTGTGGCTCAAGTGGCAGAGTGCTAGCCTTGAGCAAAAAGAAGCCAGGGACAGTGCTCAGGCCCTGAGTCCAAGGCCCAGGACTGGCAAAAAAAAAAACAAAAAACAAAAAAAAAAACAAAACAAAACAAAAAACAGCCTGGGCAGAAAAGTCCCCATGAGACTCATCTCCAAAAACCACTCAAAAACTGGAAGTGGCACTGTGGCTCAAGTGGTAGAGTGCTCGTCTTGAGCACAAAGAGGCTCAGGGACAGTGCCCAGGCCCTGAGTTCAACCCCTACAACCAACAAAAATAAAAATGAATAAAAAAATAATGTGATCACCATATTTGATTCCCCATGTCTAGCAAGGGGCTCTCAGTCAGATTGGTCAGATGAGTGAAGACAGACTCAGAGCAAAAAGTGAGAGTGAGGGAGGCCTGAGCAGTGGCCACAACACTGCCACAAGTAAGAACATGTTGCCTGTGAGGGAGGCCTGGGCAGGGGCCACCTAGCCCTGCTTCAACTGAGAGAAGAGCCTAGAGGAGACAAAGACAAGTATAAAGTTACTGGCAGTTGATGTGCCTGGAGATGCCTCTAGTCTCAGCTACTCAGGAGGCTCACTTGGGCCTCACTTGGGCAACACAGAAAACTCTTATCTAGGGAAATGGGGCCCAAATCACTGGCAGGAGCTGGTTTGGAAAGGAAAACAACTAGCTGGACCAGGCTACTGCATCAAGACCCATCTGGCCCCTACATTCCTCAGGCCTCAGTGTGACTACAACTGCATGGAGACTTTCCAGCTAAAAGTGGGATGAAAGATTTGGGATAATTTCCAAAGCTAACTCATCACTAACTGAGGGTAGGCAGATCTCAGGTCATGGGGAGGCCAATTATAGTCTCACACATACCAAAAGAAAATAGCTCCCAGGATCTGGGCTGCATCCTAAATAGGAAGAAGGCTCTGGGCTTGACCTGAGGCTCTGTCTGCATAAGATCTGTATATCATTCTGAAAGAAATACTTTTGTAATATGACAACTCTCAGATGATTCAGTCCCAGCTGCCAGAGCTTTATTTGCTCTGTTGGATTCCTGGACAGACTGAGGGACGAAGATGAGACTTGAGCACAGCATCTTCCAGGGCCTTAGTGGGCAAATCTTCTCCCCCACCCATCCCTGGCCTTCCTGCAGTGACAATAAGACCCCAGCACTTGATGGGGTCAGTTGCTCAGGTGACCTCAGGATTTGGGGCACATGAGAGATCAGGACACTCGAAAACTTTATTCTCGTCTACTCTGAATTCAATTCTGGACTATTTTCTCATTCCTTTTCTCTTAAAAAATACTTCAGGGGCTGGGAATATGGCCTAGTGGCAAGAGTGCTTGCCTCCTACACATGAAGCTCTCGGTTCGATTCCCCAGCACCACATATACGGAAAATGGCCAGAAGGGGCGCTGTGGCTCAGGTGGCAGAGTGCTAGCCTTGAGAGGGAAGAAGCCAGGGTAGGTGCTCAGGCCCTGAGTCCAAGGCCCAGGACTGGCCAAAAAAAAAAAACAACAAAAAACCCCCAAAACTTCAATAAGCCAGGTACAGACTAATACCTGTAATTCCAGCTACTCAGGAGGCTGAGATCTGAGGATCACAGTTCAAGGAGTCAAGGCAAAAAGCCCAGGAGACTCTTATCTCCAATTAACCAGCAAAATAAGATCCGGAAGTGGAAATGTGGTTCATGTGGTAGAGCACTAGCTTTGAGCAAAAAAGCTGAGGGACAGCGCCCAGGCCGAGTTCAAGTCCCAGGACTAGCAAGTACGCGTGTGCGCGTGCGCACGCGCGCGCGCGCACACACACGATTTCAATAAATATACAATAAAATTATACATACCCATGGAATGTAACATGATTAATTTAGTACATGTAAGCTATGTATTATACATTGCCTTTTCATTTATTTACTTATTTTTGCCAGTCCTGGGGCTTGGACTCAGGGCCTGAACACTGTCCTTGGCTTCTTTAAGGCTAGCACTCTACCTCTTGAGCCACAGTACCGCTTCCAGCCTTTTCTGTTTATGTGGTGCTGAGGAATCAAACCCAGGGATTCGTGCATGCTAGGTAAGCCCTCTATCGCTGAGCCACATTCCCAGCCCATACTGCTTTTTTTTTTTAATATACACAGAATCAAAGTAATCAACCTTTCTATGTCTTCAAATTTTATCCTTTCTCTGTGTTGGGAACCTTGGAACTCTTCTAGCTATTCTGAATATATGATTTAGTGTCTGGTGCAATGATGCTACCATGTGGTGCTAGAGAACACAAGTTAATCTCTTCTGTCTCATGGTGCTTTGGCTCCTGTTATTTGACCTCCTCATTGCTTCCTTCCTCTAATGACTACTGTACTCTCTACTTTGATGACTTCCACTTTTTTAGCTGGCAAAACCTTGAATGAAATCTGAACAACAAGCATGTAGGAAAAGTTACAGTGAATCTTTGTTTGGTGTACCCCACCCACACAGGATGGCTGCTGAGATCCATTTACTCCATTACTGATAACCAATCAATCAATTATCCACTACTCAGCACCTACTTCTGCCTAGGTACTGTGCCAGGTGCTCAGCACAGCAGACCAGATCTCTGTAGTTGTTGGGCTCCAGTGATCTGAGTTGGGCTGGCCACCATACAGTGAGGAATTAACTTGGAAACCAGGATGGTGTATATATGTAATCTAGCAGTACGGAGGCAGAAAAAATGAGAGTTCTAGGCCAGCCTCAGCTATATAGTGAGGCAGTTTCAAAGAACCCCAAAGGAGTTCTTTCTTACTTGTTGGAAATAGGAGATAAGGCAACCTGGGGGAAGCAGAACTATGGAGGCTGTCTTGACATATAAAGCTATGCCTCAGGGGTCCCTCACCACTGGAGTTGAGCTGGACAGTTGGCCTGCCATCTGTGGAAGACAAGCTTACTGCAGCAGAGGAAGTCATTCCCCAAATAGAATCAACCAGAGTGAAAAGATTTTAGGCATGGTTTAACCTCTGTAGTTTGCTCACCTTAGGGGATTGGGTACCTCCAAACTGGCCTTTTCTCCTTATTTGCACCTGGGCTCATTTGCCACTCTGCTTGTCTGGGCTCACATCCATCCTTTATTCTTTTCTTTTCTTCTTTTTGCTGGTCCTGGGGCTTGAGCTCAGGGCCTGAGTGCTGTTCCTGAGCCTCTTTGTGTTCATGGCTAGCACTCTACCACTTGAGCCACATCTCCACTTCTAGCTCTTATTTTGCTGGTTAGTTGGAGATAAGAGTTTCAGACTTCCCTGCCCAGACTGGCTTTGAACTGTGATCCTCAGATCTCAGCCTCCTGTATAGCTACGATTACAGGCATGAGCCACTGGCTCTCTGGGCACTGTCCCTGAGCTATTTAGCTCAAGGCTAGCACTCTACCACTTGAGCCACAGTACCACTTCTGCCTTTCGGTGGTTAACTGGAGGTAAGAGTCTCATGGACTTTCCTGCCCAGGCTGGCTTTGAACCATCATCCTCAGATCTCAGCCTCCTGAGTAGCTGGGATTACAGGTGTGAGCCACTGGTGCCTGGTCTTTTTTACAGTTTGTATATTTTTCTTATTCTGAGGGCACCAAACACTTGCAAGTACCAAAGCAGTGTGGCCACTGACCTGGCAAGGTTAGTTATGTATGTCTCTTCCCATTAAAGCCCTGTGGTCTTGTAACACCCTGAGGTCCTTGCCTGACAACAATTGTCTTTAGGAACCAGTAGTACTTGTCATCAGTAGACTCCAGAGCCTGGTGCTTTCTATTGAGTCCACTTTCTCAGAAAACTAGCAGAGTGACACCAGGATGATCCAACCCCAGCATCCAGCCAGTCTCAGAGTCTTGGGGATGGGGAGGAGGCATCAAATATAAAGGCCTGAGTTCTGGTAACAGAGAGGACTTAATATTAAATAATTACTAAGAACCAACAATATAGCAAGCAGGGATATAAATGAAATTAGGCATACTTTCTATGAAGTGATCATGGTAATTTTGTGATAAGTAATAACTGATATTTCACAAAATGACTGAGTAAGGAAATCACTCACTTAAGCATCACACTTAAGACAGTTTCATATGATTAATGCACAATCACAATGAGCTGAGTAAGTATAGGAAAAAGTAGAGGTAAAAAAAAAAGCATAAAATGCTGAAATTCTATTTGTAAATACCACTAGTAATTACCCCCAGCATGGCACTTAAAGAGTCCAGCAGGACAGAGTAGGGCCCTATATTTCCTTTCTACTGTACTGAGCCCTAACTTCTCTTATGTAAGTATCACTAGTAATTACCCCCAGCATGGCCCTTAAAAAGTCCAGCAGGACAGAGTAGGGCCCTATATTTCCTTTCTACTGTACTGAACCCTAACTTCTCTTTTATACCAACAAAGGGCCTTTGTGAGGGGTGTGAGCCTTCTCCTTTGGGGAAGATTGCTGGTTTGAGCCAGCTTCCCTTAGGGCTTGGTAGTGGCTCAACCTCTTCTCCACTGTCCTTGGAGACCCAGACACAATCAGCAAATGTTCACAAGTGGCTTATGTGATGCCACAGGAAGTAAAAGGGAGGCAGTGTACATGTGACTGCCAACACCCCGGAAGGATTTGAAAAGTAATCCCATATGCCTGTAGGCGTGACTTTCTTCCCAGGTGTATGAAAGGCACCTCTGCACAAACCTGCCCCCTACAGGGCTTACGTGGTGAGGAGGTGAGGAATAATTGTAAAGCAGAGGCCTAGAAGTCTGGGCAGCAATCAGATGGAACAGCAGTCCCATGGTCTGGCTTAGGAGAAGGCACCAAAGGACCTGCCCTGTTCATTATGACTAATCTACTTGCTGGCACTTGCTGGGTACTTGGCTGAATGTGAGCTGTGAGGTAAGACCAAGTCTGGAGTCTTGATGAGGTTTTGGAGCTTTATTAAAGGGACTTGAGGGGGCTGGGAATATGGCCTAGTGGCAAGAGCACTTGCCTCCTACACATGAAGCTCTGGGTTCGATTCCCCAGCACCACATAAATGGAAAATGGCCAGAAGGGGCACTGTGGCTCAGGTGGCAGAGTGCTAGCCTTGAGCGGGAAGAAGCCAGGGATGGTGCTCAGGCCCTGAGTCCAAGGCCCAGGACTGGCCAAAATAAACAAACAAACAAATAAATAAATAAAGGGACTTGAGTTCGAGGAGGATTCTTCCTAAATTCTACCCCACCATTAGGCTTAGGTAAGCTCCACTAGGGTGTTTTTCTTTCATTCCTATCTCAGGAGGGGGCTTAGGGCCCACACAATACCATCCTGTCCTCTATTTCCGTGTGAAAATTGAGTGGCCCATTTTCATGGCCTGGTCTTCTGTATCTGTGCCATGGTGCTTTACTTAGGGAAATGGAACTGCCAGGGAAGTCACAGGACGGGGTTGGGGGAGAAAGAGAGAGAGAAAATAGATTTCAGATAAGTTTGAGAAAAGAACAGAGTTCCATAGGGAAATTTGCAGGGTATTCATAATGGCTGGTACAGAGTCACACCAGTTATGATATGCTTTAGTACATTGTCATTAGACAAAAGTTCTCTTCTCCTTTATGACTACAAGATGAGAAGGTGTGAGCAACCAAGGGTTAGAATTGGAAAATCATATGTGTGTGTGTGTGTGTGTGTGTGTGTGTGTGTGTGTGTGTGTGTGTGTATGTATGTATGTATGTATGCAACTGCCCACATAATTGACTTTTGGTCCATTTAAAATTGTCAACTACTGCAACACATTATCATCCTTTCTCTCCCTTTCACAGGCACCAGACACCAACAAATGCAGAGAAGGGGAAGACTATAGACTTGGGGATAAATGAGCAGCTAAGAGAGGTCATTCAGTCTGTGCTGGGATAAATTCTCACCAGACTGCTTTGAGGGTCTAAAGGGGGAAGAGCTACAAACTGCATGGGGCCCAGGTCCTTAGTGGTGGGGTATATGCTATCTAGAATGCCAGGGGACCCTAGGCCTCTGTTGCCCCAACTGCTTGGATAAGCCTGATTACAGCTTCTCAAGCTCCCATAGAGCTGCTTCAGGATGAACAGAGGCCTGTGAGGCCCTTTTGTTTTTTTGTTTTTGTTTTGCTTTTTTTTTTTGTGGTACATGATATACATGCATATTAGGCAAGGCCCTACTACTTGAGCCATACCACCAGCCCATTTTGTACTTTGTCTTTGCCTTAGCTGGAAAATGAGTATCCTTCTTACCCATTAAGATACTCTCTTTTGTCCTAATCAGGACTGAAGTTGGACCTATGCCCATGCAGTGGACATTGCAGTGGACAGTGCTAGAGTCAAGGAGTAGTGTATCTAAGATGGGGACAGTCGATTTCTTAATATAGGCTAGGCTTGAGAGTGGCCAGATGGAACAAAACACCCTAACTCAGTGCCAGGTATCAGCAATTGGGGAGGAAAGACTAAGAACTTTCAGCACAGTTGTTCTGCTTGAGGGCACCCTAGTAAGAATGTCATGGTAGAGGGAAGACATTTAATGGGTCTGGCTCCTTTAGGGGCCTGTTACAGCCAGAAACAGAGGAAAGCATATGACTAAGTCTCCATGCAGGCTCAGGCTTCTTGTCTGCCTAACAGGAGGTCCCTCACAATGGCTGACTAGACTAAGGACACACAGGCACAGGGGCATCTTTCTCATTCTTCTCTACTTGCAGTTACTGCGAAACAAAACATCTTGTACGTACCATGCCACCCCCAGTACAGGGCCACTAGATACAGGCAGCTTAGTCTCCATGGCCATCTACACTTTCCCACCCTACAGCAGAAACAAGGGCCTGGAGACACAGAGGCTTTTAGGCCTTGCCTGAGCTTCCCCTTCCCCACCCTCCAATCAGGAAAAAGGGAAGGAAAAGAAAAACTCAGAAACCTGAAGATTGTTTGGAATTTATTCTCTTAAATAAGAATGCAACATTTGTTAAAAAAAAAAAAAACTTAAAGCACAACACTTTGGTTTCACAGTAACGGCAAAAACAAAGTTATACAATTAAATAAAAAAACTCACAAAGAAACACACCAAAAACTCACAACAGCACAGGTTAAAAACAAGGGCAAAAAAATGAAAGCATTAGGGAAGGTTAGAGTGGACAGGTTAAGTGTCCCTTGGCACAGTGAATCCTCCCTCACTCTGGCTTCTTTGTACCATAGCTACAGTTACACTTGCTATCTTCCCCTGCCTGCCCCTACCCAAGTGAATGGCTCAGAGGAAGAGGTGAACCCCTTAATTCACTGGCCAGATCTCCAAGGGCATGATGCAGCCACAGTAAAGAGGGCCTAAGGATGTCCCATTGTCCTACAAGACAGCCAAAATACAGTAAACACCAATGAGCCTGGATGGCAAACATAATGAACTCAGGAAAGCCAGTAGGAAGCATCAAAGCAAATTGGAGGGAAAGTGAGCTATTCCATTTTTCTGTGTGTGGACCATGGGCGCTTCCCCCCTCCCCCGCCCCCCGCCTCAGGCAGACTCCTGTGTTCCTTGTCTGCTCTTTAAGCAGTTGCCTGAGGAGGGTGCACTGATAATTTTCTGTGAGACTCAACCACCAAAGTGTGCACCTCCACACTGTGCTCTCTTGAAATCTTGACAGGAGCATGGAGGTAGGCCACAGCAAGTTTCCAGGAAAAAAGCCCCCATGGTTTTCAGACCAGCAAGAAGCTTTGCCTCTTGAAAAATACAATTAACCATACATGTGAAATGAAACCTATACACATATAGGTATGTGTATTATATAGGTATGTATGACTATATAAACATTCACACATTATCACCAACCCGACTACGACTTTTAGATAGGGTTGGGGATATAAACTAGACTGCAGAATTTTCTCTGCTTCACTTTCCATAAATGACAGTAAGAGGAGAAGCCTTGTAAAGCAGTAAAAAGATTTCCTCACTTCCCTTCATTGGAAAAGAGCCCCAAGTTACATGACATTCCTTGTACCATGTGGCCATTCTAGCTGGTGTGGGCAATGCCTGTGTTTCCTAACAGCCAGTTCATGACCCAAACTATGGAAGGAATAGGAACCATGAATAAGGTGTCTGGAAACTGGGAGCCAGCAAATGCTATTTAAATTTGAAGCTTCTTTAAGGAAGACACTTTTTTCCACAGACAATAAACAACTAGTATGCTCCTCCCACCTGCTCTGTGTCATCTCACTGCAAAAGTTCTCCAATGCTGAGCTTGGGAAAATAGCTCTTTGTTACCTCCCTGTAACACTCCAGAGCCTTGTTCTTTATTTTTGGTTGTCTGCTACAGGAGGTAAAAATGGACAAGTAGAATACACAACACTTGCAACCAAGGGCTTCCTATCTAGGTAATCCCACAGGGGATTTTTCTTCCTCTGCCTGTTGTCTAAGCTTTTCCTGAACTCAGGGCAGGTACTATGAGGCCAGGGTAAGGAAATCTGTGCCAGGTTCACTAATCCACAGCAATGAGCCGAAGAGGCTTGGAAACAAAGCATTTACAGGTTTGAGAACAGAAAAGGTTTTCTATATTAAAAGCACATTACAAACAAATACTGTAAGCAGTGTTCCCCAAACACTAGATTAGACAGCACTTACAGGTTACATCACTAGAAAAAGACAACACTTTAAACCAGGTCTACAATGAGTTCTTTTAACTTGTGGATAATTCTGGTCTTTTTGTCTTGTTTTGATTTGATTTTTGGGTTTCTTTTGGCAACAACAGTTTACAAGGGGGAAAGAACAGGAGGGAGAAGAAGGAAACAGCACAGAGTAAAGTGAGGTACAGAGCCAAGGCCTGTGGGGTCAGTGGCTCTACAGTCCTGCGCCTCTTCCTCCTGCTCCTGTGATGTGGCTCTAGACAGCACTGTTTGTCACAGACAACACAATCAGGTTCATTCACTCAGGCCCTTTACTGGCCTCAGGTGCAATAGGGGAACTAGACAGGATCTGGTTGGTGACCACTCTATGGCACACATTCTGAAACCTGAGTTTTCTGGAAGAAATTCTAGTCAAGCAATCTAAGCTTTGGTTTGGAATTTTAAAAAGGAATTCTCTAGCAAATGAGAAAAAGAAACTGGTTTCATGATAGCTACAAAGTATCACTACAATTTTGTTCTTTTCTATAGCTACTACCAAAAGTTAGCTCACAGGCAGAAGTATTAGGGCTTTGGGGGTGTATTCAGGACTCTGAGCTCAAGCCTTAAGTCGCTCATCAGTCCTGCTTGCTCTGACCTTTTCTTGTTCAGAGTGTACTTAATACTTGCCTAGATTGCCTCAGGGGTTCAGGTTGGGATTCTTTGGGATGCCTTATCTTCAACGCCTGGTAACAGTTCTAACTCAAGAGTCTAAGGACCAGGAGAATAGAACCATCCTCAGGGCTTTGATTCTTACTTGTTTTGACTTTAATCACATTGACAGCTTTCATTTTCTTTCCCTGCTTTGTAGAGCATTCTCCTCTAAGGAACTCTTCAAAACTCCTGAATATAGAGATCCTAAAAACCTGAATTTCATTATGCCTTCAGTTAAAACAGGAAGAAAAGCAATCTAACCAAGACAGGAAAGCAAGGAAATGTGGCTTATTCAGGAATGACCTAAACAAACTCCACTAAACTCTTTTTAGAGAATGTTTTATATTCCTTACTCAAAAGGAAAATGTGACTTCTTTGAGTTGTTTTACTGAGTAGCCAGGTTCCTTGACAAACCCTACTGCTGGAATACAATGGTGCTCTCACCTGATCAGACATACACTCCAGGGTAAAGCCAAAGTCCTGTCTAGATCCCTGGTACTCTCTCTGCCAGCAATGCCCATATCTAAGGGCATCAGCTATGGAAAGATTTCAGCATCTCACAAAGAAGACTCAAAGGGCTTGAAGGTATGCAAGGCTAAAAGTCATTTATGGCTTAAACACAGCTATCAACTATTGGTTAAAAAGCCTAACAGTGCAACAGGGGCATGAGAACAAGAAGACAACAAGGGCATGTGTACAAGAAGACAAATTTTACCCAGAGGCTTAAGAGTACAACAAGAGCATGAGTACAAGAAGACAAGCCCACCTAGAGGCTTAAGAGTGCAAGGAGGACATGTGTACAAGAAGACAAGTCCACCCAGAGGCTTAAGAGTGCAATAAAGCATACCCCACGTGGTTAGTGTATATGATTTTGGTACACTGGATATTGTATATATGCTTACCTGAACTAGGGAAGGGAAAGAAAAATGAGGGAGGGTGTAACAAATATGACAAGAAAAGTACTCGCTACCTTATTATGTAACTGTACCCCCCTCTGCACATCACCTTGTCAATAAAATTTACTAAAACAATAAATTAAAAAAAAAAAGAGTGCCACAAAGGCTTCTGTATAGGAAGACAAGCTTACCCAGAGGATACCATCTGCTATGTGTGTCTCCAGTACTAAAGTTCTGCCCCTGGGCCTCACACCCAGCCTTGGACACCTTCTAGCTCTTCTAGAACAAGCACCAAAAGGCTCACACTAGCTTCTTAGTGCAGGAAAAACAGCAGCTTTAGGGGCCACTTATCTAAAGGCTGAAAGAATAATTTTTCCCTTTCTGATCATGAAAATTACACTACAAATTCCTTCTTTACAGTTTCTGGCACTTCGCAGATAATCCCTAACTTTTGTGTGAGTTTTTGAGCAGCTACTTAAGATGCATATACTGTGAACAAGAAGACATCTTAGTTGTGCAGTGACTGTGCACTGTGAACACCCTGGGGCTGCCATGAGGCCCTCAGGACCTTCCATCAGTGTGGATCCATGGACTCACCTCAATGTGGACAAAACTCATAGATCAGTTCTACAAGAGGCAAAGAGGCAATTTTAAGGGAAAGAAGCAACACAATATTCCCCATAGGCCTCTCCCTGGGTCCTTCCTGTCCTGCCCTACAATGACCAGAACAAGCATGATTTTTGAGGTAGGATGGTGCTGTTCACCTCTTGATGCAGGAAACAATAAAGACCATGCAACAGAAAGGCCTTGACTCTCAATAGAAACTCAAATGTTCTGAGGCAATGAGGAGACAGCATATACCTTTAACAGTCACAGGTAATAAAGAAGAGGAGGGCTGGAGATATGGCCTAGTGGCAAGAGTGCCTGCCTCCTATATATGAGGCCCTGGGTTCAATTCCCCAGCACCACATATACAGAAAACAGCCAGAAGTGGCGCTGTGGCTCAAGTGGCAGAGTGCTAGCCTTGAGCAAAAAGAAGCCAGGGACAGTGCCCAGGCCCTGAGTCCAAGCCCCAGGACTGGCCAAAAAAAAAAAAAAAAAAGAAGAGGAGTGACAGTTTATCTAGACACCTATCTTGGGAATGGATGCAAGAATTCCAAACTGAGATGAAGACAAATCCAGACTTACACAGCTCTGTGCTCTGTCAAAGGAGTCCTACACAGGGGCCACAAAGAGGCCTATTACTCTGGTCGCTTGCTGGGATGGCAAGACAGCAACTCTTCTGGATTCCTATCTCCCTACAGGTCTGGACCAACACCCTGCTGTGGGGCGGGGGTGGGGGGGGGAATAGGGTGCACTGTACCATACTCGAGACTGAATACGCATCCCCCAACTTGGGTGACACTGTTTACCAGAAGGTAGTGTCACTGGCTCACAGCTTGCCAGTGAAACTCCCCTCTGATCTGCACCAGCACCTCCGACAGACCATAGAGAAAGGGGACTCCGAATGCAAGCAGCTGACACATGAAAAAGGAGTCCAAGGGATTTTGGGCCACTTGATGCCCAATTGAAGAAATGTTGCTCTGGAGGTGCTGGCTCATGCCCTTGGCCTTATCACAAAGGCCAAGAGAGTGACGTGCCACCCATCCAAACAAGGAAGTGAAGCTACCTGGAGTTCTCTCAGCTGAGCTGACAACGATGCTGGCCCGTCCATTTGTGTCTGCAGTAGGGCCATCCTGCAGGGGTCCTTTGGCTTCCTAGAAGAGTCCATGAAAAAAAGAAAGTGACACCGACTGAAGCCCTTCAATCTCAGAGGCAATGAGAACTCATCTGGTTAGTCTGTCAATAACAGAGAGTGGTATTCCTCACAGTCAGTCTTTCCTTAAAGAAATGGGGACATAGTTCACATTAAGTTACTATAAGTCAAAGTCTAGATTGATTGAAGGTATCATTCTTTGATATCCTGGGAAGTGGTTCCAAGACTCCTATGGACACAAAGGCCTGTGGCTTAAGTCTCTTAAAACAGCATCCTCTGCCAGGCACCGGTGGCTCATGCCTATAATCCTAGTTACTCAGGAGGAGATCTGAAGATCACAGTTTGCAGCCAGTCCAGGCAGGAAAGTCCACGAGACTCTTACCTCCAATTAACCACTCAAAAAATCAGAAATGGAGCTGTGGCTCAAGTGATAGAGTGCTAGCCTTGAGCAAAAGAAGCTCAGGGACAGTGCCCAGTCCCTAACTTCAAGCTTCAGGACCAGTACACACATGCACACAAAAAAGCATCCTTCCATAAACTTTAAATTATCTCTATATGACTTACAAATATTTACCACAATGCAATGCTGTGACATTGTTGTTCTGCTACATTGTTTGGGGAAGAGTGAGAAGAAAAGAGTCTGTATGGAAGTATTTATTTTCTTCATGATTTTCCATCCATGGATGGAAGCCTTGAGGACTCTGTATACAGATCTTTTCCCACGACCACTCCACAGTCAACCAAGCCTCTCAAAGATGTACTAAGCAGTCTACAGGCTGACAGAGAGTCTCCATGCTGTGAAGGGTTACTCCAGTCTCCCTGACAGAGGGGTGGAGGGGCCATTCTCATAGATAAAGAAATAAAGGTCTCAGACAAGTAATTCACAAAGGGAACTAAGGGCTGGTAGAGAGCAGACTGCTTGCAGTCCACAGTTCCTCCTCAGTGTGGAGGACAAGGGTTGGCTCTGGCCCCATCTGCTCCACACCCGAGGGTAGGGCTGAAGAAAAGGAAGGGATCCCTTGGGCTGATATATCTCTCACCACTGTCTTTCTAACCATGTGAAAAGGAACAGGATGTTATCCTTAGTGCAAGGGCATCCTCCAATTAGAAAGAGGTTCTTACAAAGGAAATACCTTTTATGGAGTGAGCAGGAGGCAAGATCAGTATAATCAAAACTGCTTAAGGGCTGGGGTCATGGTTCAAGTGGTAAGGTTACTTGCCTAGCAAGCATGAACCCTAAGTTTAAGCTCCAGTACTACCTCCCAAACAAAACCCCAAACCCTGCTTGAAAAGCTAGTTTGCTCTCCATACTTCAATTGCTTTAATCCCACTCAGGAAATCTACCACTCCGATGGCCACCCAAGCAAGCCGTGCCGGATTCCATCCTGACTCGCAAAAGTACTGATGCGGTACCTACTGCTTCTCTCCCACTTGTAGGAAGGATTGCCATTACCTTTCCAGATGGAGGAGCCACCGCTGGCCTCTTCCTTTGTGCGTAACCAGAGAGTCGGTAACAGTAGTGTGGTTTACAGTAGAACTTTCCTGCAGACAGAAAGAAACAGGAGAAAAGTGAGCAAGATCCTGTAACTGTGATCCCAATTCACTGGCCTCAGCACTCTCCAGCACTCCCTCCAGCCACAGGATACCATTGTTACTGCCAAGACCTCCCTGACTAGCTTGCTGTCCGGGGAGATCAGCCCTCCCTCTAATCTTTGCTTCTAGTTCTTCCTCCTTTTCCCGAAAGTGGGAGAATCTTCCCTTTGGGTGTATGAAGGCCATTGAGCCACCACCCAATCAGTGTCCAGAGCAAAGAAGTGAGGCTTGCATGGCAGGACCAGCAAACAAAGTGGCAGTGTGTGAAGACAAAGACGTGGTCACATGGAAGCTGGGAGCTGCATTTCTGGGGAAGGCAAGAATGAATACAAGTGCCTGGTGGAGGCGTGAGGTTTGCAGGGGCTAGGGCAGCACTGGGCACTGACTCTGATGGGATCAGCCTCCTTCTCTTCTGTCCACTAGCTAGCACTGGTCCCATAGCAGGTTGTAATTCCTTAGTGTGCCAGGAAAAAAAAAATTCTACAGTGGATTGAGTCGAGTAGAACAGAATAAAATAGAAAAACCAGAGAATGATGTGGAATACGTGAGTTGATGTTTTTTTTCCTAGAACTTCCAGCCACGTCTATGTGTTTACTGGATCCTAACGTGACATGTGTTTCCTCAGAGGATGTGGTTAAAAAGGTCTGAAAGCCACTGGTGCTGGCTTTTCCAGCATCCCTGGGTGTTAGAATTAACTCAGTCACTTTCCCTGACTTTGTCTTTACTCTCACTTAAAGAGCAAAAGCTCTTGAACATTAGACCTTATTATAGAAATTACTGAAAAGGGAATTATTCCACATCATCCTCTAATTTGTAGACAGAGCTTCCTTGACAAATGAGTAAATGTAAAGAAAATAAGAGAGGAGCTGGTATTCTCTTCTCCTGTCCCTGGTGATCAGATCATTTTTCTTCAGAGTAGCTGATTTGTTCTTTTACCTGTTTTCCCCACCGAGGTTAGTCAGCTTTCCACTGCTGTGACAAAAGACTGAGAAAAATGACTTAAATATTCAACAGTTTACTTGGGCTCACTTTTCAATCCACCGTCTTTGTCAAAGACCATTCTGGAGAACAGCTGATAGAGCAGAGCTGTTCCCCACAGAGCAGTTAGGAAGGAGAGGCTGATGGAGGAAGGGGGAAGATGAACCCTCCATGCCATGCTCTCATTTGATCTACTTCCTCCAACCAGGCCCTACCCTCCAAAGTTTTCACTATTACTCAGTACCATCAAATTATGAATCCATGGTAAGGTAATAGCTCTCACGAACCAATCACCTTCCAAAGAAACTATCAGTCTTTGGAAGATGTTTTAGAGCCAAACCTTGACACCAGCCAATGCTGAATAAAGTCTCTTACAGAATTTCAAATAATAGTTATAATATATCATTTACTTTTCCCTAAATAGACTTCCCAAACAGCTACTGGCAATCAAGCTCTAACTTCTCTTTCTTCCTACCTCCATCCCTTCCTTTCTTTGTGTCAGTATTGGGGCTGAACTCATCAGGGCCTTTTTGCTCTCAATTAGCTTTTCCACTCAAGCTGGCACTGCTCAGACTGGCTCTAAACTGTGATCCTCAGATCTCAGCCTCCTGAGTTGCTAAGATTACAGGCATGAGCCACCAGCACTCAGCTGCTTTTTTTCTTTTCTTACCTCAGTTTGCTCTGCTAGATTTCTCATGCAATAAATTGGCTGAAGAACCGGCTAAAACTTTAATTTAAAAAATCCATTCTTTTCTCTAGTTCTGTGCCCTAAAAGATGAGGGAGATTTCTTTGGAGTTTTAAGTTGATAAAAATTAGATTTGGAAGCAGATACAGACCCACTGTCCTCTCTGCTCCTATGTCAAAAATAACTTACCCAGGAGATCACCGCATGACACTGCTCATCATGGTCACTGCCATCAGGCACATGTCATCCTCCCCTCCTTCTGCTAGCTAATTTCCATTCTTCTTCCAAAGTCTCACCTAAGATCAGGTAAGTCATTCTGAGCTGCTTTTGAGCCTTATTCATTTCCTGTCTGAACCTCTACTTTGTGCTATGGCCTTCGCCACACTAAAACTGTCAGCTTTGCTTCATGTATTCTGGGACTAGTCATTCTAATCAGAATGTGCTATGGTTTGGATCTTGGATATCCCCAAAAAGCCTATCTACTTAAAAACAAACCATGGTTGCTAGGGTAGTACTTCTAGAAGGTGGTGGAACCATTAAGAAGTGGGGTCTAGGGCTGGGGATATGGCCTAGTGGCTAGAGTGCCTGCCTCGTATTCATGAGGCCTTGGGTTCACTTCCCCAGCACCACATATACAGAAAATGGCCAGAAGTGGCGCTGTGGCTCAAGTGGCAGAGTGCTAGCCTTGAGCAAAAAGAAGCCAGGGACAGTGCTCAGGCCCTGAGTCCAAGCTCCAGGACTGGCCAAAAAAAAAAAAAAAAAAAAGAAGTGGGGTCTACATCTTGTGGTGTGTACCCTTGATGGAGACTGTGGGAATCCAGTCTCTTCTCTTTTTTGGCTTCCTGGCACCAAGGTAAGCAATGCTGCTTTGTTGAGCTCGCCTGCCACAATGTACTACACCCTCACAGGCTGAAAAGTAGTAGGCCCGTCACTCATGGATGCAAACCTCTAAAGCTGTAAGCTAAAAACAAACTTTGCTTTATAAGCTAATTATAAAGTGAGGTATTATTACAGCAAGAGAAAGGTGATATTGTATGTAAGCAACTAGAGACACATTTATATATGCTTTATCCACATCTTTGAGAGAAGATAGCAAACATAAGCACATACCTGTGTACAAAGCTATTCACGGATCAATGGCTGAACTTGAGGGTACTTTCTAGGCAGACACTAAGGTTTAAGGCAAACTAAAATAACCTAAGCATTAGGATAAATATCTGTCCACCCCATTCTGGAAGTTCAAGGTTTTATCCAACCAATAAGGCCATGGGGAAAGCAGAATAGAGCATTTGATACATAAAAACAATTGGAATATCCCTCCATGGTAGGTAAAGGACCCTGAGTAGAATTCCTCATTCTGATCTCTTTTCTTGTTCCTACCAACATAGCTTGTAAAAGAGCTTATTCAGTATCAGGAGGGCAGGACAATAGGAGGGACTATTCTAATTGGGTAACATCACCTTGCCATTGTCTTCATGGCCAATAAATCACCTTGTACAACAGTGGAACTAACACTGCCTTGAAGGGATTTACTCACGTCTTCTGGTAAAATAGTGATCTCTGCTCAATAAAACTGCCTCTTGGGGCTGGGGATATGGCCTAGTGGCAAGAATGCTTGACTCCTATACATGAAGCCCTGGGTTCGATTCCCCAGCACCACATATGTAGAAAATGGCCGGAAGTGGTGCTGTGGTTCAAGTGGTAGAGTGCTAGCCTTGAGCAAAAAGAAGCCAGGGACAGTGCTCAGGCCCTGAGTCTACGCCCCAGGACTGGCAAAACAAAAACAAAAACAAAAACAAAAACTGCCTCTTGCAGGATGCTAAGTCCCTTCAGTGTCCTGCAGGAATGGAGGGATACTCAATCAGTACCTATGAGCACCTACTCCCATTAACCTTTCAAGGTCTTCAGGTGGCTGGATGGCCAACCAGCTTCCATCTACCTCAGAGTCTTTGGGTGGCCGGATAGTCAGTCTGCCTCCATCTAGTTGCCATCTGTTTATACTTCTCTACTTTGTACCCTTCCAAGGTTTTTCCAGGCATTTTTTTTTTTTTAAACAATGATCCCCCCACAGTAAAGCAGGTTCCCAACAGTAAGCTGTCTGCTCCTCTGGTGAAGGGTGTTGAGAGGCTGCTGCCAAAAGGAAGTGGCAACACCACACAGTCTTCAAGCAGCGTCACAAAGCAGAAGTCTGGGTTCTAGTTTTAATCTTCTGTCATCAGTCTTAAGCAAGAAATAAGATTTCGGGGCTGGGGATATGGCCTAGTGGCAAGAGTGTTTGTCTCGTATACATGAGGCCCTGGGTTCAATTCCCCAGCACCACATATGCAGAAAATGGCCAGAAGTGGCGCTGTGGCTCAAGTGGCAGAGTACTAGCCTTGAGCAAAAAGAAGCCAGGGACAGTGCTCAGGCCCTGAGTCCAAGCCCCAGGACTGGCCAAAAAAAAAAAAGAAATAAGATTTCAATGGACATGTTACTCTCCTTCCATAAAGACAACAGGATGTATCCTATGGTATTCCTTCTATCTCAAGACAGCATCATGAGGTTTAAGAGAGGAAGTCAGGGAGATAACACAGGTAAATGACTGCCATTCTTATTCCTATCACCACCAAGTAATGCTATGATAATCTAGGGACAGTGGAAAAGTATAAGAGTGTTGGAGAAAAAGAATAGAGATGGAGGAAAGGGCAAAAATGGGCTCAAACAAAAGAAAAAGAGAAAACATTAAAAAAAAATCACACACCTAGAAAAATATAGCCAGGACCTGAAGTTCTCAGTCTAAATGGACAAAAGAGTCCTTGCACTTCATTTTTAAGCACAGCAGAAGAGTAGAGCTTACCATCTTCAGTGTCATAGGCATAGGCTGAGAGGCGCAGAGTGGTGGCACAGAACTCGCACTTGAAGCAGCTTCGGTGGAAGAACTTGCCCTCAGCACTAAGCCTCTCCATCACATATACCCGCTTCTGGCAGAAATAACACATGTCGCTGCCCCCCAAGTTCTGCGGAAACTCTTTCTTTATGGATCCCTGTGGGGGTGGGAAGGAATACGTCAGGACCAGGTCTCTTGGCTCCTTTCTGAGCTGTACAACCTCTCTGCAAGTGAAGCCAACCCTGGCAAGTGGTTGTGTTTAGAGATAGACTCTGAGTATTAAATGGCCATATGTGTTTTGATTTTGGTTCTCCCAAAAAAGCAGTGCAGAGGGCCACACCCACAAGTCCCTCCCAAGATCCTCAAACAAGGTAGGATCCTCATCAGTGACAATCAGCAGCCAAGACTTGCTTCTGGTGAAGAATCCAAGTGTACAAAATGTACAATCAAACCAAGTTATTATGACAGAGCAGTTTGGAGGTCAGCATAAATACATATTCAATGTGTTTTCCCATATATCATTCTAAATATCTACTGCAGTCCTAAAATTTCAGGAAACCTAAAACAATCAGTGCATGGCAAAACAAGTAAACATACAATACTAAGCAAACCAGGGTTGTTCCCCAGAGCAGTGTCAGGGCTACTGACCGTGCCCTTGGGATATCTCTTACCAGTTCCTTCTTGTCTAGAAGGGTTTTGGGTTGCTCTTTCCTTTGAAGCTGATTGGCTATCTGCTCAGCCAATGAGCTCACTCCGCCCGTGTACATCTTTATATACTTCTATTGGTTGGAGATTACAGAACGACCAGAATGAAGGGAAATGAGAGGGGGGAAAATAAATTATGAAGACATAGGGGAAAAAAATCTCTGAAAGGTATAAAATGAATACACAGTGCAGCAGCAAACCATGCCAACACAGTGCCCACAAGCAGAGAAACTGGGTGGTGAGCAAAATACTGTGTCAGTGTCCACAAGGGGCCAGCACAGGCAGGAGCAGTAGCTGTGGAAGATGATTTTCCACGGTGAAGAACTTGGTCCTTTGGCTCTTTTGGAATATGCAGCTCTGGGGATGGGGAGGTAGAAAACAGGATGGACGCAAACACAGGAAACAGTAAGAAGGGCCTGTATCCTGGAGACTCAAATAACAGAGTTCAAGGGAACAAATCCATGCTGGTGGTAGATCCCTGGACTGACACTGTATCGCAGGATAGAAGAGGGCCTAGAGTGCTATATTCAGAGAAAAACCAAGATCATTCTTTCAGAGGCTGGATCTCCTGGTGGTCACCAGTGTTAAAGAGTTATGGCATTTCTTACAGAGATCCTTTCCCTTACCACCACCTGACCACTGTGCCTGTCAAATGCCTCTGCTGGAACAGACCTCCACCATCTCCCTGTGGATGTTTAGTGGAGGTTTGAGGCCCTGCGACCTGCCTAAGGCACTGGGGCTGGAAGCCTCCTAGACTGGGTGGGGCATTGTAGTCACATGCAACACTACACAGACAAGTTGCTCAACTGGTCCTGGGAAGTCAGAATGCATTTCTGGCCCAGAAAGAATTAATTTTATAGAGTGAAAAGGTTACAAAAAAGAAAAGAAATCCTTACAAAGAATTCAACTCCCTTCTGGCAGGAGAAAACATTTTCTTGGTAAGGCATCCTGCCAAGAGACCTGGTACCCTGGCAGTCTAGCCTTGGATCCAGTACCCAGGAATTTGGGCAAAGTCTTGTTGGCAGCCCTTTAGGGTCTCTTTGTCCAGGTAAAAATGGACATGACACTAGTGTGTGTGGCTCCTCCTAAGAACTGCAGGGAGCAAGAGGTCTCCCCACCAAGTATGCAGGGCTGTGATTCTTTCTGAATTGAAAACACACCAGGTACAGCCATCCTGGAGGCGGTCACCATCCCCTCAGGAAGTAGCTTCACTGGACAAGCATGCAAATCTCACATGGAAGAGAACCACTGGCCTGAGCATGTCCAGGGTGGCAAGGACAAACAAAATCATCCTGGGATGACTTACTCTATGATCTGAGAACATCAGAGGCACAAATAAGAAACTAATTCTGGATTTGCTCAGCTAAGGCTTAGCTGGAAATAGGAATTCATTTTAGTTTCTAACTAAAAAAAAATTAAGGGGATTACCAAGGATTGGTATCATTTGACAACTGACCTCACTGACCTCAACCTTAGTGGTTGAGGAGACAAATGGCTCTTAGATACAAGCCCTTTCTAGACTAGGGACCCTGGCGAAACCTCTCAGGCCCAGAATAGGTAGATACTAGGCATGGCTGAATAGACCATTTGAGAGCTGACACCGTGAGAGCAGAAAACTGCCTTTCTTTCTGTAGCAGAAAAGTGAGTGCGGAGCAGACGGTGAATGTAAGGCCAGGAAGCTGCACAGCCCTGGGCCTCCTGTGTGACAAGACCCTTCTTTCCAGACCAAGCAGCTATAGCCTGGGGCTGCCCATGTGCAGAGCCCATTTGTCACATTCAGTTCTCTGCGATGTGGCAACACTGACAAACACCCCCAAGAGAGGTGAAGACTCGAGTTCTGTTTGTTTCTGGCATGAAAAGCAGATGTTTTCCTTCTGCCCACTCTCAGAAGTTGAAGTGGAGTAATTGCTCACTTACGCCACTATACACCACACACATGCATTAGCTGCCACACACATACTGCCTGGTCTTGTCCTGCTCAGGGACAGGAAGCACAAACACAAAGGGCAAAAGACCCTCTTTCCCAATCTTATTATAACCACCCCCCACCAAAAGCTGGACTGACAATGCTTGAGGAACTGCAGGGTTTAAGAAGCACACAGAATACTGCATATTCACTACTCCATTTAAGAGACAGTTACAATAGGGTCCATATTATGTAACACATATATGATTACAAATGACTATGCTTATTGGACACAGTTAAAACACAACCACAGTGGGCTTACTTGGACAGACTTGGAGGTGTTAAATGTTCAGTGAAAGCTGATAGCTGCTTTAATTAGGTATTTACGTCAGTCCTCAGTTTCCTCCAGCCCCCCACACAACTAGCTTCCTGGTGCTTAGGCTGAGGATAGACGCTCATATTTGCCCATGTGGGTGATGCATGTGAGTGGATGAAGCAGAGGATGCAGAGGGAACAGAGGGAACCCAGACCATGCTACCTGTCGGAGGGAATCGGAGGAGGGAGAGGCGGGGCGGTGGGAAGAGCGGAGACTAAGGGAAAGTTCCCACTGGTCGACAAAAAATCGACGAGAAGGTTCAGGCTCTCGCTATAAAATACAAGATGGAGAAAAAAAAAATAAAAGGAAACATTAAAAGTCACATCCCAAACATAATGAGATTTGGCAGTAGATCCTTCTATTATAGGCCCTTATCTGAAGAACCTGTGTGCTGAGGAAGTACTTTTGGTTCCAAGAAAGCACAAGTGGCTCCTGTTTGTTTTTTACTTGCCCCTCCTCGATGTTCAGTTGGCACTGAACAGTTCCAGCTAGGAACCACTGTAGAATATTCATCCTCTCTGGCTTGGTGGTCTTACTCCACCCACCCTCACTTTCTTCGTGGGTAAGGCAGCCAGATGGGTGGCATTATGTACAGATTTGTGCACTGTATATGTACACACATCCAGGTAAGTCAAGATTTCTCCTGAGCAAAAAGAGATTCTGCTCCTATCCCTTTAATTCATAAGCAGGCACTAGGGACAGTGAATCTAGGGCTGATCATGCACCTCCTGCATAAAGGACAGGTACAGGCCTCTCCTCCTCTGTGCCTCTGTTTACCAAGGAGCCAGCCGAACCCCAAATAATAATCAGAAGACAAGACTTGAAGTTTTCCTGCCCTCTGTAGGCTGAAGCAAAATCCGACCAAAATCTTCCTCAGCAGTGGGGCCATGTGCATAGTAACCACTCCCAGACAGCAAAGCTTTGGCAAGTAAAAACTGTTTACCAAGGTTCAGAGTGAAATGTTTCCAGGGTGGGAGAGACAGAAGTTCTGTCTGTCATGGTGGTAACAACTGGAGTGGCAGTTGCCAGGTATCCCACGGGCCACTGGCTCAGAAGCTCTGTGGCCTTGAGTCAACCAGGAGTGGTCTCTGTGAACCAGTACCACCCGCAGAAAGAAACAAGAGGACTGCAGGAATTGAGCAGGAGGTGGGCCAGAGAAAGCAGGGCAGTGCACAAGCAGGGATACAGAACAGTGGAGGGGAAGTTCTGAAAAGAATGTAAGCAATATCTCTTACTAGCAGAATCTAGTCTGAAACCTTGCACTGAGGAGTCCAGAAAATAGTTCCCAGAGAAAAAGAAAGAAAAGTTTCCTACCTGTCCCCTTTAGCAATGCGGCCTTAGACCTCAAATTGTTTCTCCCAGGCAATCTCTCCTTTTATTCAACATGCTTCCCTCCCTTCTATTTTGGATGCTGTTTTATTAAAAACTGTCAGCAGCTCATTAGCTATGTACTTCCCAAACTGTAGGCTACTATCTTGCTCCACGAAAATGTCTTCCTTTTTCTTATTTGGTACTATTGATGTTTAAGCTCAGGGACTTGTGCTTGCGAGGCAGGTACTTTACCACTTGGGCCATGTGCAGTCCTTTTGGCTTTATTTTTTTAGATAAAGTCTCACCTTTTTTGCCAGGCACACCTGGAACCTCCATCCTCCTATTACCACATAGCTAGTATTATGGACATGTGCTATGGCTCCTCACTTATTTTTCTGAGATACAGCCCCATTAATTTTTTGCCTGGAATGGCCTAGAACTTTGAATTTCCTATCTCTATTCCCAAATGGCTGGGGGAAAAGGTGTGTGCCACCATGTCTGGCCTCTGCCTTCCTTTTCTTTTCTTATGCCAGTATTATGGCTTAAATTCAGGGACTAGGTGCTCTCCCAGGGACTAGGTGCTCTCCCAGAACCTTTTTTTTTTTTTTTCCCCCTCAATGCTGGTGCTCTATCACTTGAGCCACAGCTCTACTTCTAGTTTTTTTGTGTTTAACTAGAGATAAAAGTCTCACAGATTTTCCTTCCCAGGCTGGCTTTGAACTGAGATCCTTAGATCTCAGCCTCTTATGTAGCTAGGAATACAGGTGTCAACCAGTGGTACCCAGCTCTATTTTTCTTTTTGAGAGAAATACAATGAAGAAGTCAGGAAGAAGCTTGTGGAAACAAAGCAGAGCCTAGCCACCAGGAGGTGAAAGAACAGCCACTCTCTACCTTGATCCCATTTCCTCTCCCTAACTAGCACCTATCCTGGCAGCATAAAGTTGCCTGCTGACACTATGATCAAAAGGCATCAGAAGATAGCACTGGGGCTACTTTCCTAATACATCCCAAAATAACATGATTTACTGCTTGGTAGTAACCACATTTCTTAGAGAGCAAAAGCAGAAGTAAAAACAATAGGGAAGGCTTAGCTGTCATTACCACAACCAGGGACCCTCCACTGCAGCTACAACAAAAAAGTTTCCTAAAACAAGCAGGCTTTATTTAGGCATATCTGCTATTGAATAATTACATGAAGTCCTGCTACAGTCAGTGATTCTTCCACTTAGTTTTCAAAAAAAGATCAGTTATAAATTTTCATTATGTGCCCGCCCCCCCATCTTACCATCTTCTTTCCCCAAACCTCTTCATGCTCACACTGGTAAGAACTTTGGCTTTCTTAGTATTTCTACTTTAAATTTCATGACTGTCAAATGTCACCAGCTTATTGTCCTTGCTCCTTCCCTAAGAAGCTCTCCCAGTCAATGCTGATGGACCACTAACACATATTTTTAGGTTAGAGGTAATATAGTATTGGAATAGGAAAGGGGGACAAAAATGGGAAATCATTAAGGGCCTGTATGAAAATACATCCACTGAAGATTAGCATTCAGTCAAATGCTAGGCAGATGAACGCTTTACAGTGAATGTTATTTGCATCAGTTGACACTGCTAGCAAAAAGAATTCTGGCCCTTGGCCAGGTGACAAGTGTGCAAAAAGCAAGGGGGAGGGGACAATTCCCTAGGCCCCCTTCCCAGTGCCCCACCACAGAGCGTGCCCATCTATTTGGCTCTTAGCATCTCATGCCACAGATTCATGCTCTTTTACCCTCTCATGGCGGGGACTCTGCTTGCCACGGCAGTCAGCATCAAGATCCCTGTAAGTCTGTTGACAACAAAGTAGAAACTTAAGCTCTATCCATATGCTCCATGTGAATCTACTAGGTGACAGTGGGGGGATTCAATTTTTTTCAACCTCTCCCCCGCCCTAACCCCTCCCACCCCTTCCATAACTATTCCCCGTCCAGCCTACTATAAGCCCTCTCATCAATCCCACAATCAGGGACACAGCCATTCTGCCCATTTGGCCACTAATAAGATAAGCTACATAGATAAACTATAGTTAGTAAAAAACAAAAAAAGGTGGAACAAACACACTGTGGCATATGATTAGAGGCATTCATTGGAAGGTTTAGAAGGTAAGGCAGGGTGAAGCTTTCCACAAGACATCAAAAAAAAAAAAAAAAAAAAAAGGTGAGGAGATGGAAACTGGCTGGAATAAAGAACCATACAGCAACTCACAGGAAACTTCAGGGAAGAGAGTGACCCTACACAAGAACAGAAGACTAAGGCAGGGGAGAAACAGACAAAAGACCAGAGGTACTCTCAGGTAACAGAGAAGATAGCTATGTGAGAGGTATGGGAACCCATAAGATAGGTATAGGACTGCTTGGCTGAGCTGAGGAACCCTGAACACAGCCATCGGGGGACAGGGAAGACCATACTCATCACTAAGGTGGTAAGGGTCTTCACCTTCTCCCCACATGGGGAAAAAAATGATCCGATCCCCAGCTTCCTACATGGTTCATGAGCTAAACCACTGATGAGCTGTCACAGATGGCATGAAGCTGAGCTTGGGCTCCAGAGTCAAAGGCTCAGATTCGCTTCCTGGCCCATTACGCTGTAGCCACTTTCCCCTATGCCTCAGTTTACAAAATGGAGGTAATGGTAACACTCCCTCACATGGTCACTGTGATGTCAGAGATAATGTCAGACCTTTTAAGTAGGTCAACTGAACAGAGAAAACATCTTTCTACCTACCCTGCCTCAAAGTGAGTAATTAATTTTATGAGGATTCACCCTGAAGGTCAGTACAGGCATTCTGTAACTATTCTTTAAGCGTGCTTGCCACAAATGTCAGCCCGTGTGCCTCAGAAGCCACGTCTGCTCCAGAAGTAGCTTTTGGGTTATCTGCCTGCAGTGTGAGTAAGCTGGTGCAGAAGAGGCTGGAGCAGCAGACTCTCAGAATGCACCAAGCCCAAAGTTTCCAAACACTCCCCTTAGCTATTTTGTCCCATGTGGGGGTGGGGGGAAGGTTGTGTAGAATGTGGTTCTATAAAAATGAGGCCTACATAGTTTCTGTGCCTCAAACCTATGATTGAAGCTTTCACTTTAGTTTGTGGCTGCACAGCTGTTGTGCCATGATGGACAGAACTGCTGAAGTCTGACATTTAGGGAACTATCCTGAGGTCCTATTTGGAAGTGGTCATTTGCAGCCATAAAGGTTGCTTCTGTTACAAATGTTTTTGGTAAATGGTCTTTCTTTAACAGTTGTCTTTGAAAAGAGGGGACACCAAAGTAGTGTCTACTCAGGCAGGCAGGGAGACAGACGAACACAGAGCATGCAGAGGGTCACCTGTTGGCCACTGTGTGCCCAAAAGAGAGGCGGAGGAGAGGGAGGAGAGAGTGTGATCACTTTTTTGGGGCAGGTCCGAGAACAATCCTTTTCCCGTCGCTTTTACAACAATAGACACAAACAGAGAGAACATTGTTGAAATGGCCGTGAGGTCTGGTCCTGGAAGGGCTGCGTAGTTTTTGTAAAGCATCTCAAGAGGCCTCGTCCTCTTCCCTCCACCCTCAGCACATCACTGGGAGGTCAGAGTAGCTTATCATGGTCTCTTGGCCTCCAGGTTGGACTGGTACCTTTTGCTAGGCACAGATGGCATAGGTCACTAAGCAGCTGTCAAGAGCTTGTGGGATAAGTGCTTTGTAAATGCTGGGGACCAAGAAATGGTCCTGGTAAGTAGAAAGTAGCCTGCCTTTTGGCAGGCTAGCCCATTCTAATGAGGGTCAGATGACTCAAGAATTAAAGTGTTTCATTAACTAAATATTATACATATGTCCACAGCTTTTCCTGGTTCTGCTGGCTCCCTATATTCCTGCCCTACCTAGTGAGTCTGTCATCAGAAAGCCTCTTGGTATTTGACAAACACACACATACACATGACACTAGAATTCTTTTCTTGTGCTTAGATGGCTATGTAAGGTAGCATTCAGGTAAAAGTTGTGGATGTCATGAAGCCAGCGAACAGACCCACTGTTTGTTCCCACTTCACATGACAATCTGCTTCCAAACTTAATGCTGTTTATATGTAGTCTTTGCAATGCACTACTAGGATCAAAAGGCAAAGGGTGGGGAAGAGGAAGAGTCATAGTGTTTACACAGGAAGGAAGAGAAGCCACTGGGAAGCAGGGTAGTTATTCATTCTTTCCTCCCACAGGATGATCTAAGTTGAAATGGGCCCTTGTGCCAACTCAGGCATTGCTGTGAGGCCTACCACACCCTTCTGCCTTGGTGGGAACCATTTCAAGAGAAACACATAGTGAGTCATAGCAAGGTGTGGCTTGTCAGTCTCCCATTCCGGAGGGGAGATGAGAGGCAAGCTGTTGGAGCCAAAAAGACAGTGACCCAGACACCAAGCTCTCTGTCCCCAGGCTCTGGTGCACTTGGTACTGCATCTACCTACAGCTTGCAGGAGATGAACTTAGGGGGCTGGGAGTTAATACCAAGAAAAGTATGAATGTAAACATCATACATTCGATGGGGACAAAAGCTCAATGGGGAGCTGGGAATCTGGCTTAGTGGTAGAGTGCTTGCCTTGCATGCATGAAGACCTGGGTTCAATTCCTCAGTACTACATATACAGAAAAAGCCAGAAGTGGCACTGTGGCTCAAGTGGTAGAGCGCTAGCTTGAGCAAAAGAAGCTCAGGAACAGTGCCTAGGCCCTGAGTTCAAGCCTCAGGACTGGCAAAAAGAAAAAGAGAAAAAAAAAGAAAATCAGCGGGTTGAGTACCTCTCTCCAGACACAGAATCACACAGTTCCCAGCTCTAAGCAACCTGAGTACCAGACAAGTATTTATTGCTGTGGTCTTACTTGCTCGAGTACCCACCAACTCAGTCGCTCTTTCTCACTTCAATTTCTGGTGCCCATTTTACAGAATCCATGTTTGACTATAATGTATCTGTCCAGATAGTGTACTGATGTTTTACCTTAGTGATTGTAACCAGAAATGCCCTGGATGACAAGCAAAATAGGCTAGAACAAACAACATCTCTTCATAGAACCTCACACACTACTGTAGGCCATATGCAATTCCACAATCAAGTTCCCAATACTTCTTCAAGCTATACACCAGTCTCTCTGCCAGAGCTTCCTCAACCACACATGTTGCCCCACACTTCTAGTAAGCCCACCAAAGCTGCCAGGCACATGCCAAGTAGAGCCATCTGCCCAGTCATGCCAAGATTATTCCTGACCTTTCTGCTCACTTCTCACTCTGTTGCGAGAGGGGTCTGATCTAATTTTTGCCTGGACTAGCTTAGAACCACAATCTTTCTGATCTCTACCTCTTGGGATTACAGGAGTGAGAGCCAGTGGGCTTGGCCAATTTGTTTTTTAAGATACTGGGGTTTGAACTCAGGGTCTCATACTTGCTAGATAAGCAATCTGCTACTTGAGCCAAGCCCCAACCTTTGACCTAAATTCTTGATGACCTATTTCTACATGATGTCCTCAGGTACAGAGAAAGAGGAAGTCTGACTACAAGACATTACTTTAAGATTCCACCTCAGCCATCTGGTATATTATTTAAAAGGTTCAAGAGGACTGAATGCAGTTTAAATAAGGTCTAACTTATCACTCTCAAACACATCCCAGCAACAGGGGCCAGCTACTATACAGCACAAGAGGCTTTGTTAAGGCCAGCTGTGGAGGACATTATTGGAACCCAGGGTCAGCTCATCTGACCTTTCAGCATCCTATCCAACTAAATGACACCAACTACAAGAACGTGAACCTCGGTTCCACCCACTACAGCAGAGACTTGCTCAATAGTAACACGGGAAAACATAGTAAGGCTCATAAGCTCTATGACAGGCTGTCTATTACCAGGTGCCAGTCAGTACTTTTCCTGTACTGTGAAACTGATTTCCAAGAGACACTGGAACCAGGAGATCCAGGTTTTAGTGAAACTCCAAGAAGGTTTTGTTTTTGTTGTAGCTGTTTGAGATAGAATCTTACTATGTAACCCAATCTGTTCCAGATCCTCTTGTCATCCTCCAGAGTGCTAGGATTATAGGCATGTGCCACCATGCCCCAAAGTTTTGTTTTCTTTGCAGTGCTGGGGATGGAACCTAAAGCTTTAAGCATGCTAGGCACTCTACCACTAAGCTACATCCTCAGCTCCCCAAAAGAGTATTTTAAATGTGGACAAAACTCCAAGAAGAAAAAAAAAAACCACCTATGAATGTTTGTCTCCACGGTTTGAAATGAAATTATCTCAGAACTACTTTCCTATGTAATATTTATTGATTTCTTGGGAAGGCAGCGGCCTCCCTTCAACATCACAAGGAGACATGCAACCAAAAAGCCAGCCAGGGACAGATGTCATACTAGCAAAGCCCCAAAGGCTAAAGAACTGAAACAAGTTAGTACATCATGTCAGTCAGCTTCATCACCAAACTTACAAACTGCCCTCTTAAATCCCAAAGAGTTAATCAAATCATGGAATCAAGCCAACATTGTCTGTTATATAGTTTTCCAAGACAAGCACTCGACACAGAGCTTTCCTGCCCTTGTGAAAACTGAGATTCTCAAGTACAGGCCTGGACATGGGCTGGGCAATAGCAGGTGGTAGGAGAGATGGCTGGGGAAGTAGCAGCCTCCTGTCCTGGTCGCCAAGTAATTCCTTTACCTGTTTCCATTGGGGGGTAGGAGCAGGGCGACCCTGCTCAGGCAGGCAGCAGGTCGGCTGGCTGACCCCACGCTCTTGTGTCGGCTGTGATACATAGGCCATGAATGTGTGGGATAGAGGACATGGAGACAAAACAAAATAAAATAAAATACAGTAAGGCAGGAGAAGACACAAAAAGGCATATGGAACACACACACACACACACACACACACACACGCATCTGTGAGTGTGGGAGTGGTAATTAATTCTTTAAAAAGTCACACTATAAGGAAAGAAAATAGTCTATCAAAAAACAAGCAAGTACAAAATTCGAAAACAAAGTTGTGATGCTCTAACTCAGTGCTCTATGGGTCTAAACTACTAATTCTGATTTAGAAAACCAATCTTCCCTCCCAACATTAGGAAAGCAACTCTCTAGGGAAACAACCTTCCTCTAATAGAGAGAGTCTCCAGGATACCTTGAATGCTTCCTAGTGAACAGTCACCTTTGCTGTGATCTACAACCTTTAAACACTAATAACCAAAGATGAGATGTGAGATGTTAACTGAAGTCTGACTCCAAGCAAAGTTAGTGCCACCTGTCTGGTCTGTAAGAATGACAGCCTATCGGTATGTAGAAGTCAAAGAGCGTAGGCCTCCAACCCTCTGAAGTTTTTTGTTTGTTTTGTTTTTGTTGCCAGTCCTGGGGAGTGGACTCAGGGCCTGAGCACTGTCCCTGGCTTCTTTTTGCTCAAGGCTAGCACTCTGCCACTTGAGCCCCAGCGCCACTTCTGGCTTTTTCCTATATATGTGGTGCAGAGTAATTGAACCCAGGGCTTCATGTATACAAGGCGAGCACTTTACCACTAGGCCATATTCCCAGCCCCCCTCTGAAGTTTTGTAAGGCACTTTTTTTTTTTTGGCTAGTCCTGGGCCTTGGACTCAGGGCCTGAGCACTGTCCCTGGCTTCTTCCCGCTCAAGGCTAGCACTCTGCCACTTGAGCCACAGTGCCGCTTCTGGCCGTTTTCTGTATATGTGGTGCTGGGGAATCGAACCTAGGGCCTCGTGTATCCGAGGCAGGCACTCTTGCCACTAGGCTATATCCCCAGCCCTGTAAGGCACTTTTATCAATGTGAATCACAAACCCATTCCTTTTCTTACAAGAAGTTTCGGAAAAAAAAAAGGAGAAACAAGACTTATGATGAATATTTCACATCAAATGCTGTCTAAACTCTCACACCTGACTTCAGAAATGCAATTCAGTATTCAAAAATGTTCATCGTAGGAAAATAATATGCAACATACCAAAATAACTTTATCATAAGATGGTTTGCCTCGCTATTTTATAATCAAAGATGAAAAACAACTAAAGCATCCAACAGCAGAGAGATGGGCAGAATAAAGGTACCCACACATTGTGGAAGATGCCTGTAAGTAGTTTGGAACAACATGGGATATGCCTGAGATTGAATGAAAACCACAAAATACAAAAGCATATGTTAAGAATTAAAATATAGATGCACTAAAAAAAAAAGACCAGAAAGAAATGTAGCAAAATGATAAACAGATTTGTAGTTGTCTTAATTACCGATATATTTTTCAGATGTTCCTTAATATGCTTACATTTATTTATTTGTTTGTTTTCCCACTGGTACTGGAGCTTGAACTCAGTGCCTGGATACTATCCCTCAGTTTTTTTCACTCAAGGCTAACATAGCAACACTTCCAGCTTTTTGGTGGTTAACTGGAGATGAGTCTCATGAATTTTCCTGCCTTGGCTGGCTTCAAACTGCAAATCCTCAGATCTCAGCCTCCTGAGTAGTTAGGATTCCAGGTGTGAACTACTGGTACCCAGTTTTTGTTTTTTTTTTCTTGTTGTTATTTGAGATAGGCTTTCTATGTACCCTAGGCTGGGCTTGAACTTGATATCTTTCTGTCTCAGACTCCCAAGTGCTGGAATTATGTGTTTATCACCATATCTAACTTATTTTATAATTTATACTTCTATCATAATTTAAGTATGTACACACCCACGTGTATGCACACACCTTTTAGATCTCTCTGTTAGCATTTTGTCTCAAATGCCTCATACTTGATCTGAGATTAAAACAACCCTGATGTGCAACATGGACTTAGAACTTTCTGCTATAGTCAGACAAGAGGAAAACAGAGCCCAGTTGTGAATCCATAAGTCCCAGGGTCTGTGGCATGGGCCATCTCATTACACCGAAGGCTTTTCTTCTTGCATGATCTGGCCATCCTGGTGATTAACTTACCTGTCTCCTTACGCTACTGGACTGTGCAGCTGGTGCGTTCTCCTCAAATTTGGCCAGCAGTTGGGTTGCCATGTATTTCACTTTGTTCTGATTGCCAACAGCAATGTCCATCCTCCTATCCGTCAGAGTGCTCACCAGTGTTGGTCTTTCTCCTCTGCAGCTCCGGGGAGCTTCCTCCTGCCAAATGGCAAGCATCTAAGAACTAGGTTCTGTTACATCTTCCAGATGCATTTCCCTCAAAGAAATATGACCAGGACTTGAGTAGGGGCTTTCAGATGAACTTAATACTACTCTTCCAAGGTTCTAATCTCTGGATAGTAAGCAAGACCCTGGAACATGAGGCACTCACTATAAAAGCACTCAAGATCTAGATTGTTGCTCAAGACCCGGTGAAGCCAATGGACTTTGCCAAATGTCTGATTCTGAAGAGCCAAAAAGGCCCTGAGGCTCTCCAGAATATTAAACAAGGGCAAAGCCCACCAAAACAAACAAAACAAACCAACAAACAACAAAATTAAACACTTGCCCACAGTGATTCTCATAAAGGATGAATATGCAAAGATCTAGCAATAGCAACTTGGGAACCAAGAATTTAAACTAAAAAAGGCAACTCAGTATAATTATTCTAAAAGCAAATCCCAGATCAATCTCACCTCCTCTGACTGACTTGTCTTTCTCCTCTTCCCAGTCCCTTCTAAGTCCTTTTCCTTTTTATCCTGTATCAAGAGAGGAGAGAAACTGCATTATTCTGATCACCATACTTGTCATTTATTTTGCAGCCACCAGTAACAGGTCTCCAGCATGTACGTACCTTGGGAGAACGCTTCCGAGAAATGGTCTGTCCCAGTTTGCTCAGGAAGGAGATGGGGGATTTGGTATTGGCTATTAGAACTGCTTTCTCTTCAGCATTCAGATCCAAGTTATCTGTGAACAGAAATAAGCAATGTTCTAAGACTCTAACAGAACCACTTTCCTTTGCAGAGAGGTTCTCAGGAAATGCCACAAAACAAATGCACACTTGGGTATAGATGCTAAGTCTTCTCTTTTCCATCTATATATACAACCAAAACACTTTAGTTATCAGACCCTGTACTTCTGCTTTTCAAAGGCTGGAATCTGCCTGGGGCAGTCATAGAAGAGTGCTGAAGCCTTGCCTTGGTGAGGAAAGTTTCAGAACAAGGACAGAGAAGAAAGGTAAAAATCAGAAAGGTGTGTGATTCAAGGTTGTTGGTCATAGTTAATGCAGAGGTCATGTTCTTTAGCTGTGTACAAATGGGGGCACTTATGATGGAGGTAAATCTCTTATGTTGTAGACACTTTTGTGAAGTTTTGTTTTAAGAAGTATCTAACCAGTGAAAGCCACTAGTATAGTTACTCAAGAGACTGAAGTCTGAGAGAATTGAGATTTGGAGCCAGCCCAAGCAGACAAATCCTCAAGATTCTTATCTCCAAATAACCGGAAAAAGTTGTAACTAAAGTTATGGTTCAAATGGTAGAGTGCCAGCTATTAGCAAAAAAGCTGAGCAAGAGCATGAGGCCCCAAACGCAAACACCTATGTTAGCAAATTAAAAAAAATAAAAAAAGGCTGGGTGCCAGTGGCGCACACCTGTAATCCTAGCTACTCAGGAGACTGAGATCTGAGGATCCAGGTTCAAAGCCAGGTGGGGGCAGGAATGTCTGTGAGACTCTTATCTCCAATAGGCTTCTCAGAAAATGCCAGAAGTGGTGCTGTGGCTCAAGTGACTGAGCAGTAGCCTTGAGCACAAAGAAGCACCAGGACAGCACCCAGGCCTTGAGTACAAGCCCTAGGACTGACCAAAAAAACAAACCTTTAAGTGTGGAAGGGTTGGAAGATATGCAGGGAGGGGGCACCTTCAACTGTGGATTCCTTGTTTTATTAGTACAATATTTCAAACCAATAATGAATCATCAACACTTATTAAGTGCCCACATTTGACAAATGTTCCTCTTAGCATCTTATAGGATAACTATGTCATGATCTCCACCTTATATATGGAGAAACTGGGGCCTAAGGAAATGGGCAACCTGTCCAAGGTCTAATAAGTGGAAGGACAGGGAATGAAAAGCCAGGTAAGGCATCAGGGCCAATACTCTTTTTTTTTTTTTTTTGGCCAGTCCTGGGCCTTGGACTCAGGGCCTGAGCACTGTCCCTGGCTTCTTCCTGCTCAAGGCTAGCACTCTGCCACTTGAGCCACAGCGCTGCTTCTGGCCGTTTTCTGTATATGTGGTGCTGGGGAATCGAACCTAGGGCCTCGTGTATCCGAGGCAGGCACTCTTGCCACTAGGCTATATCCCCAGCCCCAGGGCCAATACTCTTAATATTATCTACTCCAGGGGACAAGCAATGGTAACAGAAACATTTGTCACCCAGCTGGGTGCTGACAGAGGCAGCAAGCTGAGGAAGCCAAGGAGTCATGAGAAAAGCTAGAGGGAATAGTTACCAAAAAAACGAGAATGAGAATGAGAAGATAGGGCAGCAATGAAAAGGACCTCATTGCACAATGCCAACCGGCATGTAACAACCAAAGTTCATGAGAGATGACCAAACAGAATTAGGATCACACAGTGTCTCCAAGTTTAGGCATCAACAGGTAGCGGTCACCACAGAGACTACTTTCTCAGGATTGGGTCTGAGATGGAATCTGGGGAAAGGAGGTAGAATTAAGAGAAACAGGCAGGGTCTGGTGGCCATGCCTGTAATCCCAGCTACTTGAGAAAATAGGTAAGAGGATTACAGTCCATGGTTTAGGGGGTGGTGGTGGTGGTGGAAGGAGCATAAGACCTTTTTTGTTTTTTGGCCAGTCCTGGGCCTTGGACTCAGGGCCTAAGCACTGTCCCTGGCTTCTTCCCGCTCAAGGCTAGCACTCTGCCACTTGAGCCACAGCGCCGCTTCTGGCCGTTTTCTGTATATGTGGTGCTGGGGAATCCAACCTAGGGCCTTGTGTATCCGAGGCAGGCATTCTTGCCACTAGGCTATATCCCCAGCCCGTATAAGACCTTACTGAAAAATAACAGCAGCAAAAAAGGATGTGGGTGTACTTCAGGCAGTATAGTGCCTGCCTAGCAAGCAAGGGCCTGAATTAAAAACTCTAGTACCACCAAACAACAACAACAACAACAACAACAACAAAGCTTAGATAGGAATGACTTTTGCATAGTTATAGGTTTAAGTGAGAGATTTTGAAGAGAATGGACAAACAGAGAAGGAAAAAGTCAATGAAGCGAGGTTTCCAGAGACTTGTCCTGGTGGCCAACAGTAAAAATCAGACTAAAGTTGAGCTGGTGGTACCTTGCCTAGTGGTTTTGATGCAGCACACAGTTGCAAGAAAAGAGGAAAAAGAGACTGCAAGAGCTTGGCAGGAACCTAGGACTCCACCCTCACGCCCAGGGGCCCTTACCTGTGGAAGAGAGCAAGTCCTTGAACATCTCGTAGAACTGCGTCAGGTACATTACCATGGACAGCTTGTCAGGCTCCCCCACAGATGCCATGTCCTTGCCTGTCATGATGGGAGGGATGCCCAGTTCCCTCTCAGCAATGTCAAAGGCCAGCTGGTTATTCTTCTCCACGTTTTGCTCATCCAAAGAATCAAAGTCTCTGAGACATAAGACAAGAAAAATGGATAGAATCGAGGTAACTGTCCTAAAATCAGAACACACTGTCTCAACACTTCTTCTTTGGGCTACAACAATGTTGACAGGGCTTCAGTGGATCTGAGAAAAGCAAATCTCTCATCCTCCCTCCCTTACTAAAGAAACATGTAGCATCCAAAGGAGAAATGACTGAAGACCTACCCAGTAAAGGAAAATGGAAAGAGGTGGGTAAGACTACTGAAATTTTTCTACTAACATACTTCTTTTAATTTACTAAAACATAAGCCCATGATAGGAATAATATTTAATATACATTCTCCTCCACTTGATGTCTGCATTTATAGACATAATACAAAACTTGTTCAACATTGATACAAGTCCAGTCTGTGTCCTATTGGAATCAACTGTTTCACATGGCCTGGAATATTCTCTGACACCTCAGTTCTGGTAAACCTCGTTTGGCTTTCTCCTGAGGAGCAAATACAAAGCTATCCTCAAAAGCTTTTCTACTAGCAACTTTCTTTAGGTTTACTTAATATCTAAATCAACAAATAGACCTCCCTAGGTTTTAAGCTTCTTGCTAGTCAGAGTAATGACCACTAGCATTTCTCCTTGGGTGATTACAAATTCATTTGGCAGCCTTACTGATCCCATGGCACTTATCCTTTTTTCAACTATCACTTTTGTCTGTAAACTACAGATGTTCCTTGTGTTGGACACTCACTGCTCTGTGCTTGCTGTAGCCCCTTCCCAGGCCTTTCCCAGGGCCCCTTTGCAGTGGTCTCACATGAAGGTATCTCCTGCATACTGTGTCCTCTCCCTACCCCTCTGATGGGTGCCCTCACTACTCCTGCCTTCATCCTTCCTTCCTCTGCCTGAAGCACATTTCTGTCCTGTGTCACAATCCACCTCAAGCTGCTCTTCAGACCCATCTCCTTCTTTGGTAGGAATGAAAAAGCTGTTTGTATATACTATTTGTATGTACCCTTAAGTAATATCTAGATGTGCAAATGACAGGAGCACAGGGGATACATACATTATCCATGCATATAAGAAACATACCTCCTTTAATGTTTGAGGTGCTGGGATTGAAGCCAGGACCTGGTACGTGCTAGATAAGCATTTGACTTCTGAGTAATACCCCCTAGCCCTTTCCATTTTTGTTTTGGTTTGTTTTTAGAGAGAGCCTTGCTATATAATGGAAGCTGGCTTTGAACTCATAAGCATCCTGCCTCAGCCTTCTTTAGTTTATTTTGTTGGGTTTGGAATCAAACTCAGGGTCTTGCACATATTTTTTCGTGTGTGTTCTGGTCCTGTGGCTTGAATTCAGGCCTGAGTGCTCAAGGACAGTATTCTACTATTTGAGTCACAACTCCACTTCTGGCTTTTGGTAGTTAATTAGAGATAAGAGTCTCATGGACTTTCCTGCCTGGCTTTGAACCATCATCCTCAGAAATCAGCCTCCTGAGCAGTTAGGATTACAGGTGTGAGCCACTGACATCTAGCTCATACTATACACACACACACACACACACATACACACACACACACACACAGTTATTTTCCCATAGTTGTACAAGGGGGGGTTATAATTTAACATGTCCATTTATGTGCACAATGCATCTTAATTAGTCAGCCTTCCCATCATTTCCCCCTCCCATACATCCTACTTATCCCTTCCTCTACCAGTCCACCATTCCGTACTCATTTTAATGTAAATTCTACAAAGCTGTGTGTGTACTAGGTCTTACCACATTAGCTTATAACTGTCAAATAAATAGGGACTGTGTCTTTTAGGATTCCTTAATCAATCATTAAAATAAACAAACAAATAGGTCCTTAAGTGAACCTAATGATAAAACAGTCAACCAAAATAATTCAACATGCTCTGCTTCTGCCTCTGAATCTCTGGTGAGTTCCATGGTAACAGGTAACCTGGCAACATGGGGGAAATCTAAGTGCACTGGTTACGCCAGTGGACTTGGGAGTTGGGCCTGTGCACTGGTTCTATAGATGGGCGAGTGAAGAATGGACAAAAAGAGACATTACTAGTACAGTGGGTAAGATGATATATGCTTCATGAGCTTCACAGCATCTGTTTGTAAAAGAGCATCTTTAACAAAGAAAACACCAACAAGACATCATGAATTGAGTGTTATTCATTGTTTTCTTTCTTTGGTAGTGACACATTTGTCTTGAGCTAGCCAAGTATTCTAGCCAGGTTTCCCTTGTGACCAGTAACATTCGAGAGGCAGCTGGCCAAAATGAAGAGTACAATCCAGGGCCAATAAATAGTTTTCCTCTGTGTCAAGCTAACAGGCCAAGGTGGGTGCCAAAACCAGTTTTGACCTTCTGAATACTGTGCATTTTTAAAAAGCTAACTAGTCCTAGGTTGAGCTATTTAACTCGACACATGGAGTTTAAAAATAACTACATAGAAATCCCAGACTCCTAGAAATCTTATTATAGGAAAAAGAACAAAATTTACATACTTGGTAACAGGAAACAGATTTTAGTAGACATAAAATAAAACACCAAGTTTGGTCATGACTTACATCAGATCAGGGCGATATCTGTGGATAATCGCACATAGGGCCAGGCCACTTTTCCAGGACATGGTGAGATCTGTCACATTTACGCCTGCATAACCATCTGTCTGCCTCTGGCACCAACCCAGAAGTTTGCTTGAGCGAGCTACAGACTCTAAAACAATGAAAACAATTATTATTGGAAGTATGGTCACCCAAAACACTGAAGTACATAGGATCTCTTTCAGTTAACATATCAATTGGAAAATTTACTGAGAATAGGGACAAAATGGTTAGCAGATTCAATAGAAAACAGGGAGGCATAAAGTTATATAACTTGTATCATGATAATAGAAATGTAGGTACCAATTAATCAGACTCCAAGGTCAATGCTCCAGTGGACAGTCAGTTATCTCACAGCTGGATGACAGTGACCTGTCACTGAAGCACTCCTGGGGACTAATAGAGATGGAGAGAGCTCAGTGCCTACTGAGCTGTCATCCTCACTGGCCACAGCCCAGGATCTCCCTGGAGAATCAGCTGGCAACTGGCTAAGGAAGCCTTTTCCTTCACAGCAACATGGGGAGATTAGATTAGAAGAGGTTCCATTCTATCTCTAGCACCTTAAATAGAAAGTAAACAAAGTCTTGCTCTTATACTTTCTAAGTAACAAGTGATTTGCCAAGTGAAGAAACTGGAGTGACACTGATAAGGCCAAGGATCAGACCAGAACAATCTCTACACCCAGATTAGCACCCTGCATTATAAATGATCACATCCTGAGATGTCCAATAGGCAAAAGCATATGACACTCAGATGTTTACCAGCTCAATGGACACATCTTCTAAAACCCCAATAGCCTTGTATCAGAAGAGCTCTGATGTGGATTATTCAGGAAGATCTCAGCCCCCCCTTTTGGTCCAAGAAAGTCTAGTTTCTTCCCTAGGCAGGTGAGCATATTTAGCTTTGCATTAATTTGTGACTATAAGATCCCTTCATCATAAAACTCCTATTAAGTTTTTCCCAGTGGAAATGTCTGAGACCACATGTAGAACTCCTGCACCATTACTGTTGTACTACAATACTGTCTCAGGACTTGGCTACATGACATCTGTTGTACAACGTTTCCACCAGATGTGTATGGGTGAACACAAGATCTCTTGTTCATGTTCTCTGTGTCTGTGTCCACCTTCTCATATGCCGTAGGCCTTAGATCAAGGTAATTTTTGTTGCTGTGAGGACCTGTCTTCTATGTTGCAGGCAACTTGGTAACATCTGTGGGTTGTATCTTCTAGGTGCCAGTAGCAAACCTACCCCAGTCATGGCCAAACCAAAACAGTCCCCAGATATACTAAATGTTCCCTGGAGGGCGGAGCCATGGTTTTGGACACTGCCTTAGGTGGTACTGTGCATGGCAGTGACTGCCTTCAGAAGTGTGCACTTATCTGGACAGGTCACCTGCCTCTCCAAAGGACATTATCAGAACTCACCATTGCGAGTCAATTTTGGGGTGGTTCGGGAATTCACTAGGTTCTCCATTTCCAGATGAATATCTTTTGTTTCTCCGGTATCATACAAATGGCGTACCTGGCAGAAAATTGAGGGGGTAAATCAAACTAACAATTTCCCAGCAGAAAGGAGAAATGACTAAAGTGAAAGGCTGAAAAACCAGGTTGGTTAAAGTTTATTTTTAGTTTTTATTGGTGGTAGGGGTTGAACTCAGGGCCTTGAACATGTGTTCTACTAAGCTATACATCAGCCCCAAGGTGAAGTTTAGACAGAAATTATAATGAAGACCTTAAGATCATTAGGTAATAAAGTAGATTATACAGAAAGACTTACTACAGTCTCTGTTAACAACTAGGGCTGTCTACTCAGAATGTTATGGTACAATGTGAGTACACGCATACATATTCACACACATACATATACATACACACACGCACACGGCCTAAAAGTGCTAACTTCAGGTAGAAGGTGAATAAAAAATTACTCTAGAAGCTAGGCAAATAGATCATATAGGCTTCTTTCTAAAACTTTGCTCTACTTTTTGGAACTGTTGTATTCATTCTCAATAGAGAAATGATGTTAGAGATTTTGAGAAACAACTAGACAGAAAAAAAAAAGATTAAAATAACATTAACTTCCATTAGTACAGAATACTTCACTTTTTAAAGTTCTTTCAACTGAACAATTCACTTGCCCTCACAAATGAATGTACTGATTATCTGAGATTTCTCAGATGAAAATCTGAGGTTCACAAAAAGTAAAATGAATGGTGCAAGTCACAAGTTACCAGTCATGAGAAGGCAAGTGGATGTCACATTTCTTAGTTACTGAACAAAAGCAGTTTGATTTAAGAGGCATAGGATAAAGTGCTGGGTCAACTATTTTTGCCACTCTATGTATATGTAGCCTGACGTACTGGGATTATAGGTATGAACTACCATGCCCAATTCTGTCACTTCTGGTCTTCTGCAAGTTTTTGTTTTTTTTTTTTTGTTTTTTTTTTTTGTTTTTTGCCAGTCCTTGGCCTTGGACTCAGGGCCTGAGCACTGTCCCTGGCTTCTTTTTGCTCAAGGCTAGCACTCTGCCACTTGAGCCACAGCGCGACTTCTGACCGTTTTCTATGTATGTGGTGCTGGGGAATCGATCCCGGGTCTTCATGTATACAAGTCAAGCTCTCTTGCCACTAGGCCATATTCTGCAAGTCTTTCAACCACTCTATGCCTCAGCTATTCAATGTGTTGATGGAAAATAATATCTTCCACAAGTTCAGAGACACATCAATTTGGATTACTCAAAGTATGTATTAATAACACACATAGTTGGATCAAACATGTTTCAATACACCAGAGGCCTGAAAATAGACAAAGATGTATGTGTAACTGACCAGAAGACTCTTACCTGGCTTGGCCTGAGGAAGCTGATGTTGATATTGGGATACCTAGTGACAGGGTCGATGCTGTACTGGCTGAAGTTTTTGCTTACATTCTCAGGGGTGGTCTGAGGCAGCAGCCTATAAATGCTTTCCCTAGAATAATACACAGCAATACATTCAGTAATGACAAGCACCAGAAAGAGATCCCTCTCCTTTGTAGCAACAGTCGTGACAATCCATCAAATTATCTGATACATACAGCCTCTCAGACCCTCCACTCAGTGACTCTATGGACAGCTGACTAGCCTCTCAGACCCTCCACTCAGTGACTCCACGGGCAGCTGACTAGCCCTAGCCTCTCAGGCCCTCCACTCAGTGACTCCATGGGCAGCTAACAGGTAAAGTGTCAGTGAGAAGAGCAGAGATAATGCTATGAGAAGTAACAAATGCCTAACTCTAATTTAAAAGGCTGTTTTTGTTTTTAAGTGCCATTACCTCTCTGCCAGCACTTCCAACGGGCTGTTTCCTAGAGACCAACTTCGTACCATCCAGGCAGAGTCCATAGCAGCAAGAAAGCCCCGGGCTATTCCTGTTCCCATTGGCCAGAAAGGCTATGAAAGAAATATTAAATAAAGAGTTAAAATAACTCATCTTTTAAGAGGGAAATTAAACTAAAGAACAAATAAAGAATTTACTCTCATGGAAGTATTTGGCCACCATTTAGACATTGAATTTCTCTACTTCACAAATTGACAGAGGGGCAAGTCAAAAATGTGCAGAGCCAGGCATTGGTGGCTCATGCCTATAATCCTAGCTATTCAGAGGCTGGGCTCTGAGGATCCGGCCCAGGCAGAAAAGTCTCTGTGAGCCTCTTATCTCCAATTAACCACTCAAAAACCAGAAGTGAAGCTGTGGCCCAAAGTGGTAGAGCACTAGCCTTAAATTGCTCAGGAACAGCACCCAGGCCCTGAGATCAAGCCCCATGACCAACAAAAAGAAACCAAACCAAACAAACAAAAAGAAAATCCTGCAAAATTTCCACTTATTCTTAACAAACTTCAGTCCTAGAGGCCTGTTAACTCCTCCCTCCTTATCTGTATAACTCTTGCAGGAAGTCTGCCTACACTTCTGACAATCTTCCATGGGATGGGGTACCTAGCATCACTGCTGTTTCTTTACCACAGCCCATGCAATTAAGAGCTCATCTTAGCACTCTTAGCACTCACCTCCAGGAGGCTGTCCCCAACCAGAGCCACTAATAACTGGTGTCCATTATGCTCCCGTACCAAGGCAGCGTTCTCAGAGGCATACATACAAGTGAAGTCAAACATAGCCACATCAGGCTGCCCGTAGTGATTGATGGCAAAATCCAGAGAGGGTAGCTGCTGCTGGGTAGAGAAGTCTGCCGCCTCACGGGCATAGTTCAGAAGGGCCTCCTGGTCCACATTTTCCCGGGAGAGCAGAAGCTCTGTGTCAGTATAGTCCTGTTCAGGAACAACAGGGACACAACATAGAAAAGATAGAAAAGTCCAGGCTAAGCCAGCCAGGACCCTGCAACACATGTTTGATTTACCTCATTTCACAGTTGTTCCTTGAACTCATTTGATTTCACATCCTCAAGTCAAATCTTTTTTTTTCTTTCTTTCTTTCTTTTGTTGGTTGTGGTGCTTGAACTCAGGGCCTGGACACTGTCCCTGAGACTCTGTGCTTAAGGGTAGTGCTCTACCACTTTGAGCCACAGCTCCACCTCTGGTTTTCTGGTGGTTAATTGGAGGTAAGAGTCTCACGTATTTTCTTGCCTGGGCTGGCTTTTCAGCTGTGATCCTTAGATCTCAGCCTCCTGAGTAGCTAGGATTACAGGCAATGAGCCACCAGCACCGGGCTATAAGCCAAATCCTTTATACAGTTTATAAAGGAAAGATTTGTGGGAGCCTGTTTCCAAGAGTAAATGGGTTTTTCTGCCTAAAAACAGTTCTAGCTTGTCTATCACTAAAGAGCAAGTCACTACTCCTGAATTCCTGGCAAATCCACCTGAACTGTTCAGAATATCTAATAAAGTAACTTATGTGACAGTACTCTGTAAAATGGAAGAGTGCTCTATGGATTATATTATCTTCTGGGGAGTAGATGGCTTTTAAGCAACTAGAATGACGTAAAACACTTTGACTTGCATAGCTTATCACACCTAAAGGAAGACCCCAAAACCTTCAGTGCAAAGAGATAGGCAGGAACAGCCTCAGTCCAGGTATGATACTGAACATGGATCGGATACTTTTTGTCCACACAATTCTGCACATCTATAGAAAGCACCAATAAAGAAAAACAAGGCTGACTAAAAAAGGAATCTCTACATAGGGATCGGAAAAACTCCTTTTCTGTTTCTGGAAGTACCTGCATATTGAGTCAAGATTTTATTCTCCTAAAGTAGAGCCTACAGTTTTCAAGTGCCTCTGATGGTACTTTCAGCTACAATGACAAGATGTCAAAAGCCAAAATACAAACACTCAAGTTGGTGCCAGTAGTGTTTGTTCAACTTAAGTGGCCATAATGGATTTAGTGTCTGCACAACAGAAGGCATGCTCCTGATCTTAAAAAAAAAAAAAAGAAAGAAAGAAAGAAAAATAAGTAAAATCTAGGTGTTCTGCATTGCTTTTATCTGATTCTTACTGATAACCACAACTCTGTCCAGATAGTAGATTTAAGTCTTAAGTCACTAGGCATTCTAATTGTTTTACTGAAAGCAATAAAACAGCCCCAGATAATGAACAAACCCACTATATAAAGCATCTAGCCAAACACATCTGGCCTTTGTTTTGGGCAGAACGGGCTGCACAAACTGCTTTGTCCTGTTGCTCCCTGAACACATACAGAACCACTATGCTGAGAAACAGACACAAGGTTCATGGGTGGAAAGCACACTTTGTACTGCAAGCATGTGCTCATCAGCTCACTCCCCACTCTACCCTCAGATAAGGCAATAGTGGCAATAGTGTGACTCATACCAAAGGAATTTGAAGCATTATCATCTAGCAGGGACAAAGGGCTCCTTGAGACTCAGCTACAAACTGGTGGGAACTGTATAGGCCTAAACTGGCACATCTGATACTTCTCTGCTTCCATCAGTCTCATTACATTAGAACAGTAATGATAACATTACTATACTACCAGGAGACTAAGTAAGACTTTTTAAGCATTCTCTCTAAGTCTCAACTTCACACCCTCATCTCCCAGGTACCTTATACAAATGAGCTACCCAGGTAAAATGGAGGCTGAACTTGGTTGAGGATGAATATTGGGTACTTTTTCAGTCAAGAGGAGGCCTAAATATACCCTGACCCAATCAGTATTGCCTAGATCTCTAATAACCATATCACTGGTCAACCAGAGTTGTCACAGGCTGTCATAAACATCAGTCTTGCTTATTGGTCCCATCATTAACTAGTCATATATGTGATTAACTACAACCACCAGCCAACTCGCCTATAATCAACCTGTATATAATGCATGACATCTGAGAAATGCTCTCAAACAACACAACAGTAGGAGGAGGGAGTAAACTATAGTTTCATTCAAACAATACTGGTCATATTGGTAACTGTTAATGCTAGGTCATGGGCACGAGTTCATGATACTCTACTTTCTACTTCTATTTACAGTTTCAATGCTAATAAAAGACTTTTTAAATTAAAAGCCATAGGGATTTCCAGGAGACATGGTCAGCACTCATTTTCTTTCTCTTGAGGGAAAAAAAAAAACTCCATCAGATAATACAATTCTTTCTCTTGGTGATCATATGAAGCAATTCAACAAAAAGTGGTTTGAAAGAAATCTGTTTCTTACATGCAGTATCACCCCTTTGTCCAGTAAACTCTGCTTTTTGGCTGTCATAACGAAATAATGTGTATCATCTTTATAGTAGACGATGTTCTCCAAATCAATACCTGTAACCAAAAACAAAACAAAACCAAACAAAAAGTACTGTAACAGATTCTGAACTTAGAGCATTGGGGCAGACAGAAAGATTGTTATTTGATCTAGGAGGCAGAACCAGAGAACTCCAAGCAGGAAAGATGTCAAGGCCTGGATTCTTGTTTCCTGAATGTTCAGTTCATGAGGAGGGCTTTGTTTCCTTTGGTCCTGTTCTGTGACTCACTCAACACCCTAGCTAACCCCCAAAACAATGAGCAAAAGGAAGTGTTTGGGGCTGGGAATATGGCCTATAGGTAGAATGCTTGCCTCGTATACATGAAGCCCTGGGTTCGATTCCTCAGTACCACATATATAGAAAAAGCCAGAAGTGGCGCTGTGGCTCAAGAGGTAGAGTGCTAGCCTTGAGCAAAAAGAAGCCAGAGACAGTGTTCAGACCCTGAGTCCACAGCCCAGGACTGGCAAAAAAAAAAAAAAGAAAAGAAAATGTTTATAAGAATGGGGTGGGTGGGGGCTGGGGATATGGCCTAGTGGCAAGAGCGCTTGCCTCGTATACTTGAAGCCCTGGGTTCGATTCCCCAGCACCACATATACAGAAAATGGCCAGAAGTGGCGCCGTGACTCAAGTGGCAGAGTGCTAGCCTTGAGCAAAAAGAAGCCAGGGACAGTGCTCAGGCCCTGAGTCCAAGGCCCAGGACTGGCAAAAAAAAAAAAAAAAAAAAAAAGAATGGGGTGGGGGGAAACAGGACTGGAGATGTGTCTTATGGATAGGGTACCTATTTAGGAAGCAGAAGAAGTCTTGAGCTCAAACCCCAGTTTTATAATACAAAAACCAAACAAAATCAAAAGAAAAAGTTCAACCTTTACAAGACGGTATATGGATGAGTTAATAGGTTAAAGCTCTTTGACAGTCACCAAGGAGGAATCTCCTAAACTTATATGTATATGAGTGTAAGATTATATTTGTGTGTGTGCACCACATGCTATTACTGGGATTTGAACTCTTTAGTCTTTAGCTTTTTTTGCTCAAGGATGGCACTCTATCATTTGAACAACACTTCTCCAGCTTTTTGCTGGTTGAGAAGTCTCTCTATTTATCTGCCAGGGCTGGCTTCAAACAATGATCCTCAGATCTCAGCCTCTTGGGTAGTTAGGACTATAAGCATAAGCCACTGGTACCTGGTCTCCTAGACTCTTAAGTACAGAACAGACAGATGGGGAGTAAACTTCTGTTTAATTCAATTAATCAAAAATAAATGCAGGGGCTGGGGATATAGCCGAGTGGCAAGAGTGCCTGCCTCGGATACAAGAGGCCCTAGGTTCGATTCCCCAGCACCACATATACAGAAAACGGCCAGAAGCGGCGCTGTGGCTCAAGTGGCAGAGTGCTAGCCTTGAGCGGGAAGAAGCCAGGGACAGTGCTCAGGCCCTGAGTCCAAGGCCCAGGACTGGCCAAAAAAATTAAAAAAAAAAAATGCAAAGAAGGCACATTCTCAAAGACAGATATTTTGTTGTATCAAAATACTAAGTTAGGGGTTGGAAGCAAGGTTCAGTTGGCAGCACTCTAGCCAATGAGCAAAAGCATCAAATGCTAAGTTTGAGTCCCAGACTCAGACCAAAAAGCAAGTAAGCAAACAAAGTTAATCTATTCAAATCTATCAAACAAATATCACATTTCTAGTATGTGTTTTGCTTTTGAGCAAACATTCTTTTTTGGGGGGAGGGGGTATAGTACAAGGGTTGGACTCAGGGCCTTGTGCTTGCTTGGTAAGCATTCTACTTCTGGAGTCACACCCACTCTCCCCCTTACCCTCTCTTTTGCTTTCATTGTCTTCCAGGCAGGGACTTGCACTTTTTGCCCAGGTCAGCCTCAGACCATAATCCTCCTACCTCTGCCTCCTACACAGCTGGGACTAAACCATCATGTATAACTTTTTCTTGAGACAGGTTCTCAAAGTGTTCACTTGGGCTGGACCAGAATCATGATCTCATTATCTCTACTTCCCAAGTAGCAGGGATTACTGTATAGACATAAGCCAGTATACCCGGCAGAAGATTACACATTCTTTTGGTTTTTTTTTTGGGGGGGGGGGCCAGTCCTGGGCCTTGGACTCAGGGCCTGAGCACCTACCCTGGCTTCTTCCCACTCAAGGCTAGCATTCTGCCACCTGAGCCACAGCGCCCCTTCTGGCTGTTTTCCATATATGTGGTGCTGGGGAACGGAACCGAGAGCTTCATGTGTAGGAGGCAAGCGCTCTTGCCACTAGGCCATATTCCCAGCCCGAATGGAGAGTTGCTCTATCCAACACCATAGCTTTGCAACAAGTATGGGGCAAAGGCTGTAGAGGGTCTGGTAGAAGGCAGAAAAGCACATTTTGTTTTTTTTTTTGGCCAGTCCTGGGCCTTGGACTCAGGGCCTGAGCACTGTCCCTGGCTTCTTCCCGCTCAAGGCTAGCACTCTGCCACTTGAGCCACAGCGCCGCTTCTGGCCGTTTTCTGTATATGTGGTGCTGGGGAATCGAACCTAGGGCCTCGTGTATCCGAGGCAGGCACTCTTGCCACTAGGCCATATCCCCAGCCCAGAAAAGCACATTTTTAAACAAATAAATACAAACAAAACCCAGGGCAGGCCAGTCACAGTGTGAGTGACTAAGGATATTAGAGCACATGGGAGCAGTATACAAAGAGCAAAGGAGGAGGCAATGAAAGAGCAGAAGGCAACAGCTCAGTAGCTATGGTATCTATGCTGAAGACAGACCAGCAGTGACACCAAGAACCCACCCATCCACCCTCAGGAAAGGTTAATGTCTGATTTTCTGTATCCGTTCCTATTCATATGGAGGCATTAATACCAACCTGTGGCTTCTCTCAGTTCTTGGAAAAATTTCTGGTTGAATATAAAAGCCACACCACTGATCTCCTCCACTTTAGCTTCTGCAGTTGTATTTCGGTTAATAAAATTTGCTGTAATGGCAATGGCCAGTTTGCCACGAAATTCTTTCCGACGAAATCCTGTAGGGAGAAAACTTTTCAGAGGTAGCAATAACTGGTTAGAAAAAGATGATCTTAAAATGAAGGGAAGCTGGGGATATGGCCCCAGTGGCAAGAGCGCTTGCCTCATATACATGAAGCTCTGGGTTCAATTCCCCAGCATCACATATATTGAAAATGGCCAGAAGTGGTGCTGTGGCTCAAGTGGCAGAGTGCTAGCCTTGAGCACAAAGAAGCCAGGGACAGTGCTCAGGCCCTGAGTCCAAGCCCCAGGACTGGCCAAAAAAAAAAAAAAAGAAAACCCTAAAATGAAGGGAGGATGTTAAAGAAGCGATTAGGGAATGTGGGGGATGAGAATCAATAAAAAATTTTTTAGGGTAGCTTTTCCCCTTTTCAACGTAAGCTGTTTACCTACCAAAGAATTTATCAGTTCAGGAATGAAGTAACTGTCTCCCATAATATTAACAAACTATTTGAGATCTGCCTGACCAAAATATTACCCAATACTGGGGATTCCATTTCAAAGGAGAAGGGAGCTGGTTTATTAATGTTGATTAGATCCCATAGTGCCAACATCTCAAAGTACAGCTCATCTCCTAGTACTTAGGAAGTCCCCTGAGTATCAGGCACTATTTGGAGGAAGGACAAAATATCATTCAATTAAAATTAGCACATGTACGAAGTTCTTAAGGATTGACACTTCTTGGGACAGGGCTGGCCTCTACTCTTCTGTGAACCAAGCAAAGGAGTACAAGCCAGTACCTTCCAAGGTGTTCCTTCGGCCATCCCCACCGATGATCACTTCAAACTCATACTCTGATACAGGATGGGTTTTGGGGTGTACCAGTGCCCGCCAACCTATCCCTGTGGACAAAAGGCAACATAAAGGTCATTACCCTAACCAAATTTGCACTTCCAAAACATTTCTAGAAATCTAGGCAAGAAGACTGCACAAAACCCCAGACCAAAACAAGAATGGACAACAGTCCTCTCGACAGAAAGTAGCTTTGATTAAATTACCACAGCACTTTCTCCACCTTCAGATTTTCTGAAACTCAAATGTCTTTAATGTCCAATACTACTTACTCAAAGGCCTCCTCACTAAATCCAAAGTCTTCAAAAGACATGAGCTGCATGGATGAAGACTCTTTACTAGTTCTGAAAACACCTGCAAGTTCTTCTACTTTTCTCCCTTGGTCTCATCTGTTTGTCCCACTCAGTGCCTTTTTCAGCCATCTTCATTTGTTCTATCCAACTTACGTTCATTCTCTTGGTCCTCAGGAGGCAGTACAAGTCCTTGGAATTCCACATTGACGTGAATTTCGATACCTAGGATCAAGGCTACTTTCAACAATATCAGCTGGAGCTGGCGGATACCTGAGTAAATACAAAAACTATGCTGGTGAGAGCACATGGAAAGGAGAGGACCCAACAGCACTGGCTCCTCAGGTTCCCACCTACCTTCTGATCAAGTTCTCAGAGATTTTTATACCAGGAGATACTTTCCAAGCCACATTCTCTAACCTCTTTCTCCCTTTCTAAGGACAAATACAAACAGGTAGAAGAGACATTCTAGAGGCTTGCAGAGCCACTTCCATCTCTGGGGTTGGGAATTTGGAACAAAGCTTATGAGACAACATAGGCTGTAGTCAACAGAAGACTGTCTTCCATTTTCCCCTGATTCAGTAAGAGCCACCACTACCAGCAGAGCTATACTCCAGCTAGGCTAGGACATGGCTCCCACTATAGGACACAGAAGAGGCACACCACAGTGTATTTTCTGCAGTTTGGTGTAAATGTGCCAAGTTGCTTCCTAAGGTGCTCATGGTATCTGCTTCTCACCTTACTCCATCACCTACCATCATACACTCTCACCAATAATATCCTTTTACCATCGTCTCCAGCACCACTCTACAGTTGTAAAAAAATGAGGTCCAAAATGACTGAAATCTCAATCATTATCATAGATTATTACAATTATTAGATGTCCAGTGAGATATCCAGTGTCAGATCTGGCACCAAAAGCAGGTACATAGAAACAGAAATCTGGTCCCTGAGCAAAAAAAAGACACTTAGCCCCCGAAATTAATCCTGCCACCTATAAGGGAGACAAATTTAGACAATGACTCTTGGACTCCATGAATGCCCAACCTACCTGAGTCCATGACTAATCTGCTAGGAACAGAGGAAAATAAATTGCTAAGTCCTCCTAGTAATTTTCCTCAGCTTACCACTACCACTATCCGTCTGAGATACATTCCTAAAGACACACTGGGTCCTGGTGCTAGCACACATTTTCTTTTTGCAAGTAATTGTGGGTTCCAAGATACGTTACAAATTACAGCCTGGCATATGAGCAGAGAACCTCTTCTGCCAGGGGAGTGTGGCAACTATCGACTAGTACTTTGAATAACTGGCACAACCACTTCAGACAGCAAACAGTCGAGTACCTAACTACATGCAAAGGAAACATCTAGAGACAGAAGAGCTCAGAATGAAGGTTCTAAGCTTCCCTGGGATCATTAATAATAATCAATTTTCAAAAAGACTGCAACAAGTTGGGTGGTGGTGGCTCACACCTGTAATCCTAGCTACTCAGAAGGCAGCCTGGGCTGTAAAGTCCATGGGGCTCTTATCTCCAATACATTACTTGTAAAAGGCCAGAAGTGGAGCTGTGGTTCAAGTGATATAAAGTGCTAGCCTTAGGAGGAAAAACCCAGGGCCAGCCCCCAGGCCCCAAGTTTAAGTCCCAGGAGCAGCATACACAGACACAGACACAGACACAGACACAGAGACACAGACAGACACAGACAGACACAGACAGACACAGACACACACAGACACACACAGACACACACACACACAGTGCAACTTCAGAATGTAGACACTATTGTGAACTGGTTTTCAGACAGGCCACTTACAGTCATTAAAAAAAAAATCATCTTACAATAGTAACAGATCCCAAATGTGCTTGCAACTGATGATAGACTAGAAGAGCTGCCTAACCAAAGGGATCCACTATCAATTTGCCACTCAACCCAGCTAGGACTCTGCTTCTCTAGGTGTGGCTTCCCAGTATGCGTTCCTTTGGCACTGAGTTCTTGCAGTAGCAGAGCATTTGAAAGATCATATGTAAGACAGGCAATTCATTGCCTGTGCACTTCTTCCCTTGAACTAAGAACCAAACTGGTTACCTGATTCTCCATGCCTGTCTCCTACCTATCCCACATAGCATGAGTGCTCAGACCAAAATGAGATGAGACGACTCTTACTTAGTTAAGCCAAAACTTCTCCTTTCATAGGGGATCTTGTAGTTCAGAGTCTTAAGTTACAGAAGCACTGGTGGGCAGGCCTTCTGACTAAATTACACAACAGATACCAATGAGATGAGAATAAACCAGGCTGTTGAGCAGGAATCCCTCAGATAACCTACCTGTCTTGGTCTAATGAACATATAGGCAAGGCAAGGGGTGGAATCCTACAAGAGAGCTGGTGTTACTCACTGATGTGGTCAATGGCTCCAGCACAGAACTTGCCATAGAACTTCTTGGCACCCAGACCTCGCAGATCATGTATGGTGAAGGGCCAGAGATGTAAGACATTGTTGCGGGAGAAAGCATCTCGTTTCTCAATAACCACCACCTTGGCTCCCAACAAAGACAAATCGATGGCTGTGCGCAGACCACAGGGACCAGCACCAATGATGAGACACTGAAAAACACAGCTATGTTTAGAGCAAAGGCTACATCTCTCCAACTTCTGGAGTTGTTTCATGTCATCATAACCATCATTTGTGAAAATCCTCAACTCAGACTATTCTCCACCAAGAAATGTTCAAGCACATCTGAGTAGCAGCACTTTTATTGGCTTGAAAGAAGAGCTCATAATTCTGTGGATGAAAAAAAACTGAACTGTCAGTGTAAGACAGAAACCCAGCACGAAAGCCCACAGACGTGCAATAAACAAATGATAGATATAAAAGAAAAATTCACATCTAACCTTTCATTGGCAGGAGAGGACCTTCTCAAATTTTTCTAAGTCTAGCAATTTCTCTCCAAGGACACAGATTATTAAATACATGGTCAAGGCAATCTTTGAATACTGGATTGGCTTTAGCACACAAAAGATTTCAGGAAGCAATTCTCAAACTCCAAAGTTTCATGTGATGTAATGAATGCTACAATTGTTAGTTATTTCCAAGTTGAAAAGTCCATGGAAATGCTTTTGAAAATCCACATGCTAGTGAAGGACTCAGGCACTGACACATGCAGAAAGGAAACATGGGCTTTGCATTCCTTTCCTTTTTCCTTTTCTTCCTTTGTCTATCTATTTTTGTTTGTTTGATGTTGGTGCTGAGGATACAATCCTGGGTCTTGGGCATGCTAGACAAGCATTCTACCATTCAGCTTCCATCCTCTCTGGTCCCTTCTTTCATTTTTATTGAAGTCTAGTAATCACTCATAAAAGACACGCCTTCGAACTTTTTCACCAGGATGGGTCTTTATGCATTCACACATCCATATAGGACAAATTCAAGCTCAATAAAGGCCAAAATAGCATAGCCTGAAATCATTTGCAAATTTGTTTCCCTGCTTACTTTCCCTAAACTTCTCAAAGAATGTGTTCTTACAAGGAGGGAGGCAGAAAGTGTCTCTTCTTCTACACTTCCTCATGCCTCCTCCACACAGGTGAATGCAAATCTTAAGTCTGTGTCTAAGCCAACCTGTTTTATGGAAGTCTTACTTCTTTATACTGTAAAGGTAATAGAAGTAGTTCAACACACAAGTTCCTTGCTTGGGAATCAACATAGACCTTTGGAATATGGACAGAATAGTCTGAAACGTGGAAATTCCTGGCCAGGTGCTGGGTATGAAGTGAGGACTTGATAAAGATGGCATACAAATCCCAGAAACCATGTTCAGACAGGATGTCAAGGGATCCCTTGGTATCTTTAGCTAGGATACCTAGCTAAGTGGCCTATGTCCTCCCTGTGTTCAGATGGAGTGCTAAAGGATCTAGCTCAGTGACTTATGTCCTTTCTGTGTCCAGATGGGGTGCCAAGGGGGCCTAACTCAGTGACGTATGTCCTTCTTAGAGTGGAGGTTCAAAGTAAAAAGTATTTTAAAAGTGTCTGTACATCTGACTTACGGTTGTTTTCAAACAGTTTAGACTTTGAATATTCAATACATAAACACATGAAATATGCTCAGAATAGGGTCTGACACAGGGAGCAAATAAACATCAGTAGTGGATCTATAAAGTTTTAACAGGGTCTGGGGGAAAGGGGGAGGGGGGTGGGTATGAGGGACAAGGTAACAAACAGTACAAGAAATGTATCCAATGCCTAACGTATGAAACTGTAACCTCTCTGTACATCACTTTTATAATAAAAACTTAAAAAAAAAAGAATATAGGATCTTGAATTAAAATAATATTTTACTGGGGGCTGGGGATATAGCCTAGTGGCAAGAGTGCCTGCCTCGGATACACGAGGCCCTAGGTTCGAATCCCCAGCACCACATATACAGAAAACGGCCAGAAGCGGTGCTGTGGCTCAAGTGGCAGAGTGCTAGCCTTGAGCGGGAAGAAGCCAGGGACAGTGCTCAGGCCCTGAGTCCAAGGCCCAGGACTGGCCAAAAAATAAATAAATAAATAAAATAATATTTTACTTATGACCAGCAGCAGTATACCTAGAACTACACTGTTAAGATCAGAACAGATTTGTTTCAACAAATGAAGAATTAAGAGACTTAGACTAAAATGATTTGCTTTGAAGCATATTTCAAATATGTGATCCTAAAACACATCACAATGTTTTCTGTCTTCTCTAACACACATTCTCACAGGGAAAACTGCAAAATTTGACTGGCATTAAAAGGAGTTGGTGCTTAAACAGAATTACTCTTTTTTTCTAAAACATTTTCTATTTGGGATCTCCAAAGTTATTTCAGCAACATAGGATCCAAAATAAGAATTTGTAAGAGGAAATGGAATTAAGATAGGAAAGAAGATATATTAAATTCCTATTTGGGTGAGTTTCATTGACAGTGAAAAAAATACCCAGAACTTCCAAATGGTTTTCAATGGGAGGGGCCTTGGAGAGATAAAGATGATTGAGGAATCATACTTCCACTTCATATGCAAAAGAGATTCTTGCTGCTAAATGCTACTCTTCAAAGAAGCAAGGGCTGGGGGCTGGGGATATGGCCTAGTGGCTAGAGTGCTTGCCTCGTATACATGAGGCCCTAGGTTCGATTCCCCAGCACCACATATACAGAAAATGGCCAGAAGTAGCGCTGTGGCTCAAGTGGCAGAGTGCTAGCCTTGAGCAAGAAGAAGCCAGGGACAGTGCTCAGGCCCTGAGTCCAAGCCCCAGGACTGGCCAAAAAAAAAAAAAAAGCAAGGGCTGAGAAAACCAACATTTGAATTCTGCTTTTGAATCTTTAAATCTTTGAATCTTTGGCACCCAGAGATTCAGTAGCACTTAATAAAGTTCAGGCTAATACTAGGTATAACTGGTTATAACTTCCTGCCAGTAGTATCTTAAAACCTAAAAAAAAAGAAGAGCTGAAACTTTATTTCCTACACACTCACATACGAAAGTAAAATCTCAGTGTGCAGACTTTATTGTAAGAATTTATTGTAAGGATCTGCATTTCATATCACACATGAGCATGTAGATGTCTTCTGGTCACCCACACATAGTATTGGCTTTATAGGTATTGTTGGCTAAACAAAAAATTTTACTCAGTTTCACAATTACTTCTTTGTTTTTGCAATCATCAAAAAGAATGAAGTCCTATCCTAGATCAATCTTGTGATGTGCATACTTCAGCTTCTATAAGAATGCATAATAAAAATGCCATAAGTCCTGGAAAAAAAAAAGTTTTAACAGGGTCTAAACTTAACTTCTTTGGTTAGGCTGAGAAGAGACTGCCTAGTTCTCACCTTGTCCACCTCTACTCAATCCGTCTCCTTGACACCAGGTTAAATCCTTGTGACAGTGACCCCAGGGCCAAGAATAGATGGACCCTTACCTTGGTGTTAGCACATGCTTTTCCCTTTTTGTAGTCTTTGTGACTGCCCCGTTTGTCCAACTTGGTCCAGAGGGCTTTGGCCTTCCAGTAGTTGAGCTTGGACTTCAGCTTGTGGTAGAAGGAGCGGTAGTCCTTAGGCTTCAGCTCCAGGTGGTCACAGAGCTCTTGGAAGGCCCTGAGGGTTCCCTTACAGGTGGTGGCTTGAACAAACTGGTCGAAGAGGACATGAGCTTGGTTCATCACCTCGTGCTTGTTCTCCATGCTCCTAACTATCAGCACCCCACGAAAGAGGCAATGGGATAGCTGCTGATCCACCAGACACTGTCACCTTAATCTAATAAAGAGATGGAAGAAAAAGAAACTGTCAATATTTCTGTGTCTAAAAGTATTTTGCTTGCACTCAACAAATGTACACTGAGACTTTCCAGGCAAATCCAAGGCATGGCAAGAGGAATAATAGTCTTGCTTTCAGGGATCTTAACAATCTAGTGAATAAGAAAGACATTAACAGAATACTACAAAATTTGCTACAGAATACTCTATAAATTTTCTAGTGTCACTAGAAAGAAGCACAAGCCTAAATCATAGAAAGGCAGAGTCCTCCTGACAATAAACCTCCAAGGAGAGAGCCGAGTCTTTCTGGACAGGTAAGGACTAGCCAGGCCAGGAAAAATACAGGAAGTGCATGAAAAGTAAAACCAAAAGTCTTGTGAAGAACTCCTACAGATCCAAGAGGCAAGAATGATTTCTAGTTTTCCAGTTCAGACTACTGGGAAATAGTGACAGCCAGCCAATGAACTGAAAACAGAAGCAGTTTTAGGGTATTAAACAGAGAAGACTAGAAAGAAACCTCCTCATATCACATTATCATTAAAACATAAAAGTGTCAGGCACTGGTAGCTCATGCCTGTAATCCTAGCTACTCAGGAAGCTGAGATCTTAAAATGTTGGTTCAAAGCTAACCCTGGGCAGGAAAGTCTGTGATACTCTTATCTCCAATTAACCACCAGAAAACCAGAAGTAGCACTGTGGCTCAAAGTGGTAAGAGGACTACTACTAGCCTTGAGCAAAAGAGCTCAGAGACAGCACCCAAACCCTGAGTTCAAGCCCTACTGCCAACAAAACAATAGCAACAACAAAAAGCCCTTAAAAGTATCATTAAGTACGCAAAATAAAGAAAGAATATTGAATGTTGGAAGTTATGTATCAAGTCATATACAAAGGTTAACCTATCAGAATAACAGTAGATTTCCTAGCAGAAACTTAAGACCAAGGAGTGTATAGAACAATGTATTTCAAGCCTTAAAACAAAATTATTACCTAGCCTATATTACATTACTGCACCTAGCAATGCTTTCGTAATTGAAGGAAAAACAAAAGCCAGCACTGCAGAAGAGAAAGAATCCTACATGCAGAAGAGGAAGATAAATGGACGATATAAAAATTTCACTAAATGAATGGATAATTAAATGAATACTGGAAAGAACCAAACACTAAAAACAACCATGAAACTGGTGGGAGCCACCAAGATGTGTTAATGAAATCAATTCTCAAAGGAGAGGCACCCAGTTCTACAATGACACAGACAAAACCCAGTATTTGTCCAGCGAGAAAGAATTGCCCTCTATGAAAAAGTAACATCCTGCTTTTCTACACATCTCACTGTAGCAGATATTAAGCCAAATCAGTTGCAGATATGTTTTAAGTTTCATAAGAAAGTGGTAACTACAGGATCTGAATTTCTCTGGTGTTGTCCATATCAACAGCTGGTCCTTTTCCAGTACTGTGAAGGACAAATGGAAGACTGTCATTCTTAAACCACACACACACACACACACACACACACACACACACACACACACACACACACACACACACAACTTGGCTTTCTCACCTCAAAAATATTACAACAACCTTTCCTAGCTCTGGATATTAAGAAATGCACTGTTAGGGGTTGGGAATATGGCCTAGTGGCAAGAGTGCTTGCCTCGTATACATGAAGCCCTGAGTTCGATTCCCAAGTACCACATATATAGAGAATGGCCAGAAGTGGCGCTGTGGCTCAAGTGGCAGAGTGCTAGCCTTGAGCAAAAAGAAGCCAGGGACAGTGCTCAGGCCCTGAGTCCAAGGCCCAGGACTGGCAAAAAAAAAAAAAAAAAAAAAAAGCACTGTTAATAAATATAGTTTCTTCCAACATCCATGTGACCAAGAGTCCAGTAGGTAATATAACTAGGAATCTAGGTACATGTAGTTCAGTGGTAGAATATTTGCTTAGCATGTACACAGCCTTGGGTTTCGGCTCCAGCACAGCAAATGGAAACAAACATAAAGTACAGGAATTAACTGGAAATGACTTGTAGTTTCCCCTAAATAAAGTTTTATCTCTAGTAGAAACAGCAAGCAAAATAGTTTAAAGTTATTTAACAAAAAACAAAAACAGCACATTCTTCTTTCATGCTAAGGCTTATCTTAGAAATGATAGCTTGTCAAAGATGGGCTTGTAGGAGAGGAAAAACCCAGATGTGTTTATACAGAGGCAGAAGCAAGTAAGAATAGCAGAAAACAACCAGAGACTGGAAATAAAGCTCCCAGTTGGTGGTGCCACCTGGGATGGGAGGGGCGGCACAAGGGTGAGGGGGTGGGGTGGGGCACAGGAGCTGCTGGGCTGCCTCTTGCCTTTGGTATGGAATCACAGCTTTTACACCCAGCTTTTACTCTCCCTTGTGGGAGCAGGCAACACTGTACAATCCCTGCTTCTACCCACCACTTGTGTTCACCATCCACCTTATCTTCTCCAGGGTCACAACTAAATGTGTAGCAAGCTTTGAACACAGCAGGTCTGATCTGCTTCTTGCCAAGGAGTAAAATGATTTTTCCCTGTTTTGAATCAACAGCCATTGTCTAGTTTTTGCCAGCATTTAGAGCACTCAGAACCATGGTATTCTTGCTGAATCCAAACTACATATTTCGAAAAGCCTCTCCCTACCAAGCTTGTCTGTATATCTGGTAGCCCTTTGTTTTTCCTGACCAGTATTCTGCCTACTGTTTGCTTCTGTGATGGTTACATTGCCTAGCAAGCACACCTGTGGTTGTGAAAAATAGTATAGGAAAAAACAAAAAAAGAAAATCCCCAGTTATTGATGTACTAGATTTGTGTATGTCTTTTAAACAGTTCTAGTTTCACCTTACATGGACTAATCAGGAAAAGTTTAAAAATTCAAAAGTGAAATAAAAAATTTTATCAGTTAAAAAAAAAAAGAAAAGCCTCTCCCATTCATAGCATGTATCCTATGCTCCTCCCACCCCCCCCACCCCCATCTAGCACATCTCCTTGGCCAATGTGGCCTACTCTGCAGTACATATTCACTTCTTAAGAGCTGCTAACCACCACAGAGCACTTCCAATTCAAATCTCACCATAGACAAATGACCTCATTAAGAACCACTCCAACTCTCTGTGAATAGAAAACACTTTCAGATAAACACATTCAGGCCTAGCTGAAGAGCTGCAGAATGCCTGCTCTGAGCACAGGCAAGTATTAGGTACTCAGGGTAAGTGATCGCAACCTGAAGGGCACTAATGACAACGGAGGAACAGAGGTAAGCTGGTTCCTGGAACAATGAGACAGACACCCCAAGGTAAGAATACTCGAGACTGAGTCCCTTGGGCCGCCTCACCTTTCTACCCTGCAAGCCAGATGACTGTATCAGAAAGAAAGTCTACAGTGATCCAGCATTGTTCTGTGGCTCTGCCACACTGAGTCTCATCCGCCAGGGGACTTGACCAGCATTCTGACTCATTGAGAACAGCCAGGAAGAATAGGCGGAGAAGGGACGTTCCTATACTCCCTTGCCCCGCATACATCTACCTTGTCCTCATAGCCTTTCCAGGACCACCCTGTGTACAATTCATCCCTGGCATCTTGGAAAAATCAACATTCATAATCACAGAAACCTAGATCAAGAAACCTGGCCAGAAAGTACCAGAAACCCTAGGGTCAGAAAAACACAGGTTTGGGAGAGAGGGATGGGGGAAGGGAGAGGCCTGTGGTGGAAAGAGGAAGCAGCAGTTTCCAAAACATCTGTATGATTCTGCCAGCTAACAACACCCTTAGGGCTTTGTCTCATGGCAGCTGCCTGCTGACGCAGATGCTCTGCACATTCCTGAGCTGAGGAGAAAGAACATGCGGGAACAGTGTTCATGTTACTGTTCACAACAAAGAGTAAAGGTTGCCCTGAACCATGGCTGCTTAAGAGAGCTCTCAGCCTCCAGCCCTTAGAATGAGGGGTGGTTATCTGGAGGTAAAGAAAGAAAGAACCTTTAAAAAGGAAGCCTGGCACTGATGGCTCGTGCCTGTAAGCCTAGCTACTCAGGAGGCTGAGAGCTGAGGACCATGGTTCTAAGCCAGTCCAGGCAGAAAAGTCCCTAGGAGTCTCTTACCTCCAATTAACAACTCAAAAACTGGAAGTGCCGCTGTGGCTCAAGTGGTAGAGCCTTGAGCACAAAGAGGCTCAGGGACAGCACCCAGGCCCTGAGTTCAAGCCCCACAACTGACAGGAAGGAAGGAGGGAGGGAGGGAAGAAGAAAGGAAGGAAGGAAGGAAGGAAGGAAGGAAGGAAGGAAGGAAGGAAGGAAGGAAGGAAGGAAGGAAGGAAAGAAAGAAGGAAGGAAGGAAGGAAGGAAGGAAGGAAGGAAGGAAAGAAGGAAGGAAGGAAGGGGAAAGGGAAAGGAAAGAAAGGGAAGGGAAGGGGAAGGGGAAGGGAAGGAGAAGCCAGAAACCAGTGGCTCATGCCGGGTAATCCTAGCTACTCAGGAGACTGAGATCTAAGGATTGTAGTTTAAAGCCAGCCCAGGCAGGAAAGCCTGTGAGACTCTTACCCCCAATTAACCAGCAAAAAGGCAGAAGTAAAGCTGTCCTCAAGTCTTCAAATGCTAGAGCACTAGCCTTGTGCACAAAAGCTCAGGGCCAGCGCTCAGGCCCTGAGTTCAAGGCTCAGCACAAAAAGGAAAGAAGGAAGGGAGGGAGGGAGAGAAGGCTGGGATCAACAGGCAAGCAGGCAGGCAGGCAGGCGACTCTAGGTGCTGGTGGGTGGCTTATGCCTATAATCCTAGCTACTAAGGAAGCTGAGATCTGACAATGGCAGTTCAGTCAGCCTAGGCAGGGGAAGCATGCTGTGAACTTCCTATTCTCCAGGTGCACACCTACTTACTTTCCTGCCTACCAAAGAATGTCCAGGCCAACCCCTCTGTTCTCTTGGGAATATGGCTCCATCATTACTATGACTTCCCTTGATTTAAGCCACTTTTCTGTGTACAATTCAATGGCATGAAGTATATTCCCATGTTGTGCAACCACCACCATAATCCATAAACACTTTAAACTTCTCACTACCACTCAGCCAATGACAACACATTAAGTGTCCCTCAGCTTTAAACATGTGTGCAGTCTCTCTCTCACAAACACACACACACACACACACACACACCCTCCTAACCTTGTAAATACCTCTCCTTCCCCCATTTGGGCTATTGATTTCTTCCTGCTATTACCACCAAGATTCCCAAAAGAACAGTCTCCTAAGCCTATTCTTCTGCTGCCACTCCTAAGACCCTTTTCTGTTCACCTTGTCACTCCATGTCCAATCTGGCTTCTGTCTCCATCACTCCACTGAGGATGGCATGACTTTCTGAGAAAGCTTCAGTCCTTATCATCCTATGCCCTCTCTTTTTGGCTCTTCCTGGAAACCATGCCACACCCCTTGCTGCTGCTGCTTCTACAGCACACTCTAACCCTACAGGTTTCCTGGAGATGGCAAGCACAAGTAAATTATCTCAGAAGAACAAAGCTCTGCAGATGTGAGCAGTTAACAAGAGAAAAGGCTTTTGCTCATCAGCAGATTACATGAAGGCATGCCCTCTACCCTACTCCATCACCAAGCAAAATGAATTTACCCTGGTTCAGAGCTACAGCAGGAATAGGCTGGCTATCATCAGGGTCAATTTTTTTTTCCAACTATCTTCAGAGAATGTCAGTTTTCCTGACAAACAGAAATAAATCTGAAGGGATAAAATCCATTCAGTAGAATCTATTTTCCCTTTTCAAGTAACTTAAAGATGTGGAACTTAATGTAAACTTATTTGTAAAATAGCAGTTTCCTCTGGATCAAGTGCTTCTTAAGGCCAATTTTCTTATGCTAATCAAAGTCCGTCTGAGCTCTGATATCACACATGATCACTCTCCCCCATCTCCCTCCGCAAAAGGGACCTCTGGACAGAAATGAAACATTGAAGAAAGGAAATAACAGCAAGCTTTTTTCTTACACTTGGGAGATATTGCAAACTCCCCTAAAATGACACTCTGGCAAGGTCTTAGATAGCACACAGTCCACAACTTCTCCCATCCCTATACCACCCCCTCCCAAAGGATGACATCCATCTTGTCCACAATGTACTGAAGTACAACCCAACTTCAATCTCTTTTCTCTTAAAGACTAATTGCCAAAAGCCAACTGCCATGAGCTTTTCAGACTCCAAAATTCCAAGTTCCCTGGAATTAAAGCCAGCAACTTACTATAGAAGGCTTATTCATCTTCACTTAATTCAGCTCCAATAAGACTAGCCAGCATAGAACCAAAAGGGCCAACAGGCTACATACCACATTTACTCTGTCCTAACGAATGGCCAAGAGGCCCAGAAGCCCTCAGGCATCCTTCTCTGGTCCAGTGGCAGTTTTAGGTTACAAGTGGCTATTTGCTCACCTGATTTTCTAAGATGCTGTCTCACTTACTACAATAGGACTACTGCTAATTGACCTGCTGGCTCTGGTTCATGAAAATGAAATGCAAATGCTTTGGCTTGCTCTACGGACTGAAATTTAAAGCTTAAGAAAGCCCAAGTGCCTTTAGTGCATATCAGAAAGTGTTTCTTAGTGCTATGACCCTACTGATTCCACCACAAGTCTCACCCCCACAGGAGTTGGTCTACATACAAAACACTAGAGACATAAGACTTTTTCAAAGACCATATCTAAGTGACTCTGTATACCTGACTAAAACTGTTGGGTAAACACAGATGTTTATACATGTAAAATTTCAAGTTGTACTCTCAGGATTTGTATATTTCATAGGGCACATGTTATAGGAACACTAAAACTGGGGGCACCTCGTAAGTATTCTAAGAGTACAGCAATCTGAGGGATACTCAGCAGTAACATGAACAGAATCCACACGGAATTTAACATGCTAAGAAAAAAAATACAACACAGTACTACTTGGCATAAGATCTGGCAGACAGCTGGGAACCTAATGGGGTGCAGCTTCTGGCCAGAGCCAGGGACATATGCTTTATAAATAGTAAACAGGATCCATGCTCACTGCCTGGCAAGCTCTCAAGTCCCTGGAAGCAAGGTCTATAGTCCAGAGTAGGTATTCCCTTTTGAAGGAACAGCCGCCAGATCCACAGTGTGCCTTGAGTGCAAATAAGAGTGTTGAGACTCTAAGTGGGCAAAATTGAGCAGGTGGAGGAGGACAGGAATGGACTATGATTCACCTGTGGCCTTCAGAACCTGCATTCTGGTAGTGCTGCACATTCTCAGACCAGACAGTCCCCGGTGTCCCTTGCAGAAGAACATCTCCATGTGATGCATACCAGAATACCTCTAAAGCAGCTGCTTTCCAGGCAGAAGGCCAATATACCTTGGTGCCTTTTCCTTCATTCAGCAAATTATTTATCAAGTGAGTAGTCTGTGTCAGGCCTTATGCTTAGCATTAAATTTACATTGGTGAATGAAAACAGAGTGCCTGCCCCTGTGGCACCAGCAATCTCCTGGAGAACAGACAATAAACAATCATGTAAACCAGCTTATAACTGCAAAATATGCCGCAAGGAAGGTAATGCACAGGTTACAATGACTTACAAGATTAGGAGGGACCCTCAGACAATATGAACATGGAAGTGTTTGAGCTCATCTGCTTTCAAATGGGCCTTCTCTCCCACATACGTGTCAACCATCTTCTCAGCAAATCTCTACTCTCTTCAACCTTGAAATAGCAGCACAAGGAAGGCTTCCTGACCAAGGAATTGAGCAACATTCCACAGAATTCAAGAAAACAACACGTCTAATCTGGATATGGATATTTTGTTCAGGAAAACGTGTACCAGCTGTAATGTTCTGTCTGTGCTGAGGTGAAGCTATACCACAACACATCCAAAGATAGCCCAGTGATTGTAGGTCTGCAAGGAAGCACAAAATTAAGCACAATCCAAGGTGGCAGAGGGAGACCATTACTGAGTGACGGTAGCTGACAGGCTAGCTTTGGCACATCCTCTGTCCAACAAATCCAAGTCCAGGGTGTTTTGTGAAGGGTAAATATAACCCAGTCCCCTGCCAAGGTCAGCTCTGTGCTTGTCCCATTTTCAGTCCAGCTAATGAAGCCTCCTATCAAGCAAACTTTACCTCTTCCACTTAATCAGTGTGCTATGTGTGTGGCTTTTCCAATCAAGATTTTCAGAAATTGGCTGAGTACTAATTTGTGATTCTAAAGGGAGAAGGATCACATGTAAAGTATAAGAATAAATGTTTTCAGATGTTCGGAGACTTCAAGTCTGAAGACACAGCAGATCCTTTCACTTAGGGCATTATTATTGGTGGTCCCTGTTACAGAAACCCCCAGAAGAGCCAGGCCTTAATGAGGTTTCAAGGAGATCTGAGTGGATACCAATGACAAGTATCTAGTAATTCTACAAGGCAGAACACGATGAACCAAATTCTTGGTGCCAACCACAGTGGTCCAATAGGTTAAGTCTGATGATACAACCCTGGGAGATTGGGGTAGGCTTGCTGTAAGTCAATTGTTTTGTTTTGTTACAGCTTGTGCTGTTTTTAAAAAAGTTTTTGTTGTGATTATAAAGGTGATAATACAGAAGGGTTACAGTTACTGAAGTCAGGTAAGGAGTACATTTCTTTTGGACAATGTCACCCACCCCCTTCCCTGGCTCTCTCCTAGTTTTTCCCTCCTATCCCTACCCACAAGTTGTGTAGTAGTGTCTAGTGAGTACCACTGTTGCATTTTTCACCCTCTGTCCCTCCATTTCTGTAATCCCCTTTCACTCTCAAAGACAGAGAGATGAACAAACAAGACAAAAAGAAAACAAAAACAACAAAGAAAAAAACCTCTTGTTTCCACTTCCTGGAGTTCATTTTGATAAATATTATTTTATATGATCAGAGGTACAAAGGCATTTTGCCTTTGTGTTCCTCCCCTGGGAGAGTATCCTCCTTTGGTCTCTGTGCGAATGCCTGACAATTGTTCTTTCTGTGCCACAGTAGTACCCAGTAAGGCCCAAGGAGAAAACAAGAGTTCATCAGGTCCACTCCAGAGTGACAGAGGGAATGATCTGACCAAGATACATTGTATGCACATAAGGACATGTCTAAATGAAACTCCTTGTGCAAATAAAAATGTGAGGTGGGGGTAAACTCTCAAGTAACTTCTGCTCCTTAGGCCTTCAGGTGCCTTCAGAGGCAGCATAACAACTGTACCAGTTCCTTAATTCACACATTAAGAATCCTTATTATAGCTAAAGTTTATGCGAGAAACATGCTGGCAACAGCAGAAGTCTCACATTCTGCAGGGAACCAAGTGAAATTGCTTTGCTCTCCTACATCAATTCCTCTTCCTGCCCTTACTTGGGCCAGAATTATGGTTATTTTCAGAATGCTCTTCTCATAAAAAGGACAATTAAAGCAGACAGACCAAAATCTCTTAATGCAAAAAGTACCATATGCTCTTGTGAATACAATGGTACAAAGGTAGGCCCAAAGTAATGGCAGCAATGACTCTGCTCTACCTTTTTCTATCTTGGTTTATGGAAGTACTGAAGGAAACAAAGGAGCCAGAGCTCTGCTGTCTGCTTTTTGTGGGCCAGCACCAGAGAAAACAATCCATTTGAATTTTATGCCATGACATCATCAGCCAGCAATCAATGCAAATGGACAAGGTGGAGCAAGTTCATCAGCAAAACAACCACTGCACTGGGCAAATGGCAAAGGGCAGCACACAGGTGTGAAGATAGAGTTCTTTTACCTTTTCTGTGAGAAGCTATGGAAGAAAGTAAGAAACAACGGGCAAAAGCTTTCTACAGAGAAAATCAGAAACTTTAAATGCCCTCAGTGTATGTATCAGAAATATACCTGCACCTCTCCTTCTGCCTGTTTTCTCAGCCCACACCAATGGAAGCCTCTGTTCCACGAGGCAGCTAATGGCATCTTCATAGTGCTCCCTGCTAGGGAAAGAGTTTTTGGAAAGTTGCTAAGTTCACCTGAGCATTTGCAAAGCAGTGAAGAGAGTGGAGAAGAAAAGAATTTGGTTGCTCCAGACATTAGGTAAATCTCTACTGAGAAAGTAAACAGTTTCACTTGTGCATCACAGTTGGGAATGCCTGGGACTTGGTTATTTGCAGTTCACTCTCCTCCCAGAAAAAAATATCAATGTTATGAATGAAGGTGTTAAGTCCAGGTTAGAATATGCAAGGAGAGAGTGGGTGGCAGTAGCCAAGTGCACAGGGCAATAGACCAGGGGCTGAGAAAACTTACAGAGCAAATACTGTTTACAACTAGAGAGCTGAGCTAATGTGCTTTCTGTCTGTTGGAGCATATTATCACATGAAGTCCCAAACAATATAGTCAGAGCAGAGAGAGCAAGGCTGAACCAGCCTCTGCTTTATAATGGCACAAGGCAACAGTCTATGCAAAGTCTGCCATAGCAGCCGTGTGTGCCAGGCTCCTGGGAATGGAGCTGCAAGCTGCTGCGTACAGTGCACAACTGAGAGAAGCCAGAGATGAGGTTTCAAGAACAGCACTCCACTGATGAGAGGCAGGGGCAAGATTTAAAGAGATGGGCCTGTACATTCATATATAGTTTCAGGAGTACTTTCCTTTTTTAGGTTTTGTTTTGTTTTTGCAGTGTTAGGTATTGAACCCAGGCCCTTGGGCATGCTAAGCAAGTGCTCTACCACCAAGGCACATCCTTGGACCTGAGAAATTGTACTTTTAACTAAAAATATGGTACAGTTGAATATGTTAAGTGAAGTATATAAAGCGGACTCCTCAAATGCCACATGAGTAAAGATGGGGCATGCCTTGGTGATGAAAGGTGAAAAAGCCCTAGGCAGAGGCGGGGGGGGGGGGGGGGGGAGGCAGGGATGGGGGGACAGACGAACAGACTTTTCTTACAGTTACACAGAAATCACTGTACTGTTCACTTCAGCTAATATCACTGCCCCTCTTTGAGATCTTAAAACTTTCTATAACTGATAAACATAGTACTAGCAAAAGCCATTAAATAAGAATGCCATAGCTGGAGCTGACAGCTCAACTTTGTAATCCTAGCTTTTCAGGAGGATGAGATCTGAGGATCATAGTTTAAAGCCAGCCCCTGGCAGGAAAGTCTGTTGAGACTCTTATCTCCAATTTACCACCAGAAAACTGAAAGTGGCACCTTGGCTCAACGTGATAGAACACTAGCCTTGAGCAAAAGAGCTCAAGGACAGTGCCTAGGCCCTGAGTTCAAGCCCCACAACTGACCAAAAAGAAAAAGAACACCTTGCTCATGTAAAACTCTATTTAGGTTGGTTTGTTCGTTTTGTACTACTAGGGTTTGAACTCAAGGCCTCATGATTGCTAGGCAGGTGCTCTAACAGTAAGCCACACTTAGTGTTTTGGGGTTTGGGTATTTTTTTGCTTTTTTTTTTTTTTTTTAAAAAACCAGTTAGACTAGGTACAAAAATAAGAGTAAGCATGTGTATGTATATATACATACACATGATTGATCTAGATTAGATTCAAATTTGTACCCTTTGGAGCTAAATGCAGTCAATTATAATTCTTCATGAGTATAAGGAGGAAAATATAGCTCCTATTTTACTGTTTGTACCTTTATCTTCTCCCAAGCGTTGTCACCCCGGTCAGGGAACGTTTGCCTGCCTCTATGTGTCCTTTCCAAGCTCAGCTCAGCCAGTACTGTAGTGAGAAGATGACTGGCAATAGTCTATATAAGAAAGCCATCCAAAGACTTGTGTTGTTTGCCCCACGTATTCATGTACATAAAAATCTAAATAAGGGGACTGCTAGAGCTCTGGGCCCATGTCAAAGTACATAGGGCCCAGATTGAAGAATGGTCCCTGGGCCCCTAGCAGGCAGTGCCAACACCTGCTACAGGCTCTTGAGAGCACCTTGCATGCACTCGTATACACATGTGCACATGTGCACACACATGCACGCATGCGCGTGTGCACACACACACACATACAGGATCAGTATGAAGACAGGTACCTGTTAATGGAGAAAGAAGAACAAAACTAAGATGATCCCTGATCACATACACTCCTGAGCTTCCCCCAAATAGAACAACATTAAGATTCCCTTTTCCTCCTCAAAGAAGTTTTACCCCGAGACTTGGACATCAGAGGTAATGTGAGCCCTCTGCCCAAGAAGTTGGGGCTCTGTGACATCTCCACGCCAACTTGGCACCCCAATTCCATTGTGCACTCTTCACCCACCCAAGAATCCTGCCAGCCTGGCCCACCACATCAAACACAGAAAAGGCATCTTTTCTGCCCAGAGATGGGAGAGAGAACGGATGAAGGAGTCTATATTTAGCAGTCCCACCAAGATAAAAGGAATGGAATGAGTCACATAGGCCAAGCACTGCATGAGCCCTTAACTATTGCTCAGCCTGGCCCGTCCATCTGTGAGCCATAGCAGAGTAGAGCAGAGTTGGGAGGGTTTGTCGAAGAGCACAGCTACTTTTCCCAGGTTACAGGAAAAGGCAGAGGACATGCTCAGAAGAACACAAAAGCAATAACCTTATCAAATTATCCAAAACACAGTCTGCAAGTTTAGACAGAAACTCCTCTCTGGTAAAAAGAGGACACTACATATTAAGAGGAGAATGTGATGAGCAGGTACAGGTCACCTAAAGCAGGTGGTACCTCAACTGCTCTTTAGAGTCACCTCTGGCTTCCCAGGAAGCAAGGAAGGACTCTTGACAGGTGTGTGTGTGTGTGTGTGTGTGTGTGTGTGTGTGTTTTGCCTAGTTTTTTAACTTATTTATTAATTGAACACATTTTTTTTTTTGACAAGGTGTTGTGCAAAAAGGTCTTGACACTTTTAACCAGATCATGCCCATATGTTTTAGGCCTGGAAACACAGAAAAGCAGGGCACTCGACATCTGTGTGCCAAGATTTTCTTAGAACAGCCAGCACAGCTAACCAGTGCTCCTTCTGTGTGGACTGGACCAAGGCTGCCCATTTGCTGCACAAACCTGACCAGGGAGTTGCTTTTACTTAGTGTAAGAAGAGGTCGCTTGTAAATGGATATATTCTTTTTCTATGTGCAAAAAGGGTTTTGTGAGATACTTACCCATAATCCTTGTATGTCTCAGTACCCGAGCCACCTTAATGCCACACACATGTGGACATGAAAACATGGACATCACAAATACATGTACCCCCAGAATGACCAAATAACGCATGACCAGCAGATGAAAGTTCTTATCTGGACATATAGCAAATGCTTATATTTAGTGGTGGCACTGATTTATTTTTCTCATCTCTGTTCCAAAACAGGGTCTGTGGTGCTCATGGGAGGACCACATCAGACCTGAGGGAGCAGTAAGTAGGTTCTTAGAAGCTGGCTATTTTTAGCCTTTGGTCTTTCCTGCCCTTTTCCCCAGGGGGGAAGGCTCCTCCCTCTACTCTCCAGCACACTGTTTGCCACAGAAGCCAGGATCCAGACAATGAACAGGCAGGCAGAGGTATGAAAGCCTTGCTAGGGCCTGTCCATGCTCTACACTATAGAGTATGGAGGGAGAGGTGGCACCACATCTGAGAGGAAGGAAATGTTTTAAACCACGAAAAAACTAGGTGTGTGGCTGCAGAAGAGAAATGTTTGTTGTCCATCTGGCACTAGATCAAAGCTATTGGAGACACTTAGCTGACCTGGCTCACCTCTTATTTTCTGGGCCAGTGCATCACATTGACAGGTTAAATCTCTGACCACAAAGACAATTACCATGACCAAAACTTCAATGGGATAGACAAGAACGTCCCTTTGTAATGGAGGCTCCTCGCATGTGATGAAGAAATTCTCTTAAGAAAGAAGGCCCACATTTTGATGAACTGTGGAAAAAGAAAGAAGGCCCAGTGCTGGTCTCACTCTAAACTCTGATGTGACCCTTCACTAAAGCTCATACATAGGATTGATTATATTGTTCAGCTGCCACAAACTCATAAAGGCAAACCAGTAAGTATTTTCTACACATCCTGGCTTTCACTGACCTGTCACTGTAAAATTGGAAGCACAGGAGTAAATCAATCCCCTCAAGAATTAAAAATATATTAACAAGGGCTGGGGATATAGCCTAGTGGCAAGAGTGCCTGCCTCGGATACACGAGGCCCTAGGTTCGATTCCCCAGCACCACATATACAGAAAACGGCCAGAAGCAGCGCTGTGGCTCAAGTGGCAGAGTGCTAGTAGCCTTGAGCGGGAAGAAGCCAGGGACAGTGCTCAGGCCCTGAGTCCAAGGCCCAGGACTGGCCAAAAAAAAAAAAAAAAAAAAAATATATATATATATATATATATATATATATATATTAACAAAAAAGGTTCAGACTTAGCAAGTAAAACACACTATCTATTATGAAAAAGGAAGAAAATCCCACTGTCAGCTCCATCCTATGTCAGACTCCCAACATGGCCTCCCAGGAGAAGGCTAGAACAGTGTTTTCTCTAGACTGGCCATCTCAATCCCCAAAGCACTTACCCAAGGCCAGAGAGCATGCAGCACAAGAGCTTGTACAGCAGGGGACAAGTCTTCTGCTGAGACCCAACCCTGCATCACACATACCAACCACATCTACTCACATCCCATACTCTGTCATTTCCCTCTAATAAACCAACCCTGCATCACACATACCCACCACATGTACCCACATCCCACAGTCAACTCCCTAAAATTTACTACCACTCTCTCAGTTCAGAGCACTGTTTGCTAAGGAACCCCCAGTTCTTTAAAGCTCCATTTTCTAAGCATCTCAATGTATCAGGGAAAATCTCCTAGACAAATCCCAGGCTGGGTGAGAGGTGGGAAATAGACGTCAGGCCTGCAAAGTCCCATGCCAATGTCACAGTTGCAGAGGACCTACACCAGAGAGATCTAAGAGGTCTCTGGCTGGCTTCCTAAGGACTTGGATCCATGGAGAACTGAAGAATTTCAGATGTTTGGTTGTCTTAAACCCATATCTTAGACCGTTAAGTGGCGCTTGGTTTTAGGTACAAAGGGGAGGGGGTATGAGCAAGACGAGGGGCTCTTAAAGAGATGTTTGTAGGTGATGCAGCTGCAGAAGAAAGATGTAAAACTGTGCACACACACACACACACACACACACACAGGGATGCTGGGTTCCCATGTACAAGTTCACACTAGCTCAGCACAACATGTTGATGCTGTGCCCAATGGAGTCTATTGCTCTAGCCCTGTGAGTTAGACTGTGCAAGGAAACTGAGAGATCTTCACATCAAAAACACAACTTGTAAGCAGGACTCAGAACTGGAAGGGGCAACAAGAGTCTAGACACAAAGGCACAGCAATCCTAGGCTCTGCCACTCATGCTATGCAAGAAAACATCACCTTGAGTTTCCAAGTGAGTCCTGCAACTGAGCCACTACTGGGCTCAAGGGAAAAAAGACAACGCAGAGATGCACACAGCCAGCCATTGTTTGCACACAATCAAGTCCTTTTTACCTCCAACATACAGAAGCAACACACACACACACACACACGCACACGCACACGCACACCATTTAGAATAGAGGCTGGAGAGCAAGCAGGAGGAAAAGGAAGGCAAGAGAGACCACAGGTGTGCACCCCAGCCACACCTGGCTGAGACTGCCCTTAGTCATCATGCAAGATTATCTCCGACTCAGAGGGTGACTTAATCCCTCCATACTTATAGCATTGCATGACTGCTCACAGCCATCCCTCCCAACCATTACCTTTCCTTCCACACTGCATCAATGTGGGATTCACCCTTAAGAATACACAGGTGGGAGTCTCTTTCTGTGGTCAGGTCTACTCTAACCCTGAATGTTCAATGAGATAAGACTAAAAAAAAAAAAAAAAAAAAGAATTCAAAAGAAGGCAGTCAGGAAAGTGCCTCCTATACCAATGCTACAATGGCAGTATTTCTGCCAATCTAGCATTTGTGGACTACTTAACCACAAAAACTAGGAAACTATTGCCCAAAGATGCACACGAAGAGTGAAACACTATTCTCACCTAAAAGAAGCTTAAAATACAGCCCCCCACCCAAAAAAATAAGTGTAACAGCAAACAAGCAAGCATTTCTTAAAGCCAAACCATTAGGGTTAAATCCAGTAACTAAAGAGCAGTGGACCACAGCAAGCACAAGACAGGCATGCACAGGCAAGGGGCTAGGAAGGTGGTTTTCCACTGGGCTGTCCAAACCAGAAGGATACTAACCAGGAAGATGGAACTTCAGGCAGACTATGTCCAAAAGGGGAAGCTGAATTTTAACAGAGGAAATCATTTAACAGGAACTATTAAAGGGTTTTTTTTTGTAAATATATTTTATTTTGATGCAAGACTAAAATTAAGGCTTCCACTAGCATCGCATGGCATATTTAAGGATAATTTCTAAAGGTATTTTGAAAGAAATAACAAGGCAGATATCAGAAGATAGGGTATACAAACCATGCTGAGTTTATTCAATTTCTATCTGTATCCTGCACAGCAGAAGGAAAGCAGACTGACACTTCTTTAACCAACAACTTGCCTTTATCTACAACTTGCCTAGAAGCAAAAGGCATAAAGAAGACTACTGGGGACACCTGTGCATGAGGTGACTTTCTTAGCGGCAATCATTTTGTTTGCCTAGGTTTCATACAAACTTGGGGGAACCTCTGGCAACTCCGATCTCCCCAGCAGCGAGGCATAGTAATTAACATGTGCTAGGCCTATTTCACTCTTTCTTACCCTGCCCTGGTATGGTAAGTCAGCTTTTCCTCACTGTGACAAATTGAGTAAGAGAAATTATTTTGGCTCACAGATTTGAGGTATGAAACCATGGTTACTTAGACACGTTGCTTTGGGCCAGTAATGGCAGTTTGTGGTAAAAATATGTGGCAGAGGTGGTCTGTTCACCCTACCGCAGTCCAGACAGGAGAAAGAGGTGGGGGTCCCATCGGTGGGCACACCACTGATGATCTAAGTGCCTCCTACTAGGCCTCACCTTCCACATACTCCACCAGAGTCATAGGCTGGCAACTAAGCTTTTAACTATAGAACTTATAGAGACATTTAAAATCTAAACCCTAGCACGGGGCCAGGCACTCTCTGTCCTCCATAGGAATCTAAGAAGAGGAAGGCAACAAGCTGGGGTATGCAGAGTGCCTCTGACACGCCCTTGGCATTCTAGTAAGAATATCCACTCATGTGAGTTCCATCCACGCACCCTCAGGGTACACTGAATGCCTCAAGAGTTGCCACAAATGTGGAAAGGGGAGAAAGTCAAACTCCACTGAAGACATGGCCATGTGGGTTAAGCCAGAAGTTGCTTCCACTGCCTCCCTGGCTGCAGGCAAGAGTCTTTTTATCATTAGACAACCAGCTCAAACTCAAATAGGGACAGGCACATTTCAAGGGTATGTTCCTCACTCTATCACACTTATAATACATGGCAACAAGTAAGGTACCTCCTCATAAGTGTACCCCAAAGACAGACAGAGGAAGGTTGGCCAGCTCTCAAATCCCAGGCCACACAATATTGTAAACAGTATACTCAAAATGGAACCACTACTGGGGTTGAGATTATGTGTTCCCACTAGAATGGAGAAAGGAACTGGTCAACAGCCAAAAACATCTGCCTCTCCTCCTCAGCTTAAGTGAGAAATCCAAGAAAAGCAAATCTGGAGGAAGGCCAGCCTGTTGCACCAATCTGTCACTCCGTGTCCCTCAGCACCCAGCACTCTCATCCTATCTTTTTATCTTGTATGGGAAGGCAAAAAATGCAAGTCCAGTCTTTTGACCATTCTTTAAGTAACTGCTAGCTGAGGACAATGATCCACACAGGCTACCACTGCTAGCACCAGGGGCCCACAAATGAGAAGGCCTTACTTTTGTTTGGCATCTGCCCCTCCAACTCTTATGTGTGTTTGGGTCTTGTTTGCCCTCTCCACACACAGCACATGTCCACACCTCACTACATTACTGACCTTGGTGAGGGGAGGAGTGTCAAAGGGATTAGCTCCATAAAACTTTGACCTCCCCTAAGAGTAAAGACTTATTAATCAATTTCATGTACCTTGGGCAGCTGTTGCACACCCCCACGGTACCCACAGGCTACACTAGACCACAACAACAGCAAGGTCTGTGGGTAGGAATGAGGTCCACGAATATGAGGCTACTTCAAAGATCTGTAGCAATTTAATACCAGATGTTTTCTGGTATGAGCCAGTCCGCAGAAAGTAATTCTCACTTCATCTACAAAGGACATATCCCAATGATGTGTATTTCATTAGAAATAAGTAAATAAGAATTGTTCTGCACACATACACTCCACACTCAGATACCACTGATGGTTTAAGAACAAGGAGTTGAGGGCCATCAGGAGTAGTAGCCACAGGCCCTGGCCTCTGCTGCTGAATTTAACTGCATTTTTAAGTCTCTTGTCCATGGCTGGGATAGAGGAAAGGTAAAGAAATACTCCAGAGAACTGCCATAGCTAACAGGCACAAAGCAGGTGAGGCTGACCATAGAACAATATAATGCCAGGGCAGAGCTGCCAATGCTGCAGGAAGTCCTGAAAACAAAAAAACAAAAAAAAGAAAGGAAGGATAAATGAACAAGAACAAAGAAATTCAGGAGCAAATCCAAGTACTAGGCCTGTCTTAATGTGAACAGTAGAGGAAAAGAAGAGTATGGCTAAGTGGAATGGAAGCCAGGAGCTACTCAAAAAGTAAAATTTAAGAGCAAAGAAGAGGATCAGGCACTGAAATAAAACAGATACGATTCCGACTGTAGAGACAACTTTATTTGACCCTCAAAGGACTTCCTTGAGCCATGGGAAAGCCCCAAAGTGTGACTCCACAGCTAGCTAGTTAATGGCTCACTGAAGGACTGACTGTAAGACAGACCTATAACTTGGTGTCCACTCTCTATCTGCATTCAACAATGTAAGGAAAGGCTGTGAAAGAAAACCTTCTTGACCCCATCCCCATCTTGCCAGAAAAAGGAAGCCAAGTATCATTATAGCTGTAATCCTGGTTCATCCGAAGGTGGAGACCTAAAAGATCGAGGTTCCAAGCTAGCCAACTATCCCTAGCAGGAAAGTCCACCAGAGTTCATTGCCAAAACAACAAGCAAAAAGACATACTGGAAGTATGACTCTAGTGACAGAGAGCCACTCAAGTAAGTAAACTAAGCAAGTGCAACATGCTGAATTCAAGATTCAGTATGGGGGCTGGGAATAAGGCCTAGTGACAAGAGTGCTTGCCTTGTATACATGAAGCTCTGGGTTTGATTCCTCAGCACCACATATATAGATAAGGCCAGAAGTTGCGCTATGGCTCAAGTGACTGAGTGCTAGCCTTGAGCAAAAAGAAGCCAGGGACAGGGCTCAGGCCCTGAGTTCAAGCCCCAGGACTGGAAAAAAAAAAAAGATTCAGTATGGAGGTGGGGGTGGAGGGGGTGCTGAGGCTACTGAATACTGTGCAAGATTGGCAAAGGCAGGAGATCCCTGAGGAGCTAAGATCCCATGGCAGTTTGCTTCCTCAGAGACCTGCTGCTGGTCCTACTGCCTGCAGCTCCCACATTGAGGACTGTCAGTCCATGTCATAAAGCAATGGAGGTTGGGGAAATGGTCCAGTTACTTTTCTACTGGCAGTAAAGAGAAAACCCAGAGCAGAGTGGTCTGAGGAGAGTGTTACTAATTATTAGACTAGCTGCATAGAGAGCCTCTTTCTCCGACACAACACTAACTCCAAGTGCCTATGTAGACATTACCTCACAGGCCTTCAGGTTCTTTACTGACACACTCACGGGGAAGCATAAGAGAATGAATTCTCTCTTTAAAATTTGAGGGAAAGCACACAGAATCCAATCATCATCTACCTGGGGAACCGTGAGCAACAGAACACTAACCTCTGCTGCACACTGCTCTGGCAGAGCACACACTGCTTCTCAAAAAAGATAGGGAGTCTAGGGAAAAGTGAGTGCCCAAAGGCACCAAGTTAGTGTCTAAAACCCCAGAACATAACAATCTGGGGCAGGGAATGGGGCTTAGTGTTAGAGAACTTTCTTAGCATACATGAGATGAGGCCCTGGGTTCAATTCCTTGCTACCACATAAACAGCAAATATAATTAATAAAAGAAAAAAAACCCATTAAAATAAAATTAAAGGTAGAACAGAACAATCTGCCTCACTCTCTTCACAAACCAAGAGCCTAACTTTCTCAAATCATTTCTAAGATAAAAAGAGGAAATAGAGAAGTGTCTAGAACCAAGAAATGCCTTTTTTTTTTTTTCAGTACTGAGGACCAAACTCACAGCCTTGCACTTGCTAAGCAAATGCTCTTCCACAAAGCTTATGTGTCCCTAACCTGCTAAAGCAGCGGTATCTGTAGGCTAAACTGCTGGTCGTTTACATTTCTTTCTTGTTTGTTACAATAAATTCTCTGGGTTTCTAAAAGAACACTCCATCCAACAGTCTACTAGGTACCAGGCATGGTGTTGGGTTTGAACAGAATATGAACAAAACTCTTGTGTCTCTTATGCCCCAGAAATACAAGTGCAGTGGTACACAGAACTACTAGTATAAAAATGTTTACCTAAACAGACAAAGAAGTTCATACCTACATACTGTGAAAAGGTCTGGACAAAGAAGAGCATATATAAGAGAAAGTACCAGAAGGTTGCCTTTGGCTTAGGCAGTGAGGAAGTGATGTGTTGCCTGACCTGGAAGGACAGTGCAGGAAGAAGGACAGAAGGAAGCACATGTGAACAGTGCAGTGGAAACAGGATATAGCCTTCCTGGAACCAAAGGTCAATGGGTAAGAGTTCAGTGGCAGGTAAGGCTATGCAAGGCCAGGCATTTTAATGGTTTGGATTTATGGACCTTGTTTTTTCGTTTTGCTTTTGGGTTTTTTGTTTATTTTGCTTCGATATTGGGGGAGGAAGGAACCTTGCCCAATACATTTCTCAAGACAAATATTATACATAATACAGGCTACCCAGACACAGTGGAATGTGCCTATAACCCCAGCAGTCAGGAAGCTGAGGCTAGAGGGCTGCTAGAGTCCAGGAATTCAAGGTCAGCCTGAGCAATATATAGCAAGACTCATCTTTTTTTTTCTGTCAATCATGGGGCTTGAACTAAGGCTCTGGGTGCTACCCTTGACCTCTTCAGGTTAAGGCTAGCACCCTACCACTTTGAGCCACAGCTCCATTTCTGGTTTTCTAGTGGTTATTTGGCGATAAGAATCTCATTGAGTTTGCTGCCTGGACTAGCTTTGAACCTCAGTCCTCAGATCTCAACCTCCTGAGTAGCTATGATTACAGGTGTGAGTCACCAGCGCCCAGCAAGATTCTATCTCTTTAAAAAGAAGGGGGGGGGGGGTTGGGAATATGGCCTAGTGGTAAAGTGCTCACCTCGTATACATAAAGCCCTGGGTTTGATTCCTCAGCACCACATATATAGAAAAAGCCGGAAGTGGCGCTGTGGCTCAAGTCAAAAAGAAGCCAGGGACAGTGCTCAGGACCTGAGTTCAAGCCCCAGGACTGGCAAGAGGAGGAGGAGGAGGAGGAGGAGGAAGAGGAAGAGAAAGAGGAGGAGGAGGAGGAAGAGGAGGAGGAGGAGGAGGAGGAGGTGAGTGGGAAAGACATGATTAATTCAGCAAATCAAACATAAACCAGTGATTATTTAACATACAAGGCAATGTCTAAAAATCTTGGCCTTCAGGAATCTTTTAACCTGGTTTATAGAAAACAGAAACTAGATCACCCAACTCTTCTCTCCAACCAAAAGTGTTTGAGACATGATAATATATATCTTGATGCAGTATCTCAATTTTATGCCAAATGAATAATCAAGTCATACAATTCCCGAGGGGCATTAATGTGACAACAGGTTTCTCAGAGAGGAGGCCCCATACTCAAAATAGACATTGAGATTTGGGGAGAATTATCTAAGCCACCTAGAGAGGAAGCTCCAGGCACAAAAGCAGGGTAACAGCAGTGCAGACACCGACAACAGGTGCATTTGGAGAAGCACAGGGGAATAGTTGACAAACTAAAATGCACAACATCCAATAGCTAATCCAGTGAGGCTCACTGACCCACAGGGCCTCACTGGGAGACAAAGCAGCTCACAGCCAGGGACCAAATTAGTCTCCTCCCTGGCACACTTTGGGGAGCAGGAAAAGGAAAGTGGGTAAGATTGTTTGCCCCAAGAAGGGGAGGAGGAGCAAAGAGTTAGGGATCTTTTTCATTGGAATAAAGAAAACAGATGACAAGAGGAGTAAAAAAGGAGGAATCCAAGTTGTAGTATTATGCAACCAAAATTCCAGGCACAGGCCAGAAAATTCAAAGGTCACAGTTGCCAGAGCAACAGTAATCTGACCCATCAGTGTATGTAGGCTTTGGCAGTGACAGACTCAGCGCAGCCTACAGTTAGTGCCCAGGCATGACCACTGCATGCCTGCTGTGTAGATGCCCAATGTTTGGTCTATAAAGTGCCAGGCATCCAAACCCTTACTCTCCTGTGCAGAAGCTAACCTGGACTGCCCAGGCCAGGGCTACACTGGGCCCTCACTAAGCTCGGGATATTCTACGACTAGAATCAAAAGGACAGACATGAGCTGGGTGTGGTGACGTGAGCCTGTGGCCTGAGGCAGGAATACAGCCTAATATAGTAGAAGTGTAGAATTAACTCAATTGTCTGTCAATTGCTGAATGGATAAAGGGAATGCAGTGTATCTATGAAACAGAATATAGTTCAGCTATTTTAAAAAGGAACAAACTCTGATGCACACCACAACATGGATAAAGTGTTGAAAATGTGCAAAGAAAAAGCAGGTGGTCACAAAAGGACATAGCTTATATGGCTCCATTTATATGAAATGTGCTGAATAGCAGATCTAAAGATAGGAAGTAGATGAGAAAGAAGAGCTTAAGGTCATAGAAAGTGGAAACTGGAAAGAAGAAGAGTGAGCACAGGTACATGGTTACTTTGGGGACTATAAAAAGTTCTAAAATTGTTTGTGGTGATGGTTGCACAACTCTCACTATACTAAAAACCACTGAATGGCTGAATGGTACGATTTAAATGAATGAATTTGTGAATTATATAGTAAGGCTATTTAAAGAAACAGGTCAATAACCATTTCTTATGTGTCACAGTATTCTTTTTTTTTTTTTTTTTTTTGGCCAGTCCTGGGGCTTGGACTCTGGGCCTGAGCACTGTCCCTGGCTTATTTTTGCTCAAGGCTAGCACTCTGCCACTTGAGCCACAACGCCCCTTCTGGCCATTTTCTGTATATGTGGTGCTGGGGAATCGAACCCAGGGCCTCATGTATATGAATGAGGCAGGCACTCTTGCCACTAGGCCATATCCCCAGCCCCACAGTATTCTTATTCTTATAAGTAATAAAAGAACAGATATACAGCAGGTTCTCAATAAATGCCAGTAAAATAAAAAAAAAAAGAAGAGGTACTGAATCCTTTTTATCAAAGACTTCATTAAAGGATTTCCCCAGAGTACTCAGAGACTTGGGCAAGACACCCTTGCCTGGAAGTGACAGGAGTCCCGCATTATCATCTTCTCCTGGCCCAGCACACCCTAAACTTCTAAAATTAGAACAAATTGACCAAAGCTATGAAGCTTTGCTGAACACACAAAGACATCCTATTCTCCTTTTCTCTAGTACTGGAGACTGAACTCTGAGCCTACCACTTAAGTCACACCACTAACTAGTCTTGTGCCATCCATTTCTAAAAGTGTTTAATGGGAGTTCTGGAAGAGCAGGAAGCAAATGTGAATTGGTCCCTATGTGGCTAGACACAGAAATGCTATTCGTGTAAGAGTCATATAACTTCCCCACACAAGGAATAAAGGGGATAAATCAGGAAATAAGCGTTGGGACAAAAGTGGCATTTTCTGGGGCTCCTCCCACGTAAGTAACTACTCATCTAACATGTTCACATGGTTCCACGACCAGAATTGATGAACATTTCCTCACAAAACCCGCCTTACAGGATTGTTGGCTGTATCCATGTTAAGCACCCCAGAATGTGGACAAGGACAATTTTACAACTTACGCTCCCAGAAAGCCACTGGTGAAGTCCTGTACACTATTGTGCACAATTCATACTTGCTGAACTTTTACTGCACAAAACAAGGCTCAAGTGAGGAGCCAACCTACCTGAGAGCAGAATCCTGAGATTGTGGTTTACCAGTCTCATGAAATCAGGTGACCTACAACAAAAGCACTCTGCCCATACCCATCCTTTTTTCCAGAACTCCTACCCTTTACTCTCCACATAGGCTGCCTGGGGAAAGAACAGGGAGGGACTTCCACTAGGAGGATTCCCTGAAAGGTTCCTCCACCTGAATTACACACCCAGTCAGGAGCTAGGGATGTAGAAATGTAGTACCTATTCAATCTCGGGGGGGGGGGGGGGGGCGGGGGAGGTGTAACTGGTCATGCACTTACACTGGCCCTCTTCAGTCTCATGACAAAGCTGCCTCTGTGTCACTGGCTCCTCTGTCCACAGACACTGTGAGCCTGGTGATAACAGTGTCACCGCAGGGCAGTGCAGCATTGCTAAGTTCTAAGACATTTCTGTATTTACATGTGCCTGATTTACTACCAATAAAAAAAAATAGTACAGGAATACCTATACTATTCTTTTACTTTTCTAAAATCATAATAAAACAAAATTGCCACATGTATTTACAAGTCCAAACCTGGGGCCAGAGATAGTACTCAAGCAGCAGAACACTTGAACACTTGTCTATGGAGCATGCAGCCCTCAGTTCAAGTCTCAGTACCACACACACAGAAAAAGGTCCAAACCTGAGTTTTAACATCCAAGTTTTGACAACATAGAGCTACTTTGAGCTACTCCAGCAAAAGACTCAGTGATGTTATCCCATTTAACATCTTCTATCCTTCTCTTCACCTAAACTCAGGATTTCTGCTGGTCCCGCAGGCCCACTTTCTTCACTCCTGATTTACTTCTTCCAGGAGTAAGGAAGATAGAGAACTAACACTGGCTATCTGCTGCCAGCCTGACTGATGGTGCTACACTTCACTTATTTTACTCATCTTTCATCTAACTCTGCCAACAACTCTACTGGGAAAATGGCAGCCAGAGATGGGAGAGATCAAGATGCTGATCTAGATTACCCAACCAGGAAGTTCAGAACAGGCAAAAGAACTCAACCAGGCTGGGCAGAAGAAATGACTGACGCTTGCTGACCTCAGGAAGCTTCTGTTTTAGTGGGAGGAAACATGAAGCTGTATTTACGAAGCTGTATTTACCAAGCACTTACTCCAAGAGTTAGGCTAAACATTAAAATAATAATAATAATTAAGAATAATATTTAGTTGGGGCATCAGTGGCTCACACCTGTAATCCTAGCTACTTAGAAGGCTGAAATCTGGGCTTTCAGTTCGAAGCCAGCCTGGGAATGAAAAATTCTTATCTCCAATTAACTACCAAAAAAGCCAGAAGTAGAGTTGTGGCTCAAGTGACATAATGCTAAAGCGCAGGGCCAGTGCCCAGGCCTGGAGTTCAAGTCCCAGGACTGGCACTGGATAACATCACTGTGTAGCTTGCTAGAGTAGCTCAAAGTAGCTATTTGTTGTGTGTGCGTGCATGCACACACCCACACTCACACACCTAATTTAATACTCCTAAAAATTCTGTGAGTTAGGTATTTTCCTCACAAATGAGGAAAACAAGACCAGGGGGGTTAAGTAGGAGAGATTTAAACTCAGGTGGTCTAATCTGACTCCACAGCCCTGACTATACTTGCCTCTTGATAAGCCTAAATAAATTAGATGGCAGCTAGCAGGTGGCAGGTGCTCTGGAAAATGGAAAGCTGGGTAAAGGTAAACTGGAGTACTAGAGGCTCCTAGTACTATTCGTGCAGCTTCTCTGCAAATGTGAAATTGTATCAAAAAATCTGAAACTGTGACCTCCAAACTGATGTTCCTGCAGACCCAACAAGTGGGCAGGCTGCCACAGGAGCCTCCTGACCACTGCCCTGGAGACCAATGCAACAAAGGTGACTGGTGAGGTAACATGCTCAAAACAGTTGTGGGGACATCTACAATGTTGACAGGCTCCTGGGGACACCCACAACATCAGCTACCTTTGGGGGTTTCCCTGGCATCAAGCCATGATCTTGGCACACGGAAATAAAGCCAACTTTATGAAAAGGGATTCAGGAAGCACCAGGAAGACTTGTCCTGTCATGCTTCAATTATTACCAACTTCTGTGGGTGTGAAAATCCTGACCCATGGGCCAAATTTAACCTCAAGAACAGAATTTTAGTCCCAGAGGCACAACAGATGGGGAGAGACTCGACAAATGGGACTACTACAAATTAAGAAGTTTCTGCACAGCTAAAGACGTAGCCACCAAACTAGAAAGACAGCCAACCATATGGGAAAGGATCTTTACCAGCACAGCAACAGTCAAAGGCCTAATATCTGTCATCTACAGAGAACTAAAAAAACTAAGCCCCTCCAAGCCCAATAAACCAATTAGGAAATGGGCAAAAGAGCTAAAGAGAGACTTCACAAGAGAAGAGATAAAAAATGGCAAAGAAACATATGAGGAAATGTTCAACATCCCTGGCAGTAAAGGAAATGCAAATAAAAACAACCCTGAGATACCACCTCACTCCAGTTAGAATGGCCTATACTCTGAACTCAGGCAACAACAAATGCTGGAGGGGGTGCGGGGAAAGAAGAACCCTTCTCCATTGTTGGTGGGAGTGCAAATTAGTACAACCACTTTGGAGAACAGTATGGATGTTCCTCAAAAAGCTCAACATAGACCTACCTTATGATCCAGGCATACCACTCCTAGGCATCTATCCTGAACAACAGGCCTCAAGATATCAAAAAGACATCTGCACTCCCATGTTTATCGCTGCACAATTCACACTAGCCAAAATATGGAAACAACTCAGATGCCTCTCCACAGATGAATGGATCCAAAAAATATGGTACCTATACACAATGGAATACTACATAGTGATTAGAAATGGTGAAATATTGGTATTCGCAGGGAAATGGTCAGAACTTGAACAAATAATGTTGAGCAAGACAAGCCTAGAACACAGAAAACAAAGGGGCATGATCTCCTTGATATATGACTGTTAAGGTAGGGGGAGGAGGGGACGGTAGAAACCAGGTCTGTGAAACTAAAAGCTTCTTGTCAAATGGTATTTCCCACAGGTTTGGGTCAGCGACCCTACATTATGTAACTAAAACCAAACAACTACTCAACATATAAAGGTCAAAAATAGACCTCTCAGTGGATCACAACAGCTCAAAAGTTATGTATGTATGTTCATAAAAGACAAGGATAAGCAAACTCTATTGTTGACATTACATTTAAGGTCCTAGGTGAATTTCCTTTGGTGTAGGCCACGTGGCTACTGTATATATTTTTGGTACACTGTGTATTGTATATATGTCTACCTGATCTAGGGAAGGGAAAGAAAAACAGGGTGTAAGGTATCACAAGAAATGTACACACTGCCCTATAATGTAACTGTACCCCTTTTGCACAACACTGTGTCAAAAAAAATTTTAATTAAAAAAAGGGAAGAAAAAAAAGAACAGAATTTTACATTTTTTAAATGATTGCAAGAAAAGCAAAATGTGACTACTTTGTGATTTGAAAAATCATATGAAATTCAAATTTCCAAGGTATAAATAAAATCTTTGTACATTGCCTTACCCATCCACTCCTCATTCTGGGGTGGCATGGACACTATGACTGCTACAGAGTTAGGTGGCTGCATCATAGACCACTGAGGTCACAGAAGCTAGCACATTACTTTCTGGACCTTTACAGAGAGGTCTGCCAACTTCTTTCACAGTGATCCCTCTTGGCTCTCCTTTGTCCTGCCTCATTAACTGTCCTGAACTACTACTTCCATGCTGTTTCCCCGTAGTCCTCGCCTCATGAGTTCCCCGTTACATATGAGCAGTGCCATAGCATACATCAGACAGGGAGAATCAACTTGCTTTCCTGGAGAGAAGCTCACAAAGCCATGCCTTTGTCTGTACTATTCTCCATCTTCTAGAAACCCTTCTCACCTTCAATGGTAAGCTTGCTGTGAGGCTGCCCTTCCGCTCTGGAAAGACCTCCTGGTTCCTTCTATCTTGCAGAGAAACCTATACTTACACTCATCACAGGTCCTGAAATCATCTATTTGTGTGTCTGTCTCCACAGCTACAGTAAGATTCCACAGGGCAAGGAATACATCTTACTCACCTCCCAGCACCCAGACAGAGCTGGCACAGCAGCTCAGACACTGAACTCAGCTCTAGTCGGGCCAGCCTCCTCTTCAGTATGCTGAATGCACCAAACTCACTCTCAACTCTGAGATTTTGCTTATATCAGCAGCTAGGCAATCTTACTCATGACCTGGACACACATAAAACTACATTTCCTACAAACACCCATGGTAGTTGGTATAGGCCAAGTTTAAATCATAGTCCTCTCTCCTCTCTCATCCGTATACTGAGTGTCCTTGGTCAAGATTGTTGGAGTCTCTGGTTCTCACCTGCAAACATGGATGACACAGGGAAGATGATATATGTGAAGCACCTAACCTAGTATTGGCACAAAAATCAATTCTCTAAAGTTTATCAGATCATTACTCTTGTTTTCCTCAACTTTTTTTTTTTTTTTTTGCCAGTCCTGGAGCTTGAACTCAGGGCCTGGGGACTGTCCGTAAGTTTCTTTTGGTCAAGGTTAACACTACCACTTGAGCCACAGCGCCACTTCCAGCTTTAACTGTTTATGTGGTACTGTGGAATCGAACCCAGGGTTTCATGCATGCTAGGCAAGCACTCTATCACTAAGCCACATTCCTAGCCCTTTCCCCAACTTACTATGCCATTTTTGTTTTATATCACTTCTCTGCTCACTGTCTATTTATTGTTCATTCGTAAGCTACCTTCAATAGTAAGTGGGCCCATGAGCAAGGACAAGTTTATATTTCTGTCCTAATACCCAGTATAGTATAACAGGTAGAGGGCTCAATCAATAAGTTAATGAGCTGGCAGGGTGACTCTTTAGTCCTGCCTTTTTAAAGCCTTTTTGGGAGGTAGAGATCCAAAGGACCATGGGTCTAGGTCAGCCAAAACAAAAAAGTTAGAGACCCCCATCTCAACTGATAAGCTGGCCATGGTAGCATATGTCACTACTTGACTGTCCCAAGTCCTCCTCCTCAGTTGATAATGTTCCAAATACTACAAAGAAAACTGCTCTAGCTCAGTGCACAGTCTGAACCTACATATGCTGTTCTAAGCATTGTTTTCAATATCAGAAAAAAAGCAAAGTTCCCAGACAGCACTCCATGCTTCAGAAACATAGCCAGTCAAGTATCGGCTAAGGGAGCACCTACATGTCTGGAAGAACTCTGCTGAGTGGGACTGCTAAACCACTCATGGCATCAGTGAAAAACTGAGGCCCAGAGAGGTTAAGGAACACACTGAGATATGGTTCCAGAACCTATGCTCTTAGCCACTACAGAGCTCAATACTCTCAGTGTGAGTCAGCTCCAACATTTACCAGCTAGGCAATCACAGGCAAGCAGTCTAGTCTCACGTGAGCCTCTTGGTTTCCCAACTGTTACATTAGCACTATATACTTAACTGCCTACGAATGTTGTGCGGAATAAGAGATCATGTTATAAAGTGTGCTTTTTTTTTAAGGGTACATTAATTGCATGGAAATTTTATTGTGCTATTTCTATAGATGGATGCAGTGTCCTTTGATCAAATTCATCGTTATACTCCCTTTACCCCCTCCACCTTCTCTTCCCACTTTGTAAATATTATTTAGTGGATTTTATTACGGTAGACTACAGAGAGTTGGAACTGTGGCTCCAGTGGTAGGCTAAGCAAAACAGATAAGCAAGTGTGAGGCCCTGAGTTCAAACCTTGGTACTGTCAATCAATCAATGGAGACCTCTGAGATTAGTTCCCTTTCCAACTTTTCCAGTGTAAGACATTTTTTAGCTAAATAAATACTTGGGATCTCCTTTACTCCACTATCTGGAACTAATCTGTATGGATTTTCCTACCTGTTGCTTATGCCAAAGAATTTTGGACCTCTTAAAGCTTGCAAAAATAGCTTGGAGACCAGCATGAAAGACAAGCACTACTTGCGGAGCTGTAGATAGTGTGGATTGCTACTAGTACACCAATGAATACTGCATGAGCAATGCTAAGCCAGCCAGGCCCTGCCAGCACTCACCCTGACTGACAGCCTGTGACAACACCTAGTTCTCTCTACCATACACCAACAAGCCAAAACAAGGCCAGGGAGGCTGAAAGACAGAATGCACTAGCAAGTGGACTCTGAGAGTCTACTCATGACAGGAATAAAGAGGTACAGGTAGATAAAAGGCAAGCCAAGCATGATGGTACATGTCTATAATCCCAGCACTTAAGGAAGCTGAGGCTAGAGAGCCATGAGTTGGAGACCAACAGCAGCTACAAATGACTTTGAATCAAAAAACAAAGCAAGTGACAGGAAGTAATTCCCAACAACAGTAGATCAGACAGCCTATGAAGCTGTATATAGAGAGGTAAAAACTTACATTCCTAAGAGAAGAAATTATGTTGTAAAGTTCCTTTACTGTAAGGAATCCCATTTAAAGCCAAGAAGTTTGAATACATGCTGTCTTGTTTTTGTGTGAGCTTTTTTTTTTTTTTTTTTTTTTGCCAGTCCTTGGCCTTGGACTCAGGGCCTGAGCACTGTCCCTGGCTTCTTTTTGCTCAAAGCTAGCACTCTGCCACTTAAGCCACAGCGCCACTTCTGGCTATTTTCTATATATGTGGTGCTGGGGAATGGAACCCAGGGCCTCATGTATATGAGGCAGACACTCTTGCCACTAGGCCATGTCCCCAGCCCTTGTGCGAGCTTTTGAGAAGATGGAGGAAAGACTCCACATTTTCATATATCACCTTTAAGGTGACAAAAACCTTCTCTGGGACCTTCTCATTGTAATGGGCAGAGAACTTTTCATTAGCCACCTGTGAGTGTCCTAAATTGGATTACCAAACAGAATCAACTTAATTAGCATAGCAGGGAGCAGTGGGCAGAAGATGTTTGACTCAGTTCCAGGAGAAATAAAACAGTTTCTATTGGAAGGGACACACTCAAAGTAACCCAGAGGTCTTGGTAAACATAAGATTAAAAAACAAGCACACCCAGCAATAAGAGGACTTAGCAGGCCTTTTTCTACAATACCTCAACTTCTAAATATAGTCCGTGACAATGAAAGACTTAAGGAAGACGGAGAAAAAGGGAGACAGGAAAACACTGTCAATGCTGCCACAAGGCTATAACCAAGATGAGGTCATGGTAGGCATAGTATGTAGGCCCCAGAGCTAGGAAGAAGCCCCAGAAATAAGATGGTGGATCCACTCCCCCAAATGACAAAGACATGCCTCCACAGCCAGTAATAATCCTCCACTATGGGGAGACCTCCTGCCTGAGGACTCAGCCTCCACAGCCAGTAGTGCTCCATCAGCCAGCCAGTACTGCTCCACTATGGTGAGACTTTCTCTCATTCGGTGCTGCATCCCAAGCCTACCATGGCTGCCCACAAACTGGTGCTGATTCTGCAGGGCAAGAGTGCCTAGGAGGGGCTGGGAATATGGCCTAGTGGCAAAAGTGCTTGCCTCATATATATGAAGCCCTGGGTTCGATTCCTCAGCACCACATATATAGAAAAGGCCAGAAGAGGCGCTGTGGCTCAAGTGGCAGAGCCTTGAACAAAAAGAAGCCAGGGACAGTGTTCAGGCCCTGAGTCCAAGTGCCAGGACTGGCCAAAAAAAAAAAAAGTGCCTAGGACCAGGAGAACCACTTTACCAGCTGGTAAGACACAGAGGCCAGGCAAGGGGTAGTGGGCAGGCAAGCTCTGCAAGATGCTGGCAATGAATTCAACATCTGATTCACCTTAGTGAAGAAAAGAGCAATCAGAACCCTCTGGACAGTGCTAGACACCACTGGCCCAATGTGGTTGCCAGTGGTGAGAACTCGGCACCGCAATGAGTGGCACTACAGGGTCTGACTGGCCTCAATAAAGCAGAAACTGCTGCTAAGCAGGTGAGACCCAGGTAAAGATCTGGAGGTACTGCTATGACATCCCACTACCTCCAACAGAGCCTGACCATCCCTTCTCACCGGTACACAGACCTCCCTGAGGATCACCCACCCTCCTGTGAGAACCTCAAAGATACTATTGCCAGAGCACTGCCCTTTTGGAATGAAGAAATTGTCCCCCAGATCAAAGAGAGGAAAGAGTTCTGGTTGCAGCCCATGGCAACAGCCTCTGGGGCATCATCAAGCATCTGGAAGATGCTCTGAAAAGGCCCCTATAGAGCTGAACCTGCCAACCGGTATTCCCATCATCAATGAACTGAACCCAAGGGCCATCAAGCCCCTGCAGTTCCTGGGGGTACAGAGACCATATGTAAAGCCATGGAAGCTGTAGGCAGATGGGGACCAGTAGCTCCCATTTTCATTCTTCTCATTGTCTCATGTACTCACTCCCTTCATAGAATCCAGTCAGAATGACACCTTTGGGGTCCAGGTTTGCAGCCTGAGCCCAGAGAAGGTTCCTATTATATTCAGGAGGGCTGAGTGATAGTAATTCCAGTTCTTCCTAGTGCGTTGTTTACTGGGACCTGCTTGAATAGTGGTTAGGGAAGAACCATGCCATGGCATGACCAATGAGAAGCCAGAGAGTTCACTGTGAGCCAGGACCCAGTCCTGGGCTTTGATCCTCAGGTCCCTCTTGAGGAGGCTTAAGTCATTCCAGTGGAAGGTGAAAGTGTCCTGCATGGTGATTTCAAAACAGCTATTTCTTCCTGAGTCCAGAGGTGCTGGCTCCAGACAGTTGGGACTGATCCTCAACTACTACATTTTTGTGTTACATTCACTTTTACAAAAAACAAAAACGGAGTGGGCTAGGAATGTGGCTTTGCAGTAGAGTGCTTGACTAGCATGCATGAAGCCCTGGGTTTGATTCATCAGCATCACATATACACAAAAAGCCAGAAGTGGCACTATGGCTCAAGAGGTTGAGTGCTAGCCTTGAGCAAAAAGAAGCCAGGGACAGTGCTCAGGCCCTGAGTCCCAAGCCCCAGGACTGGCAAAAAAAAAAAAAAAAAAAAAAAAAAAAAGGAACTACATAGAGAGAAAGGAGGGGGAGGGAGGAGGGAGGGAGGAAAGGAAGAGAAGGGGAGCAGGGAGAGAGAGAAGCAGTGATACCATTTGGCCCACTCACGTACCTCACCAGATTCCACAGGATAAACGCTCAATTCTGAGAAGTGAAATCAGAGATGCAGAAGGGGTAGCTGGAGGGAATCTGAGGTCCAGAAAGAGCTTAGGTAAGTCTCAAAAAATATCCATTCCGTTCCTATAATGAACTGCCTTACTTGTGGAAGCTAGAGACCAAAACAAAATCAGAGGTTCAACTTTGTCATCTAAGCATAAATGGGAGTCTCACGTACTGTACAGATTTTGGCCTATGGGTCATACCTCTAGTGTTACAATTTCAACCTACAACTTAGATTTTAAAAGCCTGGGCACTAAATATGGCTTGATGTTGAAATAGTACTAACTTCTATGGTCCACAAACCACTGCTAATCTTACCCTCTGGTTTTATTAAATATTTTACACTCTTCAAATATAGATGTTTTTCAGCTCAGCTGACTATTTTTCCTAAAATAATGACTGTTCATCTGACAAGAGGAATACTTCCAGAACAGACCAGAGTGTGAAAACTGTCGAACAGAGCCCTGGTCTAGCATTTACCCAGGGTGGGAGCAACAGGTGTCAGGACTCCAAGATTTGCCCCACTAACACTTGAGCCTAGGGTCAAGAAGACACTATGAGGGGCTGGGGATATAGCCTAGTGGCAAGAGTGCCTGCCTCGGATACACGAGGCTCTAGGTTCGATTCCCCAGCACCACATATACAGAAAACGGCCAGAAGCGGCGCTGTGGCTCAAGTGGCAGAGTGCTAGCCTTGAGCGGGAAGAAGCCAGGGACAGTGCTCAGGCCCTGAGTCCAAGGCCCAGGACTGGCCAAAAAAAAAAAAAAAGAAGACACTATGAAGGTCTGAGCCCCAGCCTTACCACCTTTTTGAACTGGGATCTCACCAAACCCTACTCTTCAGTTGTAAAATGGACAGTACCTTACATACCTTATATAAGGGTTGAGGAATAAATGAGGTGATGTACACAAAGCACCTAAGACAGGTTCCTGAAAACAGGCCCTCAAAAAAAGTATTAACATGACCTCTCAGGGGAATACAATAGCTCAAAAGCTATGTATGTACGTTCATATAAGACTACTGTCGACATATGGTCTAATATCGACATTAGATTTAAAGCCCTAGGCGAACTTTCTTGGGCGTGGCCACGTGGCTACTGTATATGTTTTTGATACATTGTATATTGTATATATGTCTACCTGACCTAGAGAAGGGATAGAAAAACAGGGAGTAAGATATCACAAGAAATGTACACACTGCCCTACTATGTAACTGTACCCTTTTTGCACAACACCTTGTCAAAAAATTTGTGTTCATTTAATAAATAAATTAAATTTAAAAAAAGTATTAACAGTGCTTAACTATCTAGTAATTAGAAAAGCACAATAGTCTAGTCTCTTTGACTTTAATTCAGCACCCCAAAATCGAGCATGAGTATATGCATATATGTGTGTCTATCTGTTTTGTGTTTTCCTCCAAAGGTGTCAATGAAGTGAGAAGTGTTAGCTCAGTGTTCAATTCAAGTGTTAGCGCAGGAATGAACTCACAACTAAAGAGTCAATCCTATCACTTCTACTTCCAGAGCTTTGAAACTGAAATAATACAGCATACTACACTTTGCTGACCTCAGAAACAAGAACCAGTGAGCGGGGCTCAAAGTACAATTACATGATGGAGTGCTTGATTATAATGTCCAAAGCACTCAATGCTTCACCCCCAAAAGAGCCAGCATATGAAGAAAACATCCCACTACATCCAAGCGAAAGCAGTAATAGAGAATGTTGATTATTAAAGAAAAACAGTAAGTACAGAATGCTGGTTATTAAAAACAGTAAGTAGAACATGATTATTGTTCAATGTCATGCCCAGTATTGACAGACATAAACATCATTTTTAGTGATGATTCTTAGTTTTTCAAGAATATCAAGTCAAATGGCCTTTTAATCTGTTCACAAGAGCCTATTAATGCAGAGATGGTTCAGTGGCCAACCAGAGCTCAGGAAAGCTGAGAGTCTAACCAGGTCTGCTGGTCTGGCCACAACTACCCTGGCCACTTCTCAGATGGCAGTGCCAGGAGAAATCAGTCATGTTTCTGGTTCCACTTGGGCACGTCAGACCATTAACAAGCAAAATCCCCACCTACAAGACATTCAACAGAGTCAAGACAGAGTTGGTTCTGATCATGCATTTCTCCTGTGCTGAGTGGTATTTGAATCCCTTCTAGACTTGTACCATCCCTTCTTTAAAAATGTACTCTAAGGGTTGGGCATGCTAGTGCATGCCTGTATTCCCAGCACTCCTGGAGGCTAAGGCAGGATGAATCAGAGTTCAGCACTAGCCTAGACTACCCATGCAAGGCCAAGCCTCAAAAGAAAGGGGGGGGAGGGGGGGCGAGCACTTGACAGCTATATGAGCCTGCATGAGCCAGGAAGAAAAGCTCAGTTTTTCCTTGTGTGATTTTTGCCTCACAGTCCAGGGATGAGTTTCAATTACAGCTTACCACTAAAATATAGGACAATGCCAGGCATCAGGTGCCTAAAATCCTAGTACTCAGAAGACTAGGACCTAAGGATAGCTGTTCGAAGCCAGCCCAGAAAGACAAATCTAGAAACTCTCATCTCCAAGTAACCAACAAAACACTGGAACTGAAGGTATGGGTCAGGTGGTAGAGGGTCAGCTGTGAGCAAGAAAGCAAGGAGAGGTCATGCCTCAGTGTTGGTACACACAGAACCCAGAGCTGAGGCTGGAGCCAGAATGGGGTGAGAAGCAAGTGGCTCATCATCCCAATTTACAAAGGGAGCATGAGGCAAAACTGCATCCATTTTTATCACCCTCAGCCAAGGAGGAAGAAGGCATTAATGTGTCTTGACTGAACACCTACTGAAGGCCACACAGTGCATTAAGTACTTTCCCTCCCTTATCTTCCAAGCCCACTTTTCCTCTGATACCTGGAAATGACCATGGGGGGAGGAGAGGTAATATCACAGCCTTGTAGTCAAATTTTAAACATTTCAAATAAACACAAAAGGAACTTTGACTGAGTAGTCAGGTCCTAATTCTCAAACAGTCTTCACAGGAGGAACCACCAAACATCTTTCCTATAATTATGAAATTAACTTATGCTATTTAATATACTATCAAAAGACACTTCAAAATGTTTACAACTTGGAACAGAAGAAAAACTCACTGTAAGGCTAAAATAACCAGAGCAAAGTTTTTAATATGCAACAATCAAGGCATTTATAGCATTCTCTTACAGGTCCTTTAGAGATGTGCTCAGGGAGAAGGCAACCACAACAATAAACCACCATCTGGGAGGCCAGGTAAGAAGTGAGGTGACTCGGTTCTGTTATATAAAATCGCTATACAGTCTCACTCACTCCTGCCCCCGGGGTACAAGCCATCAACTAAAAAATGCTTGTCTATGTAGCAAACTAACAGTTGGAACCAAATACACATTGGTTTCCTATTTAAACACCATTCTCTCCACCTACATGACACTTATTTTTAAAGTTTTTAAACAAACCTGCAAATCATCTCTATTTCTCTGCATTAATCCATTTCACATAAAACCATAATGTCTGCCTTAAACATCCACAATTAAAAAAAAAAAAAGACATGAGTGTGGCTCATATCCTTGGGAATCTTTTCTCTGCCTGCAGACTCTAGAGAAATGTTACCAAGACTCGGCTGGCCATGACCGCCCCAAGGGGCTGGGGTGGAGGCCTTGCCTGCCATGCAGAACACCCCTTCTTCCCAACAAACCACCATGAAAGGGCTGACTAGCACAGCCGATGTGCAGCAGAGATGCCAGAAACCTGCAAACGGCCATCACTGCTCTGGTTACGCTGATGGGCCAGGGGTCTCAGCTGCACCTCTTGGGCAATCTCCAGCCCTCTGCTGAGGTGATCTCCAGCACCCCCCCCCCCGGGGATCTGCAGCCACCCGCCCCCAGGAGATGATCTCCAGCGCCCCCCCACCGGGTGAGGAGGATCTTCAGCCACCCCACCCCCCGGGGAAGGGGATCTGCACCCCCTCAAGTGAGTTGACCTCCATCTAGCCCCCCAGGTGAGGGGATCTCCAGCCCTCAGGGGAGGAGTTCTGCAGCCCTCGGGCCGTGTCCAGTGTGGGCTGCGGCACTGCCGGGGAGCTGAGGCGGACCTCGGATAAGAAGCATCCGGACCTCCGCGGCCGCCTCGCCCCACTCGGCCCCTGCCTAACGGAAAAGTCGGGGTTCGCTCCGAGCCCCTACGACCTGGACAGCCTGCACCTGGGCGCGCGCAGCCCGCCCCAAGCCTGGGAGCGGCGGCGGCAAAGGCCCGGCTCCCGCCCCGACGAAGCCTCAGTTCCTCGGTCCCGCTTCCCCGCCGACGACCCGCGGGCGCTGCCCTGGGCTTCTCCCGGGCCGGCACGCTCCGGACAGGGACCGGGGAACGGGGAGACCGCGGAGAACGGGAGGAACGCGGGAAACAGGGGATACCTATGGTACCACGCGGAACCGAGGGACCGCAGGAAGCGGGGAGACCGCGGAGACGCGGGGTAGGGAGGGCGGCGGAGACCGCGGGAAGCGGGAGGGGGGCCGGGGGCAATGAGGGCACCGCGTGAAGCGGGGGGCCCGGGGCCCGGTCGGAACGGGGCCCCGCCCCGTGACCCTGACCTGACCTCGACCTCGGAGGTTAAGGACAGCGCCGCCAGGTGGGAAACGCAAGGGGTCCTCAGGCCCCGGCCCAGGCGGGAGGTCGCCTCCCGCCGCCCGCACTGCAACCAGCCCCCAGCCCGGGCCCTCAGAGCCCCGAGAGCAGGCGGGAGGCGGCGGGGAGCGGCGGGGTCCCGCACTCACCTCCACCTCATATCGCTGCGTTCCGGGAGCCGGCGCCCCGAGGCTAGCCGGGTCGTCCAGCCCCACACGTCCGGGTCTTGCGAGCGGCCCCGCGCCAGACGCGGCGTCCAGCGCGGCAGCGGCGCCGCGGAGGCTGGGCGGGCTCAGGGGGCGGGCGGCGCAGTAGCGGGCGGGCGCTGCGGCCCTCCGGACCCAACCACGGGGCCCTGGGTTCGGGGGCGCGCGGGCTCCGAGTCACCCGGAACCGGCGTGTCGCTCCTGCCCCCCCCGAGGGACCTGGTGGCCGCCTCCAGGCTCCGATTCGCCAGAATGTCCCGGGTCCTGTGCCAAAGTTCTAGACGTGAGTCGCGGCCAGGTTCTCCTCTCGGCCCCCACCCCAGCTTGCTCCACATGGTACACTCCAGAGCGCCCGCGGAAGAGAGCAAGGCGGATTGGCGGGCGATCCTGGAGGGGCGCACAAAATAGCCAATGGGGAGATCCGGGGGTCGGCAAAGCCAGCTAGGGGGCGGGGGCAGGACGACGCACCTAAAGGGGACCCGTTAGCTGCGCTTGGCTGCCACAAAAGTAGAATTGTATTTCTCTTGTCCCCGGGTGATCGACCGTGGGGAAACCTGCGTTTCCGGAGGAAAGAGCGAAAAAAAGATACAAGAGAAAATTGAATTCTACTTGACACTGCCTCCGTTTCTCCTCGAGTCCAGTGAAGGCACTGGGCCGTAGTTGAACTCTCTTTTCGTGAGACTCTCAGAGTCTTTCTCTTGTCCGCCCCCCGCGGGACTTGAACTCGGTACCTGACTCTTTCACTCATTGGCTAGCGCTCTACCCACTGAGCCACGCCTCCGGCCCCAAGAAGATTAATATTACCATCTTAAAGAACTGTGGCTCAAAGTAGACAGGGTTTCTGACACCCATATCTTTGTGAAGATACTGTGCCCTTTGTAAAGGCGAATTCAGTGTTGTGTTGTTTTTTGTTTGGTTTTTTTCCTGGGCCCCTCGGCTCTTCAAGAGCATTCTGACTCCACAGGAGACACCACCACCTCCTCGGGGAGTCTCAGAAGGCTCAGGCCACCTTCCCACTCGGAATCTGACGAGGGGAGGCTTCAAAGAAGTCTCCAGAATTCCTGCCTTCAGCAACACTCGCGGCTGGCCAGCCCTCCAAGCAGTGCTGATCTGAAACCTGTGACAGCCCTTCAACCGCGATGCTCTCTGCCCGCGATGCTTTCCGCAACACTCAGTCAAACCAAAGCTCTCCCAAACTCCCCGCCTATAGTTCCACACGGGGCGGGGGAGCCTGCATTTTACCTTTTCATACTAATCACATTTTCTTTAAAGAAAAAATTATTATCTTTCAATAGTGGTACAAAGGGTTACCATTTTAAAAAACAGTTTATGAATACGATGCGCCCCTTTCAGCATTCTCACCTCTCCCACCCACCCCTTCCTTTACTTTTCTTGTGTACTACATGAGCTGTTGGCTTGATTCTTTCCTTTCTCCTCTTCATTGCTCTACCCCTCTCCCCTGTTTCTTGGTGCTTATTTTGTTGAGCTCTGACTGTGTTGTTGTTGTTGTTTTGGGAGGAGGTAGTGTTTGAACTCAGGGCCTGGCCGCTGTCCCTGACCTTTTTGCTAAGGCTAGCTCTCTACCATTTGAGCCACAGCACCACTTCTGGCTTTTTCTAAGTAGTTTATTGGAGATATGACTCCTAGGGACTTTCCTGCTTCTCCTGGCTTTAAACTAAGATCCCTAGATGTCAGCCTCCCGAGTAGCTAGGATGACAGGCATCACTGGCTTTGGGCAGTACATTTTTTGTTTGTTTTTTAACTATTATAGCTCAGCTACAAGGTGTCCCCAATAAAAACTCACGTATTGAAGTCTTGGTCCCCAATTTGGGGTTACTAGAAAGTTTCAGAAGAGGCTGGGCCTGGCTGAATGAAGTAGATCACCCACGGAGTCCCAAGGAACTGCATCTTGTCCCTGACCCCTTCTTCAATTTCTGGCCCACCCCTAGGTGAGAGCACTTCACCACATGTTTGCACTTCCCTGATGTTTTGCCTCACTAGGGACTGGAATAGGTCAAGAACTCTGAGCCAAAGCCTCTGAAACCACCATGAGCCAAACTAAGTCCTTCCTCCTTTACATTGTTTTGTCCATTGTTTTTTCACAGGAATGAACATTAACTGTTTCTTATGCACTAGGTACTGTTGAGAAGTGCTTTGTATCCATTATTTCACTTCATCTTCACATCAGCCCTATGAGTGTCATTACTTTTCCCATTTATATCACAAGTGCTTCTGAGAAGAGAGGCACTTAAGGCTGATGTCCCTAAATGCACACAGAGCTCTGACTCTAGGGCCTACTTTCACAACCCTACAACACTGTCTCCTATTTCTGAAGAATCTCCTGCATTCCATACAGAAGATAATGTCATGGCTGGAAAGAGCTCAAAGTGGGAAGTATGCTCAGCATGAGAGGGATGGGGAGAGGATATCAAACAGGTTTTACAATTACTTCTATACCTATATTATTTCAGCCCTAGATAGTAGTGAGGAGTTGGACATGGGGTCATGCCTTCAATCCCAGACAAATTAGTAGTATCATAAGTTAGCCTAGGCTAGGTACCAAGACCCTGTCTCAAAAACAAAAAGCCCAGATGCTAGTAGCTCATGCCTGAAATCTTAGCTAATTAAGATGCTGAGATCTGAAAATCGCAGTTAGGAGTTAGCCAGGGCAGAAAAATCTGTGAGATTCTTAACTTCAATTAGCCAGATAGAAGTGTCTAGGTATTCACACACAGTGAGACCAAAAGAGGATACTCTTAGGAGATGAACACAAAGGAGCAATGCCTATGTGTCTTTTATCATATAAAATAAAATTTATGGAAATGAACTTCAGGAAGAAGAAAAAAAAAACAACCCAAAACTATAAGTGGTAGAGCACAAGTCTTGAGCAAAAAAGCCAAAGCAAAGCTGGGCACTGGTGCCCACACCTGTAATCCCTGCTACTTAGGAAGCAGAGATTTGAGGATCACAGTTCAAAGCCAGCCCAGAGAAGGAAAGTACATGAGACTACTATCTCCAATTAGCCACCAGAAAACTAGAAGTAGTGCTAGCCTTGAGCAAAAACATCTAAGGGACAGAGCCCAGACATGGAGTTCAAGCCTCAAGACTGACAATTCTTTTAAAAAGGCAAAGCAAGAGCACAAGGCCCTGAGTTTAAGCCCCAGTACTAGCAGGAGAGACAAACAGAGACAGAGATACATTCCTATCTCTTCCAGATTTTGTTGTCTGCCTGTTAGGTTCTTAAGCCAACTCCATGGTCACAGATCTTCAGTATTATTGCCTTTTCTCTGCCTAGAAACTCACCCACCATTTGCATTATGACAGCAGTCTCCTCCCCACTCCCATCCCATTAAAACCAGACTCCCTAACAATGTGTGCTGCAATTGACTAATTGCTGGAGAGATAAAACCTCTAATATAGTCTGGCCCTTCTGGGCTGGATAAGTCTAGACTCCTTGAAAAGTTATTTATTTCTCAAAAACCTTGAGTTTCTGACAATCTAACAAAGAGATACTAACCAGTATAAGCAGAGCAAAGGCCAACTATCGATTCCATCCCCTGTAGCTCAGTTGTACAGTTCTTCTTTCCTCTGTCCAAGAAGCCATGGATCTATCCCCAGCACCACAAAAAATAAAATAAAATAAACAAAACCACTCTGGAGAGGGAAACAAAGAATACACAGGGTGGAGAGTAGGCAATGAACCTGGATTTACATGCCATAGACTCCACCTGTGGGTCAGGTGACATGTGGCCCAGCCTAGGCTACTCTGATCTCTCCTCCTGGAATCTGAGTGTTGAGCAGAGAGCCATACAAGAACTGAAAAATGACCAGAGCTGGTCCATCCAGTTAAGAACACCCTAAAGAGGGAAGCCAGTTACCTTTCTAATCTCCAGATCTCCTTAGCTATAATGGTTCTCCTCCCTCCCAAGCCCTGTTTGTTTGCTTTTCATTCAGTATATGAACTACGTCTCTAGTAAGTATTAAGTCTGATCATCCCTAAAAATGAAAATCATATCTCCATAGTAAGGTAAATAGAGTAATTAGTCCAAAGAGATTACTCCTCCTAGGTCGATTGAGGTAAAATCTCTCTCTCTCTCCTCTTACGTGCAAGCACACACAAACACACACACACACACTTCTACATAGTTTTGTTTTTTTTTAAACACGGACATTTTCTGGTTTCTTATCTGTGGAATGCCTACAAGAAAACGTAGGCACCTGGGGACAAAGGGACACCTGGCAGGCACACATGTGCACACACAAAGCCTTCCACAAACTGCCTTTGGAGAAGAGCAAGAACTTTCATTCCGCTTCAGGTTGATGACAATGCATACTTCCCCGAGCTTATATAGCAAAACCACAGATTAAGGGAAACCCAGGAACCATAAACAAGGCCATGTAATCTGAAAATACCAGGGCCTGGAAAGAGAACAGGCTCTCCAAGTTGTAGCTTTTATTCCTGCCCCCACCTTCTACCCCTTCTAGTTTCACTTCAAAAGAAAAGGATTCATTAGGAAGATTTCTAAGAAAGTTGTCCCATTCATTACATACCCAGTCTTTCCATAACAGGTCTGACCTACCTACTTCAAACGTGCTTACATTCCTATATTCCACACCCACTTCTGCTACTGGAACCCAGGGCCTCAAGCACTCTCCCTAGCTCTGTTCTTAACAATTTCTTAGTGGGGAAATAGTCCTCAAAAGTCTGTTCCTTATGCTTCAAAATTTAAAGTTACTGAGAGAAAGCAAGGAAAGGAGTGACATTGTCCAAAAAGAAATGCACTCATGTAACTGTAACCCCTCTGTACATCATCATTACAATAATTTTTAAATGACAATTCCCTTACTCTGTACAGTTAAAGAGAACGCATTATTGTACCGAGATCCCTTATACTTAATTTTCCCAGGACAGTAGTTGTGAAAAGTACAAGTGAAAGATGTTCTTGACATGAGTTAGTCAGTAAATAGTCACTAACTAAAGACTAGGTCAGTAGACATTCAGTTTCCTAAGCAAGGTCTCTACCACTTTGAGCCACAGCACTACTTTTGGTTTTCTGGTGGTTACTTGGAGATAAGATTCTCACAAACTTTCCTGCCTGGGCTGGCTTCAAAACACAATCCTTAGAGCTCAGCCTCCTGAGTAGCTACAGGCTGGCTTTACCAAATTTACCATGAACTTTCAAGAATAGTGAAAGAGTTACATGGGTTGGGCTTATCCAACCTAATTGTGATGTCAGGATTGCTCTGGATTCTAGGGTTAAACAAACATTATTTTACCTTTTTTTTTTTTTTTTGCCAGTCCTGGGGCTTGAACTCTGTCTGGGCCTGAGCACTGTCCCTGGCTTCTTTTTGCTCAAGGCTAGCACGCTACCACTTGAGCCACCGTGCCACTTCTGGTTTTTGCTACATATGTGGTGCTGAGGAATCAAACCCAGTGCTTCACGTATATGAGGCAAACACTACTACCACTAGGCCATATTCCCAGCTCCTATTTTACATTTTAATATGTTAACTTCTGAGATTTCTCTTCTCCTCTACATTTGTGACTTCCAGTCATAAAGATTTTATTACAGGGCTCTTCATTATTTAAAAATTCATTTTTCTGGGCTCACATTTGTAGGCCTAGCTGCTCAGGAGACTGAGATCTGAGGATCCTGATTTGAAGCCAGCTGGGGAAGGAAAGTCCATGAGACTCATATCTCCAATTAATCACCAAAAAGCCAGAAATAGAGCTGTGACTTAAGTGGCAGAGTGCTAGCCTAGAGCAAAAAAAGCATAGAGGTAGGGGCAGTAAGCAGGCCTGAGTTTAAGCCCCAGGGGAACTGATGGAAAAAAAAACAACACAAAAAACACAAGGGTGGCTCAAGTGGTAGAGCACTGGCTCAGAGTTTAGGCCCCATAGCTGACAAAAAAACAAGAAAAAAAAAAAACCCAAACACCACAACACACAAAACCTAATGTCATGGCAAAACTGAGGTTACAAGACTAAGTGAAGAGTCAGGTGGCAAAATAACGTGTGTGGGGCTGTGCACAGATCAGAACAACAATGAGTACAGGAAGCATGGAAGTGGTTATGACTGTTTCCGGTTACTTGGGAAGTGGACACAGAGAAAGCTTGTCTAGTTCATTAGCTGGGAATGTGGGGATGAGCACTGGCTACCACAGCCTGGGAGCCTGTGGTCTTTAGTGTTGAGGTAACCTCCCAGCCGCCCCCTCAGGAGCCCTGGCACTGGCCTTGTGACTCCATCCAGTGGCTTGAGTGCTCTTGGCAGCTTACTTTTCTTGCCCATTCATGAGGTGACTGAGCCTTGACAAGGGCTTCAGCAGACCCAGGACTGGTATTTACACCTAAGCCTGAGATCAGGTCAACCCTTTCTCCAACCACAGCTAAGCAAGAACCTTAGGAAGCTTTGATGGGCAAAGTTCTGGCACCAAGCTGGCAGATGAGACTTTCTTCTAGTGTATTTAAACTTCAGACTTTTTAGGTCTGGATGTTTAGGGCCTTAACTAATTTCCTTCTGTTCCTTAGGCATTTTTAACTTGCTGTGTGGTTTCTGCCTCCCACCTGCTTCTCAGAATTTATGATTACGAATATTCACAAAGGGTGTAAACCATTTTGAAGGATTTCAGCCTGAGAAAACTTAAGAGTAGATGAAGACTGGGTATTTTTAATTTTTTTTTCTGTTTGTGCAGTAGTGGGTTTTTGGGTTTTGTTTGTTTGTTTGTTTGTTTGTTCTGGTCCTGAACTCAGGGCTTACATGCTGTCCTTGAGCTTTCCCGCCCCCCCCCCCCGTAATGGTCCTGGGGTTTGAATTCAGGGCCTGGGTACTGTCCCAAAGCTTTTGTGCTCAAGGCTGGCACTCTACCACTTGAGCCACAACTCCATTTTCTGGGGTAAGTACACTACCACTTAAGCTATGTCCCCAGCCCCTTTTTGCTTTTTTTAAAATTTTTTTATTTTTGCCAGTCCTGGGCCTTGGATGTCAGGGCCTGAGCACTGTCCCTGGCTTCTTTTTGCTCAAGGCTAGCACTCTGCCACTTGAGCCACAGCGCCACTTCTGGCCGTTTTCTATATATGTGGTGCTGGAGAATCGAACCCAAGGCTTCATGTATTGAGGCAAACACTCTTGCCACTAGGCCATATTCCCAGCCCTTTGCTTTTATTTTTTATCAGGTTTGTAGAACAGAGACCACCATGCAGTTGTTCAGGCAGAGGAGAGTTTATTGTGAGAATGGAACCCTTCGGAGATACAGTGTGCAGAGGCTGCACAAGATGGAGGTATGCAGAGGGAAGGGAGGGGGAGGGAGGGGAAGGGGGGAGAGACTGAACTGTGTAGAGAGAAGGAAAGAGGTGAAGGGAAAGGAACAGGAAAGGAAAACTATTCATAGAGACTGAGGTGGGAAAGGAGATTGCCACATGGTTGTTCAGATCTTAAGGTTTATTTGGGATAACAGAAATACCAGCCCACACAAGATGGAGGTGTGCAGAGAGTAGGAGGAGGGAAGGGAGGGGATGGGTGTGCAGAGATGAAGATGTGTAAAGAGAAGGGAAGAAGAAGTGTGTGCAGAGATGGAAATGTGTGAAGAGAAGAAAAGGGAAAAGGTGCAGAGAGAAAGAAAGGGAAGAAAGAGAAGGGGCGTAGAGAGAAGAGAAGGGAAGGGAGGGCGGGGAGGGGAAAGAGGAAGAGGAAGAGGGAAGGAAGCAGGTTCAGTTCTTACAATAAACTCTCCTCTGCCTGAAAAATTGCTAAGGCTCCTTTATCCAAACCTTACACTCGCCTTTTGCTGTCCTAGGCTAGCCTGGACAGAGATCCCTCCTGTTGTTTCCCATGTAGCTGGGATGACAGACATGAATCAACCCGCCCAGCTTTTTATTGGTTGAGATGGAAGTGTGTGTCTCATTAACTATTTTTCCAGAGCTGGCTGTGAACCCCCCCCTCCTCTCAGACTCCTGAGTTTCTAGGATTACAAGCATGAGTTACTGTACCCACTTTTGTATTTTGTTTCTGAGGGGGCCTCTCACTAACTTTGCCATGGCTGACCTCAAACTTGTGGTCCTCCCATTTCTACCTCCCACGTAGCTAGAGTTAGAGAAATGTGCCACCATGTTGGGCAGTTTATTATTGCTTTTCCCTTAGAGCAAAATCTGCATTCATACCCTCCTGCTGCTTCTTTGTAAGCAGTCCATTCTTTTTGCAGTAGATAGAGGACTTACATATATGACTGATTCCTCCATAGACATGAAGCACATAAAGCTATAGGGTGCCCTAACTTCTACTCTACAGACATGCAAAGGTACACATCTCCTTTCTCCCAGGAATATATATCAGAATATGTCATTCTGTGGGGACATATTCTGAGAGACATATTCTCTCTTTCCCAGCCAGCTCTCTAGCCTGATGCTTCTAGATGTTCATGACAATTACATACCTGTCCAGCTCTAACAGAAGTCTGTGTGAGAGGCCAAGCCCCTACCTAGTTCAAGCCCTAGTTCAAAATTGCCTGGAGGTCTTAAAAAAATGTGTTTAGGCTGTTCCTCAAACCAATTAAGTTAGAATCTCGGAACTCTGGGGAATAGGTCCAGGCACTTGTTTGTTTGTTTTTAGCACCTCTCTCCCCAGAGGTTCCAACCTGGAGCCAGGATTGAGAACTAATGAACAGTGTGGATGGGCCAAGTACGGCCTTCAGTTCACCTCGCACTCCAGGTCTCCTCTGGGTCCCTGAATCCTTCCAATGATGGGAGGGGATTCCAACTAGCTTATCTCAGTGGAGAGGAATAATCAGGTTTGGGGAGGACAGGGAGGACGCAGGGCCTGGAACTCGGCCAATGGAAGACAAGAGAGTCCTCCAAATGCCTCTTGGCTTCCAGGGGAGAAAACGACCCTTCCTTTGTTAAAGATCCCCGGGGGAACCGCGGCCTGGCGTCCTCGGCAGCCTGCGCGTGCCTGCGGACCGAGGGTGCGGGCTGCATCTCCTGGCCCCCCGGCGTGCGGGCCGCCGCGCCCCGCACCCCCGCGCCGCAGGCCGCACCTCTGCGGGCCCAGCCGTGCGTGCCGCACCCCGCGCCCCCGCGCCCCCGACCCCGCCGCGCGCCGGCGCCCTCTACTGGTCAGAGGCGGAATCCCTCCACGTCACGATTGTTTCCTCCGGAGGAGCTCTTGAATGGATTCGCTCGGCCGGGCTCTCCGGGGCATCTCGGACCCCTGCAGGCCCCTCCAGCGCCCAGTTTGGCCACGGGGAGCGTCTCACAGGCCTGCATGCCACCCCCACCCCCCGGGGCTCCCTCCCCGCCCGGCCTTCCTCGGCATCTCTGACTCCTGCAGGCCCCTCAAGCGCCCCGCCCAGCCCTGACGGCCCAGCCACTTCGGGCATCTCTGACATCTACTGCCCCCCGCCCCCCCGCCCCTCAGCTACCCCCAGTGCACCAGCCCGGCCCTTCTGGGCATCTCTGACGCTTGGGGCCCCAAGCTCTTGAGCCCGACTCAGCTCCTCCCGGCATCTCTGACACCCAGGGCCGCCCGCCAGAGCACCCCGCCCCGCCCAGCCCCGCTGCCTCTCCAGGCCTCTCAGACACCTGCAGGCCCTTACTGCGCCCAGCCGGGCCCGACTCCTCCAGGCATCTCAGGCACCTGCGGGCCTCTCCTGCGCCCACAGACTCTTCCTCAGTGGCGGGACGGGAAATAAAGAACGTGGGGATGGAGGCTGTGGGCCGCCCGGCGGGGTCCAAGGGGGATTGGGGCCGTGCTCGTGCGGTGCTGCCGGCGTGTTGTGCGTCCCGAGGTCAGGGCACGCGGCAAAGCGCCCGCCGGGAGAGACGAGGGCGCTGAAGGGCAAACAAAACCCCGAGCACCCGGGACGCGCGCGGATCGCGGAGCGGACTGCAGAGCGACCTCTGGAGCAGCTTAAAGACCCGGCGTTGTAGCCTCAGCCGGGACCCAAAGGAAAATCTCGTCTTTCAGACTCGTTCCCCTAAGGGAGCCTTGCCGGTACTCACCAGCCCGGGCTCCTCAGGGGCGGCGCCGCAGGCCGCGGGGGGCCGCGGCCGCACTCCAGTGCGGGCCCCGCCTTCTGGCCCGACCCCCGGAGGCAAGGGCTTGGCGGGCGCCCAGGGCATCCCCTGCGCGCCCAGCGTCCCCGGGGCACTCTCGGGGCCTGGGGGCTCCTGGGTGGCGCTGGGAGGACGGACGGAACCCGAGCCCGGGCTGGCCTCTGTCCGCGGATCCTCGCGGCTGCGTCGCGGCGGGGCTGAGGCTGTCCGCGCAGCGGCGGCGCGGTCGGGCGGCGGGCTCGCGCGGTTGCCGTGGTTACGGGCGCGGGCGGTTCCCGCGGCGGCGACTCCTGAGGCGGCTACGGCCGAGGAAAGGTAGCCGAGGGGAGAAGGAGGAGCGACCGCCTTCTGGACAAAGACCTGAGAGACATGCGGCGTCTGGACGCCATCCTCCTGGAACCTCCTGGAACTTCTTGCTTTGAGGCTCAGATCCGAACCCAATCCAAACATCCCTTCCCTGTGTCTCATCCCTGTCTCCCTCTCCAGTGCCACGCGCACGGGCGCAACCCCAGTGAGCACGCGCACGGGCGCCTCCACAACCCCAGTGAGCACGCGCACGGGCGCCTTCACAACCCCAGTGAGCACGCGCACGGGCGCCTTCACAACCCCAGTGAGCACGGGCGCCTCCACAACCCCAGTGAGCACGGGCGCCTTCACAACCCCAGTGAGCACGGGCGCCTCCACAACCCCAGTGAGCCCGCGCACGGGCGCCTCCACAACCCCAGTGAGCACGGGCGCCTTCACAACCCCAGTCAGCACGGGCGCCTCCACAACCCCAGTGAGCACGGGCACGGGCGCCTCCACAACCCCAGTGAGCACGGGCGCCTCCACAACCCCAGTGAGCACGGGCACGGGCGCCTCCACAACCCCAGTCAGCACGGGCGCCTCCACAACCCCAGTGAGCACGGGCACGGGCGCCTCCACAACCCCAGTCAGCACGGGCGCCTCCACAACCCCAGTCAGCACGGGCGCCTTCACAACCCCAGTCAGCACGGACGCCTCCACAACCCCAGTGAGCACGGGCACGGGCGCCTTCACAACCCCAGTGAGCACGGGCACGGGCGCCTCCACAACCCCAGTGAGCACGGGCGCCTCCACAACCCCAGTGAGCACGGGCACGGGCGCCTCCACAACCCCAGTGAGCACGGGCGCCTCCACAACCCCAGTCAGCACGGGCGCCTCCACAACCCCAGTGAGCACGGGCACGGGCGCCTTCCACAACCCCAGTCAGCACGGGCGCCTCCACAACCCCAGTGAGCACGGGCACGGGCGCCTCCACAACCCCAGTGAGCACGGGCGCCTTCACAACCCCAGTCAGCACGGGCGCCTTCACAACCCCAGTCAGCACGGGCGCCTCCACAACCCCAGTGAGCCCGCGCACGGGCGCCTCCACAACCCCAGTGAGCACGGGCACGGGCGCCTCCACAACCCCAGTGAGCACGGGCACGGGCGCCTCCACAACCCCAGTGAGCACGGGCGCCTCCACAACCCCAGTGCAGCACGGGCGCCTCCACAACCCCAGTCAGCACGGGCGCCTCCACAACCCCAGTCAGCACGGGCGCCTCCACAACCCCAGTGAGCACGGGCGCCTCCACAACCCCAGTCAGCACGGGCGCCTCCACAACCCCAGTCAGCACGGGCGCCTCCACAACCCCAGTGAGCACGGGCGCCTCCACAACCCCAGTCAGCACGGGCGCCTCCACAACCCCAGTGAGCACGGGCACGGGCGCCTTCACAACCCCAGTCAGCACGGGCGCCTCCACAACCCCAGTGAGCACGGGCGCCTCCACAACCCCAGTCAGCACGGGCGCCTCCACAACCCCAGTGAGCACGGGCGCCTCCACAACCCCAGTCAGCACGGGCGCCTCCACAACCCCAGTGAGCACGGGCGCCTCCACAACCCCAGTGAGCACGGGCGCCTCCACAACCCCAGTGAGCACGGGCGCCTTCACAACCCCAGTGAGCACGGGCACCTCCACAACCCCAGTGAGCACGGGCGCCTCCACAACCCCAGTCAGCACGGGCGCCTCCACAACCCCAGTGAGCACGGGCGCCTCCACAACCCCAGTGACGGGCACGGGCGCCTTCACAACCCCAGTCAGCACGGGCGCCTCCACAACCCCAGTGAGCACGGGCGCCTTCACAACCCCAGTCAGCACGGGCGCCTCCACAACCCCAGTGAGCACGGGCGCCTCCACAACCCCAGTCAGCACGGGCGCCTCCACAACCCCAGTGAGCACGGGCGCCTCCACAACCCCAGTGAGCACGGGCGCCTCCACAACCCCAGTGAGCACGGGCGCCTTCACAACCCCAGTGAGCACGGGCACCTCCACAACCCCAGTGAGCACGGGCGCCTCCACAACCCCAGTCAGCACGGGCGCCTCCACAACCCCAGTGAGCACGGGCACGGGCGCCTCCACAACCCCAGTCAGCACGGGCGCCTCCACAACCCCAGTGAGCACGGGCGCCTCCACAACCCCAGTCAGCCCGCGCACGGGCGCCTCCACAACCCCAGTGAGCCCGCGCACGGGCGCCTCCACAACCCCAGTCAGCACGGGCACGGGCGCCTCCACAACAGGCACTTCCAGGTTCAGGGAAGCCAGTCCTGTCCCAGCCTCCTGTCCGCAGAAAGTCCTACCATGTGCAAAGGGGACTGCGTGGTCAGCTGGCCCCGCAGGGGCGGCGGAGGGCGCGGTTTCACGAGCTGAAAGAAGCAGGTACCCACCTAACCTTCGTTGAATTGTAGTGATATGCTAACAGTCGGGAATACACAAAGCTGTTCATTTTTTTTTAATGATATAAATTTCAGGGCACCAGTAGCTCAGGCCAGTGATTTTAGCTACTCAGGAGGCTGAGATATAAGGACCTCAGTTCAAGGCCTGTGGGGCAGAAAAGTCTATGAGACTCATCTCCAGTTAACCACCATAAAGTTGGGAGTGGAGCTGTGGCTCAAGTGGTAGAGGGCTAGCCTTGAACAAAAAAGCTCTGTAACAGCCCCCAGGCCCTGCGTTCATGCCCCAGGATTAGCATAAAATTAAGTAATTGATTAATTAATACCCCCTGAAGTTTAGCTTCCCAAAATACCAACATTTTGACAGCAAAATTCTGTTAAAATAATCTAATAAATTTTAAAAGACATGCATGTGTGCCAGTCCTGGGGCTTGAACTCAGGGCCTGGGCACTATCCTTGAACTATTGTGCTCAAGGCTAGCACTCTACCCACTTGAGCCACAGCTCCACTGCCAGCTTTTTGGTGGTTTAATTGGAGATAAATGTCTCAGGGATTTTTCTGCTTAGACTGGCTTTGAGCTTTGATACTCAGATCTCAGCCTCCTTAGTAGCTAGGATTACAAACATGAGCCACCAGTGCCTGAATATTTAGGAGTTTTAGTGGGAAAAAATGGAGACATTGCCACGACCCATGGAACTTGAGAGAAACTATAAGGTGTGAAAATAAAGTAGACAGAAGATAGCACAGCTTTGAGCAGTTCTGTCAGCATGAACTTGTGATCATTGCAACTCATAATCAGGACAGAAGGGAGCCTCCCAGATGATTTTGTCTTCAGGATCATCAGCCACAGCATTATCTCCATCTGAAGCTGCATAATTGAAAGTAGGTTGACTCCAGCCCAGGCTCTCAAAGGAGAGCTGGTGCTTGGCTGGTGACTTGCTGAGAAATGGGCTCTGATTTGTCCCCACTGGTATTTCCTTAGTCATATAATTATCTACCTCCTAGATAGAAGTGTCAGGCCTGGAGCTGATAGGATCAGGCTATGGCTCTGTCCCTGCACTGTATGTCAGGGTCTGTTCCATGTAGAAACACATTAGTGTTTTGTTTTCATTCTGATTTGGAAGGAAACTTTTTTTTAGTCGGTCGTGGGATTTGAACTCTGGGCCTGGGCACTGTCCTTGAGCCCTTCAGCTCAAAGCTAGCATTCTACCAGTTGAACCACAGCACTACTTCCAGTTTTCTGAGTGGTTTATTGGAAATAAGAGTCTCACAGACTTTTCTGCCCACGCTGGCTTTGAGCCAAGATCCTCCGATCTCAGCCTCCTGAATAGCTAGGATTACAGATGTGAGCCACCGGCACCTGGCAGAAGGAACTATTTTCTAACAAGCTTGGACCATGCATCCTACCTGGCCTTTCATGAATTATGTCATTTAATCCTCCTGTTAGCCTGCAGGATTTTACATCACTCATGTACAAGTTAAGAACACAAAGAGCACACAGAGTAAGTGACTTGCTTGTGTATGTTCACACAGTAGATAAATGATACAGCTGGAATTCCTACCCAGTTCTTCCTGACATCACAAGTGGAGGTGTGGACACCTGCCATCACAGCATCGTTTGAATATTAGGAAAAAAAATTCTGCAAGGTATAGAATTACTGGTAATTTCTCCTACCTCTCACTAGTTAAATTTTTTTTTGTAGGTTGTGGGGCTTGAACTCTGGACCTGGGTACTGTCCCTGAGCTTCTTTGTGCTCAAGGCTAGCGCTCTACCACTTGAGCCACAGCTCCACTTCTGGTTTCCTTTTGAGTCATTAATTGGAGATAAGAGTCTTATGGGAACTTTGCTGCCAGGGCTGGCTTTCTCCCCAGATCTCATCCTCCTGAATAGCTAAGATTACAGGTGTGAGCAACTAGGGCCCTGCAAGACTACACTTTTATTTATATTAGTTACAGAGTTAGGTAAGCAGTGTATTTTAAGCAATCTGACTTAAAGGTTGAATAGGAAGGGGCGGGGAGAGAGGGAGAAGGTCTTCTGGCAGAAGGAGTGTTACAGTCAGGCTATGTCCTTCAGTTCTGGAATTATGCTATGGTGGTCTAGTAAGGTAGCCTATAGTAATCCTGGACTGAAATAATTATCCTTTGGGTTCTTCTTCATGATTTCAGAAGAGATTTGTTTTGCAAAAAGTGGTTGTTGCTCTAAAATCTGGCTTTCTGGACTCAGCAGAGCTCCATTGTACTCAATGGTAACAATAACCAACATTGACATTCCAGGACATAAGCACTGCTCTAGGTGGTTTCTGTGTATTTCTTCACTTCAAACTCATAGCAACAGGACTGGGATGTAGCTCAGTGGCAAAGTGCTTGCCTAGCAAGTGCAACATCCTGGGTTTGATCCCCAGAACCAAAAAAGAGAAGACAAAAAAAAAGTTAAAAACCCAACAAACTCCCAGCAACAGATTTTGTCCACTATGCTATCTCAGCAAACTGTCCATTACAAATTGGCAAAGAACCAAAATCCAAATGAATTCTGTCTTCTCAGTAGCAAGACACCAGTGAACATAGATTTCCTCTGCCCCTTTTCATTCTGTTGCCCCTGTTTCCTGAAACCCAGCTAAGAGCCTGTCCGGCTCTGTTTCCCTTCCCAGCCAAGTTTCCAGGACTTGGCTTCTCTCCAGTCTTTTCCTAGGGCTGCTTGGCTCAGGAGTTTGGAATGAAAAGCACAAGGCTGGGCTCTTGTGGGTGAGTCACATCTGTTTGGAATGGGTATAGCCTGTGCCACTTAGCAGTTTTCCCTCTCCAAACCCACTCTTGTTTTCATAAAAGTTCCAGGGGGAACTTTTTTAAGTCAATGTGAGTTTAATACACGTAGTTTTTAAAGTCTGTCAAGACTTCCTAGTTCCTCTATCCAACTCCTACCCACCGCTCTGCCCCTATATCCTTAGAGCTTCCCAATGGCATGGTGAAACCAGGATCCTGGGGTTGCTGCTAGAGGGCATATGTCAGAACTCAGCCTTTCCCTATAACCTGTGGGTAGATGCCTAATAAGAGCTTCCCTCCCTCCCTCCATCCCTCTGTCCCTCTGTCCCTCCCTCCCTTCAATCCTTCCTTGCTCCCTTCCTACTCCCTATCTTCCTTCCTTCCTTTCTTCCTCTCCTTCCTCCTCTTCCTCTCTTTCTTTCTCCTTCTCACTTACTGTCTGTCTGTCTGTCTGTCTGTCCTCCCTCCCTCCCTCCCTCCCTCCCTCACTTCCTTCCTTCTCCAGTATTGGAGCTTGAACTCCGGACCTGGGTGCTGTCCCTTTGCTTTTCACTCAGGGCTGATGCTCTACCACTTGAGCCACAGCTCCCTTTCTATCTTTATGCTAGTTAACTGAAGATAAGAGTCTTGTGGCCTTTCCTGCCCAGGCTAAGGCAAAAATGACAGGATTTTTCTTGGTCTATGCCCCACCTCCAGGTTTCCAGGATGGCCTACCCCCCTCTTCCCCCTCTTCCTCTGTGTAACCCTTTTCTGATTGACTGTGGACACTCTTTGTTTTCATGGCCACTTTGTGACTTGTGACTTAGTGGGAGGAAAAACTGAGCTGGTTTGGTGGCTGTGGGCCAGGGCTGAGGGCACTGGGTGACTTTAATGCATAAGCTCATCTCTCTGCTTCATGCTGCTGGATCTGTTGATGCCTTCTAGCTCATAAGCATGAAGCATTGACTTTTTTACTCCATTTTTCAGCCTTCTTTGGTCTGAGGAAGACCTGAATCTCCAGAAAACAGGCCAGAAAGGCCAAAATAGGGCTTCTCTGAACTCCATTTCACAGAAAGGACATCAGCTTCTCCTGAAACCCTTCTGTAGACTATAGACAAATCACTATACTTTTGAGAAAAAGACATGACATTTGTGTCTGCATTTTCAAGCCAGGGAATGATTTTTTTTGTAGCAACTTTTCTAGATGTAATGTATCAACCTACTTCTGGCCCTTGGTATCTTCTCTCTCAGACTTGCCTTACCCTAGCATTCCTATCTTTCTGGAGTATCAGTTCTACCACAAGCCTGGGACTTGGCACTCTGGTTAGGTACAGCCAGATCCACAAAGCACTTCCTGTATGTTTGATTTGTATTGGCTTGCTTTTCAGAGACAGAGTCTCCCCTGTAGCCGAGAGTGGTTCATGACCCTCCGGCTTGTGGATTCCACGTGTGCCCCACCACACTCAGGTTCTGCATAGCCTAAGCCAGACAGTTTTACTTCCCTGGGGCTTGAGATCCTAAAATAAATATGTATATCTACTCTTTCTCTCAATGATAACTTGGGATAACAAATACAAAAGAAGCACTATAAAGTGTTACTACATCTATTAATACATCATACATATATATGTGAAAAGGATAGGTATAACATTAAAATATTGTCAGTAATAATTCAATGGGCTGAGTTTTTTTGTTTGTTTGTTTTGTTTTGTTTTCCACCAGTCCTGGGGCTTGAACTCAGCCTGAGCACTGTTCCTGGCTTCTTTTGTTCAAGCCTACCACTCTACCACTTGAGCCACAGCACCACATCTGGCTTTATCTGGTAATATGGTGCTGAGGAATTGAACTCAAGGCTTCATGCAAGCAAGGCAAGCACTCTACCGCTTAGCCACATTCCCAGCCCCCAGTGGGCTGTTTTTAAGGTGGCAGCTGAACTTCTGGTTGTTTTGTTTTGGTTGTTTGTGCATGCATGTGTGTGTGTGTGAGTGTGTGTGAGTGTGTGTGTGTGTGTGTGTGCCTTTCCTGGGGCTTGAACTCAGGGCTTGTGAGCTATCCCTGAGCTTTTTGAGCCACTGCTTCACTTCTCGCTTTTTGGTAGTTAATTAAAGATTGGAGTCTCATGGACTTTTTCTGCCCAGGGTGGCTTCCAAACTAGATCCTCAGATCTCAGCCTCCTGAGTAGCTGGGATTATAGGCATGAAGCACTGGCATTTAGCACTTCTTTTATAAGATGTATTTATTCTTTAGCTTCTGCTACTTGTCAAATGTCACAGATGCTCCATTTTATGTTAGTTGCAGTGCAAGGGAATCAAACTCAGGGCCTTGTGCACACTAGGCAAGTATTCTACTACGGAAATGTATTTCCAGCTAGGATATTCAATCTAAAAAGTCAGGCGTGTGTGTGTGTGTGTGTGTGTGCACGCGTGCACGCGCACGCATGCGCGTGGGCTCATGTGCACACCTGCCAGTGCTGAGGCAAGTACTCTGACTGCTATCCTGCTTGTCTCTGAGCTTTTTTTTTTTTTTTTTTTTTTTTTTTTATCAAGTTTGGAGCTCTATGACTTCATCTACAGATCCACTCTGTCTCTTTGGTAATTGATTGGAGATAAGAGACTCATGGACTTTCCTGCCTGGGCTGGCTTCAAATGGTGATCCTCAGATCTCAGCCTCCTACATATCTAGGACTATGTGAGTGAGCCATCTGCACTGGCATTTAGAAAAATGCTTCGAAGGTCAAATTCTATGGCAGTCATTCTGTGGTGGTGGTGGTGGTGATGATGATGATGATGTTTTACAAAGAAGTTACAATTCTAATCAGGTTATGAGTACAACGCTTCTTGGTCAATGTCACAGCTTCTTTTGTTCTCCCCCATCTTCTTCATCTTGTCTCTGCTGCAGGATTTATTTTTTATTTTTTATTTTTGCCAGTCCTGGGGCTTGGACTCAGGGCCTGAGCACTGTCCCTGGCTTCTTTTTGCTCAAGGCTAGCACTCTGCCACTTGAGCCACAGCGCCACTTCTGGCCATTTTCTGTATATGTGGTGCTGGGGAATCGAACCCAGGGCCTCATGTATATGAGGCAGGCACTCTTGCCACTAGGCCATATCCCCAGCCCTGCAGGATTTTTTTTAATGATAAACAATCAGCATCAAAATTGTACTTCTCAAATCTGAGCAATGCTCTACCACTGAGACACACCCTTAGCCCCTTATCTCTTTTAAATATCAGCAGGCAATCTACAAAAATTAGAAATAAAGATCTGGTTTTGCTTTGCAACTTGCTGTGTGTCCTTGAGCAAGTGACCAGTAACACATCTGTAACATTATTTAAGGTCCATGTCTCCAAATCTATTTTAGTGATATGGTTTCTCTGGATGAACACTAGATTATGCATTAAAAACTATCCAGGTTGCCAGCTTGCCTCAGGAACAAACAGAAGCAACTTAGAAGGAAATTAACTGAAAGTGTCTCTTGCAATTGGGTCAGAAACAGATCATCATTTCTGGAAGGAAAAAGATACTGGCTTCAGGGAGTACTGACTGAGTTAGATGAGTTACTATGCTGACCCCTGCAAATAATAACAACACTGCTCAGAAAAACCTGGGTCCCTCTAAGGGAAACAGCAAGTCTCTGGCTCCTCATAACGGGTTTGCAACAAAGAATATAGGTTTTTAAATGATACTACTAGTACCTATACAGTATGGAATTATTTTCTGAAATCGCAGTCTTCCTTCTGTGGTACTCAGTGCTCTTCTGTGGTACTTGGTGCTCTTCTGTGGTACTTGGTGCTCTTCTGTGGTACTTAGTGTTCCTCTGTAGTACTTAGTGCTCCTATGTGCTACTTGATGCTCTGTGGTACTTAGTGATCCTCTGTGGTACTTAGTGATCCTCTGTGGTACTTGATGCTCTGTAGTACTTGGTGCTACTCTGTGGTACTTTATGCTCTGTGGTACTCAGTGTTCTTCTGTGGTACTTAGTGCTCCTTGTGGTACTTGGTGTTCCTCTGTGGTACTCGGTGCTCTTTTTTGGTACTCGGTACTCTTCTGTGGTGTCTGCATCTCACCCTGATTTTGTTAAAGAAGATGGTGGTATTGTAAACTGTAAACAAGCTCAGGAGAAGACAAGAAAATTCTTTTTTTTTTGTTTTTGAGGGCCTAAAAGTACCTAATCAGCGTAGCTCAAGCCTCCACCGTGTGTCAGTGCTTTAAAGAATCTAGGGAGAACACGATGGATCTGGGAAACAGAGCTGGGACAGGTCACAACCGGTCCACAGGGCCTTCCTTCCAGAGCTGTGGTCTGGGTCATCCTGGGAGCCTGCTGGAACCTGTCTGCTCCTTTTCCAAGGGCACTAGCTCTTCTCAGCAAAACTCAGACACAACCAGCCTCTCCTCTCTGTTTATTGGCTCCACAAACACTGGTGTGCCTTGAGGCTGCTGCTGTTAGCTTAGGCCCCCACCCCGTTATCTCACATGGCTCCCACACACTTCTTAAGGCTCAATTTTTATCATCCCACGCTACCCTTAATGGACTTCCCTTCCTGTCCTCTCTTGTATTATATTCCAAGTTTCAGTGGTTCATGTTTATGGTGGTTTAATTTTTTTTCTCCTTCTCCTTCTCCTTTTTCTTCTTTTAGTTCTGGGCTGGAGCTCAGGGTCTAGGTGCTGTCCCTGAGCTTTTCTGCTTAAGGTTAGCACTCAACTATTTGAGCCACAGCCCCACTCCCATTTTTTTTTTTTAGTGGTTGAGTGGAGATGAGAGTCTTGAGGACTTTTCCTGCCTGTCTGGCTTTGAACTGTGAGCCTCAAATCTCAGCTTCCTGAGCCACCTGTACTCTCTTTTTCCTCCCTTCTTTTCTTCCTACTGCCTCTGGACCAGGGAACTCACACTGCTTGAAAGACATCCACAGCAAATGAAGATGGAAAGAAGTTGTTGCTTTTACACAGGAGACTTGGGTGTCCTAGTTCTTTCTTTCCCTTCCTTCCTACCTTCCTTCCTTCCTTCCTTCTTTTTCTTTTATTTTGTCTGAAACCAGGATTCAAACTCAGCACCTGACACTTTGCTCATTTGATAGTGTTCTACCAACTGAGACATGCCTCCAACCCAAAAGTCCTAGTTTTTATTCCCAGTGTTCCAAACCCAAGGAGGCCACAAGAGGCTCGGGAATGGCAATGCTTTCTTTTCATCTCTTCTTCTACTTTGTTAGTCTGCTTCTCAGAGGATAGAGACCCTGAGATGCACAGTCTCTATAAACCCATCCTTCTTTTAGGTTATAGTATCCACCCTTTTCTGAGAAGCCACCACCCATGGTTATCTCTTTCTTGAGGTAGGGAACTAAATTCACCTAACTTCTAAATGGTCTGATATAACAGCGGCCTGGAGAGTCCAGATCAGCTCAAAGAAGTACCTGAGTAGGACTGGTTTTTGAAGTGAAGTTGGGAGACCTTGTTTATCTTCTCAGAGTCTGACTTTATGGGCTGAGGGAATCACTGGAAATAGCTAGGGGCATTTTGCTTCTCTATAGCATTATCAGGAACATTTCCCAAGTGTTCAGTTTTATCCTGGATGGAGCAGGACAGTTGAGTGGACAGCTAAGCCTGAGGTAGAGGAGAAGTGTCCAGAAGAACTGTCCCTGAGGACTCTGCAGAGTCTTGGTAGCAGTGTGGAGGCAAAGAGCCAGCACTCCGGGAAAGGCAGGCAGAAGAGAGGATTTGAGTTGCCTTTTAGGGAAGCAGCCTCACCAGCAATTCCAGCCTAAAAAATGACTTTGCCAGCACAGATCAAGTCTCAGCTCCTCCTATCTGGTGCCCCCTACGAAGCACATCTTGGGAGTTCATCCCTGACCTGAGTGAGTCTCCCACCACTCCTTAGCCTACCACTCACAGCTCTTTTGCTGACGCAGGTCCCCAAAGCCTCACAAGGAAATGCCCCAGAGGTGGTATAATAAGTTATTATCAGCAACAACACAGATGGTTCAGTTATGCAAGGAACATGATTATGGGACTCACCATCAGGGGCAATTTCAGTGTGACTTTTGCAATTATCTTTCTGCCAGAGATCTTCCCCAATTAGCAGTTTTCATATGCATGGTAATGATGGTGCTAGAATGAAGTAAGCCAGTTAAAATGAGAGGGAATCTCTTGGTTCAGAAGATGGAACTCACAGAAAAACAGAAGCCTATAGGAGGTTTCTTCAGTGGAAGGTAAAGATGAACCAACACCCTACTTCCTCCTCTAGATCTAAACTCCATCTACTTTTACTCAGATCAATTCCTTTACAAAGCAGCCCAAAGTAGTATCACCCTCTTTCCTTCCTTCTTTCCCTCCCTCCCTCCCTCCCTCCCCCTCCTCCTTCCTCCTTCCTTCCTTCCTTCCTTCCTTCCTTCCTTCCTTCCTTCCTTCCTTCCTTCCTTCCCGCCCTCCTTCCTTCCCTTTTCTTTCAAGTGATTCTCAATATATAGTCCAGGCTGGCCTCAAACTCATGACCTTCCTGCTTCAGTCTCCTAGGTTGGGATTACTGGCCTGGGCCACTGTGCCTGGCTCTGGAGTGATCTGTGTTCGTTTGTTTTTAGTATAGGAATTTGAACTCAGGCCTTGTTCTTGCTAAGCTGAGCCATTTGCTACCAATTGAGACATTCCACAAGTCATGTTTGTGTTTGTTATTTTTGGCATAGTGTCCTGGTGAAGAAATGCCTGGACTGCATTTCTTCTGTTACTGCTTCCCTTTGCTGTGGGATGACAGAGGCATACACCATTGCACCCAGCCATTTAGTTGAGATAGAATCTTGTGAACTTTTATGCGTGGGCTGACCTTGAACCATGATCCCCTGATCTCTGCTCTCCAAGTAGGCAGGGTTACAGGCTTGAGTCTCTGTGTATAGCTAAGTTCACTTTTTTGGGGGGAGGGGATTCTGGGGACTGAATTAGGGGCCTCAATTCACTAGGAAGGCATTCTTGTACTTGATCCATGCCTCCAAAGCTGGAGTGATTGTTTAAAAGCAGATCCTGTGAGACAGCATTCTTCCCCAATAGACTCTGAATCCAGATCCTTCTTCACGATCCACATGGATGTAGCCTTCCCTGTCAGCTTTTGCAACTTGTGTCTTGGTCCCCTCTGGTGCTGTCCTACTTGTCTCCTTTGTATCTCCTGAACATGACTCAGTGGCTTTCCATGATGATTCTTCTTGCATGCTCTTTTTCTTGGCCTATCCCCTGCCTCCCTCTCCTAGCTTTCCTTCTTACAAAACTGGTATCTGTTGTGTGCCTTCTCACCTTTCAAGTGAGAGCTTTATTAACTGCTCAGAGAGGTCTGCCCTAACCTCACAAGCTAAAGGACTTCCCGAGGAACTATCTCCATTTGACATTCTTGTAGCACTTGTCAGAACAGGCAATTATCTTGAGGAGGAGGTGAAGAATTATTATTGTTGTCATTATTATTTTATATGGCAGAGATTAGGGCCTTTTGCTTGCTAGGCAAGTGCTCTACCACTTGAGCCATGCCTCTATCCCTTTTTGCTTTATGTCTTTTCTGAGTAGGGTCTCCTGTTTATGACTGGACTGGCCTAGACTGATTCACACATAGAGCTAGTGGTTGATTAACATGGTATCTTGCAAATTTTTGCCTGGGGACTGTCTTGAACTGCAGTCTTCTGATCTCTGCCTCTTAAGTAGTTAGTAGGGATTACTGGCATAAACCACTACAGCGGACTTCATGTAGTTATTATTTTTGTATTCTGATTCCAACAGCATCTAGGTCCCACACTGCTAGCTATGAATGCAAGCCCCTTGAGACAGGCACTTGCTAACTTTCGGTCCATTGAAGGCCCTTCAGCATGTGGCAGGGATAGGTGCTTGTGGACCTCTCCAGTGCTCCGTGGACTGCTATGCTATATGTGCACCAAGTGCCCTTTGGAGGAAGCGAAAGTAAGCAGAAGTACTTCCTCTCCCCTCAGCTTTTGTACAGTCCAGGGCCATCTTCCTCTTCCTGTTTTTGTCCATTTTGCAGTGTGGGTTAGCACTATCCAGGTGGGTGCTAGGGCAGGGAGTGGGTTGGCAGGACAGGGCCAGCATGTACATGAAAACACTGGCCACAGTCCAACTTGATGACTGCAAGTCTTAATGACTTCAACTGGTCCTAATTCAACATAAAAGGGCTCATTGGAACCTTGTAGGCCAGAAGTCTAATCTATGCCCTCATTTTTGCTCTTTTCCAAGCTTCAATTAAGGGAGCAACAAAAGATCCTTATCATGATCCATGTGTGGTGAACTCATCTGCTAAGACAATTTTTTTTCTGGTTATATTTATAGAGCGTTCTTGTTTCCATGGATTATTCTAGCTGGCATTATCTTGTTTACCTTCTCATCATCTGCAGGTGCATGTGTGGGAACAGAGCTTTAATTCCCTTCACTGCATTGGGTTTTCAATTTCTCTGCTTTTTCTCTCTTAGCTTTCATATGTGAGACACTGTTCAAGCCAAGTAGTTTGTAATCTCCAGTTTCCAAGGCAATAACTAGTTTGTAAAAATACACACAGCCGGGCTGGGGATATAGCCTAGTGGCAAGAGTGCCTGCCTCGGATACACGAGGCCCTAGGTTCGATTCCCCAGCACCACATATACAGAAAACGGCCAGAAGCGGCGCTGTGGCTCAAGTGGCAGAGTGCTAGCCTTGAGCAGGAAGAAGCCAGGGACAGTGCTCAGGCCCTGAGTCCAAGGCCCAGGACTGGCCAAAAAAAAAAAAAATACACACAGACACACACACATACACACACAAGGCACAGTGGAGCATGCTGTGAGTTTCCTTAGCTGTGCCCTGTGGCCTCCTACTAGGTTGGAACTTGGTATTCCTCTTCCCTTTCTTTTTGCTAGTCAAATGTTTTTTTTGGGGGGATCAGGGGGCTAGTACTGGGGCTTGAATTTGGGGTCTCAAATTCACTGAGCCTACTTGTTCATGGCTGGCACTACCACTCGTACCACACCTCTAACACAGACTGGCTTTTTGCTGGCAAATTGGAAATAGATATTGTCTGACAATTTTGCCTGGGCTAGCATGGCCACGATCGTCCAGTTCTCAGCCTCTTCGGTAGGTAGGATTATAGGTGTAACCACCAGCACTTGGCCACATGCTTCTTAATACTAGGCCTTCTCTTGACCACCCTAGGGTGGGAAGTGCAGATCACCCTACCAATGGGTATGAAGAGTGTCTGGGCTCTGCCTAGGGTCCCACATCATCACAAGTGAGACCATTATGCACAGCTTAGTTCAGAGTCTTATCAGGGGTCCATTATCCCAGGTGCTGTCAGGCCAGAGAAATTCAACCCTATGAGTTGACAGAGGGCTGTGTATAGGCCAAGTTGTATTCCTGAAATTGGAGAACACCTGTCAAGGGTACAGAAAGGGGAACACCATGACCAACCAGAGGCATGGCTTCTTGCTGTGCGAGGACTCAGTCCTGACATCTCACAGCCTCTTAGATACAGTATGTGTCCCTGTAGCTTCTCAACTATTCATTTTCAGGATTGACTTTTAGGAGACTGGGAAACATTATACCATCTTTATACGTAAAGCACTGATGTACACAATGTATACAAACAGATATGTGGCATCATAAAAGTTTGGACAAGTGAGGATCAGGAAGGTGTTTAAAAGCTGTCTTTGAGAGAGTGAACAGATAGGAAGGTCACTCGTGCTCATCATTCCCTAGCTATGTGCTGTGTCACAGTCTTCCCATTGTCTTTCCTGAATGAGATTTTGCTTTCAGCCAAGAACCTAAAATACCTTCTCAGTAAGGGATAATTTTCATGTGAAGTTTAAGGGATATTTGTCCATTGGCAAAAGCTTATGATAAGAAGGAGCAAAGCTCTAGCTGTGGCTTTGTAGGTTAGAGAAAACAAAAGGGACATTTCTTGTGGAAAACCTTGGAACCATTGACCATACCTTTAAGATAAACATATGGACCTATTGACTGCAAAGAGCTCCTTTGTTACTAGTTATAGACATGAGAGGCTTCCTTTTAGATGTGGTTTGGAAACTCAGAACAGTTTTTGAAGTTAGAATGTCTGTGATTATGCATGTATGGGGCCTTTTCCGTGTTTGTGAATTCAGAGCCTCGGAGTTTGCCCAGCTTCACCACTGCAGGCCATTTTTAGTGACCTTCTCATCCAGATAGAGAGGACGTGAGTGTGAGTGTGGGTGCAGATGGAGGACGCCTTAGAAGGTGCTCTCTATTGTGCACTAGCCCAGCCTCCCTGACATGTCCTGTGCAAGTGTGTGTGCCTCAGGCACACTGACACGTTCTTGGGCAAGCCTCAAGTGTGTGAAGCCATCCTGATATTCTTAGCTTGAACCCTAATCTTACAAAGCAGATTCTGCTTTGTCTCAGTGACTAGGAACAACTGGACGTAGTCCTTATACAAAGAAAGAAGTACTGCGACTAAATGCTTGGAAAACAGATCTTATGCAAAATGCATTTTGACTGCCTACCTTGGATGAAAGATGGTTTATATGGGCAACAGTGATACACTCTTCTCTTTTTTCCCTTTGTGGATGTAGATGGGACAGAAATGATGTTTATGCTCCATCCATTTCTGAGACCCAAATAAAAAAGAAATTGGACTTATTTTGCAACTGCAGAGCTGTAGGGTGAAGAAGAAGGTAACTCCCAAATTGCTGATCCTTCAGTACTTGGTTTCATTTATTTCTTTTTCTGGAAAATATGAAAAAGCAAGGCAAAATTAAGGACAGTATTTCTATAATGGAGCTAGTTAGATTTGCTATGTCAGCTTGGCACCTGAAGCTCACACCTATAAATCTAAGCCACTTGGGAGATTGAGGTTGGAAGGACGGTGGGTTGAGGTCAGCACCATCATAAATGTTTGGGAGCAGTGGCATATGCCCGCCACCCTAGCTATAGAGGAGTCTAAGGTTAGGAGGGCCAGGGTTCTAGGCCATCCTGGGAAGGAAAGCTGGTAAGACTTCATCTCAACAGAAAGCCTAGGGATAGAGTTGTGTGTCTGTTGTTCCAGCTATGTTGGAAAGTGAAAAATAAGAGGATTGTGATTCAGTTGCACTCTGGGCCAGGAGTGAGATTTTTTTTTTCTCAAAAATAACCAGGACAGTGGAGCTGCAGCTCAAGTGGTAAAACACCAATTCAAGCTCTTCATACTTTTAAAAAGTTTAATACATTTTTTAGCATAATGTCCCTGAGGTTCATTTTGTTGTAGCAAATGTCAGAATTTCCTTTCCTTTTAAGATCAAATAGTAATTTATTGTATATACATCTGTCCCTCTTTAAACTTTTCTTTATGTCTCACAATATGATGTTCAAATTATGATTTGTTTCTCTCTCTCTCTCTCACGCACACACTGAACATATTTCATGTAAAATATATTATTGAAATAAATGTTTCAACCCCAAACAACTCTTCCCATAGGTGAAAGACTGATGCTTTGGAAGGAGCACCAGCTGCCAGCACCCTCTGTTCTGGGAGGCCTTCCTGCCATCCCACCTCCCTGCCACCTCCTCTCCATTCTCAGAACTCATGTGAAAGTCTGTTGCATTTATCCAGTGCTGACCGCACCAAACCACTACTGAGAAACAGCAGTTTTCTGTTACAATTACAGTGAACATTATCTTATCATTCTAAGGTCCAGGGCTATTCTCCCCTTTGTCTTTTGTTGTCCCGTCCTTGGCTGACCTTCAGACACATGGGCCTCGGGGCTCATTTCTGCCTTTGCTCTGCCACTGTTGGCTTGTTCCCATGCCTGGAGAATTCTTTCTCTGGGCTCAGGGATGACCAATAAGTAACATACAGAAGAACAGAGCCCCACCCCCCCCAAGTCACTGTTGTGTTCCAAGCAGTTCCGGAATAGTGTGGCATATAGTGGGTCCTCAGTTAATAAACAGATATTGAAACACATGTGTAACACACTGCAGTGCACTGCCTCTTCCATTCCCGGTATAATGCTCCCTTAGAAGCCTCCTGCGGGCAGAGCTCTACTTCTGCCTTTTTCCTCCTCTCATCTAGTTCATGGCCTCCAGCATGAAGTGGTGCTTTAATAAATGTTTGTGGGATAAATGGAAATAGGATTGGTGGACAGTGTTGGCTCATGCCTTTCCTACTGAGCAAGCTCAGCAGCCTCCTGGCAGTGAGTGCAAGTAGCCCTTCTCCTCCCAGAGTTGCAGTCATTTGGCTTAGCAGGCTTGCTGCCAGTCGGCCTTCAGAACACTCCCACCAACAAGCAGTTGTGCTTTTTGACCTCTTAAACGTGCAGCTGACTGGTCACCACTCACCTAAGGTAGTGTGTTGAAGTAACTGCTTGAGTTAGGTGACAACTCCAGATTTATTAAGAGATGAAGACATTTCAAAGACCAGGCAGATGTTTTGGTGATAAGATTTAAACATTCCAAACTTATCTCTTTCTCTCCCCCTTCTCCTCCCCCTCCTCTCCCTCTTTTCTCTCTCCCTTCTCTCTCCCCTCTCTCCCTTCTCTCTCCCCTCTCTATTTCCTGTCTCCTCTCTTCTCCCTCCTTCTTCAAGGGTAAGCCTTCCCTCTCTCTTCCAAGGCCCAGTCTATCTCCATATTTGGGCATCTGGAATGGGCACTCGGAGCAAGGTCTTCTATTCTTTGGTATCTGCTGGGAGCTGTAGTTCCCAATGAGTGATGGCTGCCTGTGTCCAGCATGGGGGCTGTACTTGGAGGACCTTGAAAACAGGAAATATGTACACATTGTGGTGGAAGGGCTACCAGGAGGCATGCTTTGTATTCCCAGTTCTGGTTTTAAGCAAAGCAGAATTCTTATGTGGCTCAGTCTTCTAGCCTGTAAATTGGGAATAATTACCTCTTTTCCTAGCTGCCAGATTGTTTTTTGGGTGGGGTAATTAGCCAGTATCCATTAAGTGCTTTGAGCTCATTCAAGCAGGGAGTGCTTTATAAATAAAAATTATTATCTCGAAAGGGGAAATGATAATTTTGATTTCCCAATGATCCTCATAAACCAACTTTTTACCTACTACACCAAGAAGATGTTGTTTAATTCCTCATGTCTTCCACCCACTCTGTGCTTAAGTGGTATTCCTGTATCTCATTCTATTTTCATCATCTTTAGTGGACCTGGATCTGATTGTAGCTCCAACAACTTCACTTGCTTCTTTCTCCACAGCCTTTGTGGAAGAGACCAATTTTTCTGTAGTTAAGAGAGGGGTTCAAAGATCTTAATGAGAGTGCCCCCTTCTGGAGGCTTGAAGGAAGGCTTGAATACCCAGCACTTTTAGGGAGAGGACAGAACCTGATACAGGATGAGGGAAGCTGTAGCAGATATAGAACCAGAATGGCTGGCCTCCTGATTCTAAGATGACAGTTAAATCATTTCACCTCTCTAGCCTTTGCTTCTTTTTCTATAAAATTGAGGTCACAACCTACGGTTGAATGTTTTACAAAGTGCTGCACCAAGATTAGCTGTCTTAAGAGTATGATGTAGCTTCCTCCCTCCATGCTTCTTTCAGCATAGCGCTGGGACTGCCTGGGAGTGAAAGCCTAGAGGAGCACTGTCCTGGCATGATGGCATCCCTGGAACCTCTGAACATTGAAGATGTAACTGTGAACTTTACCCCCAAAGAGTGGGACCTGATGAACGCAGCACGTGGAGGAGGAAGCTGTGGAGAGATGTGATGTCAGAGGTTTCCTGTCTGCTGGAGTCCATCGGCATTTCCATTCTTCATGGCAAAGATGGCTGTCTTTACATACAACAAGTCAGCGGTAAGGTCCACCTAACCCCGTCAGTAGAGATTGGAGCTCAGACCGATGTATTCAGCCAGGGAAGGAGCTTATAGAAGACTGTGCTGTATGAGAATGGAGGGGCGCTGTGAAGCGGAATGCCTTACCTTGGAAGTCAGGATCGGGGGCTGCAGAGCTGAGCTGACGCCCTTCCGCTGTAAGAAAAGAGTGTACTTCAAGAACTAGGCACTTGCTGCAAGAGCGAAATAGAAGATGCTCCACAATGCTGGTGACATCCCGGGAGCAAAGCTCTCTGGATCTTCTCTTGTACCTCAGAAATTTGAGCTGCTTAATGTTATGTTGATCCAGATTTTAATGTTAGATGGAAATACCCTTCCTCAGCCACCAGCTTCTCCCGGATGGAAATAGTGATCAAATTTGTCAATGTGTCTCATGTCTCAGGCACATAGCCTGTTCATTACTTTATTGATTGACAACATGAGAAAAATAGACAAAAAGGAACAGGACAGACAGTTACATGGGTATTCGGGCACTGAGTTCTACAGCTGTAGCCCTGGCTTTAAATAGAGGTTTGCCTTCACATCAAAAAAAAAAAAAAAAGTATGATGTAGTAGTTAATAACAAGGACCTCTACAGTCAGATACCCTAGATTGGAATTCCATTTAAATTAGCTATGAAATTTGGTCAACTTACTTATCCTGCTTATGCTCTAGTTATATTAATATTGTTAAGATGGGGTAATAAGGATTGGATGAGACAATGTACTGAGTAGACCGAGCACAGAGCCTAGTACACACTCATTTATCAATAAAAGAAGTTATAGCTATGGCTATCATTGCAGTATTGACTAAATATTCGTGTGTCAGTGCATGCGTATGAGCGTGCGCATACACGTGCATGCCAGTCCTGGGGCTTGAACTCAGGGCCTGAGCACTGTCCCTGAGCTTTTTTGCTCAAGGCTAGCATTCTACCACTTGAGCCACAGTTCTACCTCTGTCGTTTTTTGTTTGTGGTTAATTGGAGATAAGAGTCCCTGGACTATTGGGCGCTGATGGCATATGCCTATAATCTTACCTACTCAAGAGGCTGAGATCTGAGGATCACAGTTCGGAGCGGCAGAAAAGTCCCTGTGAGATGCTTATCTCTAATAGCCTACTCTAAAAAAAAACCTCCCAGGACTGTTGTGCTGAGTGGAGCTGGCTTTGAGCTCTAATCCTCAGATCTTAGCTTCCTGAGTAGCTAGGATTACAGTCGTGAGCCACCAATGCTTGATTATATATCTTGATTACCTATCTTACTGTTGATCATCTTACTTGGTGGCAATCAAATAAATAAGGTGAAAATTTTGCAACTTTCAAAGTTGCAAAGTAGTGCATAAATGGGAAGAGAGAATGTACTCATTACTTGACATATGTAACTTTAATCCCTAGTAATTAGCACCAAACACAGAAGTGGGGAGTTGGTACTCCACAGAGTTCTTTTTCCAACTTCAGGGTACGTGTAACTATGAAGAACTATAAACATGTACATTGTTACAGTAGCGGCAGCACTTTTGATCTCCTGTCTTAGGTAGTAATACTAATGTTAAACACTAAAAAGTACTTCCACAACATACCTTGAAATGGGCAAGTCGGGTGACTAGGCAGAATAATTGTCATCACACATACACGCTATATTCATCAAAATATTAACATTGTCATTTTGAGTGGTGGGATTTGGGGTTTTATTCTTTTGTACATTTCTTGTCTTGTTCTTTTTTTTTTCTGGGTATGTCTTTCAACAAAAATAATGAAAAGGCCAAAGACCATGGATACCACATAGAAGTATCTCAGATTGTAAGTCACTAGAAGGCCCAAGAGGTGAGATGCTCCATTATCAAAGGAAAATAGAGTTTCTGGGAACAAGGAGCAGTTGGTAAAAATTACAATGGCAAAAGCCAAAGATTGGGATTCCTTGACGGCATCCCTGGGATGGGAGGAAGAGACAGTGTTTCATCTCTGTTTTCACGGCTATAATAACACGGTGGGTTCAGACATGGGCTGTGTACACATAACTTGTTTGCTATGGTAACATGGGGCTCCTGTTTTTCTACATTTGTTCCTTCTGCTTCCTTCCTTCCTGGTTGTCAGAGAGAAGAATGCTGAACTCACGCATTCATTCTTGTTGCCCTGTAATTGCTCTTTGTTCTGAGGGATTAGGTGAAGGGGTGGTGAGCCACTGCCCTGTTACACTTCAGAACCAGAGATGCACAGGGCAAACATACTCCTCAGCAGGGCATGAGGCAGAAAGGGTGATGCTAGCGTGCCTCCTATGGGCAACAGTCTTCAACCCAGAGAACTTTCTTTCTTTCTTTTTTTTTTCTTTTTGCCAGTCCTGGGGCTTGAACTCAGGGCCAGAGCACTGTCCCTGCCTTCATTTTGCTCAAGGCTAGCACTCTGCCACTTGAGCCACAGCGCCACTTCCAGTTTTTTCTGTTTATGTGATGCTGAGGAATCAAACCCAGGGCTTCATGTATGTGAAGCAAGCACTCTACCACTAGACCATATTCCCAGCCCCTGCTCTGGTTATTTTTGCAATACTATCTTGCTATTGGTCCAGCTGTTTACACTTCCCTTCTTCCATAGCTGGTTGACAAGAACATATTACCGTCCCAGGTTTTTCTGTTGAGATGCTATCTCTTGACTTTTTTTTTTCTGGCCAAACTTGTCCCTCAATTGCAAACCTCTCTATCTCAGTGTCTTGAGTATATAGGATTACAGGTACAAACCACTTCGTGTCATTCTTATTGCTCCAGAAGCAGCTGCCAGGTGGGACCTGTTACCTTAACTGTATTTCAAGGCTCTTTCCAATTCCAAAATTCTTTGACTAAGAGTAACTAAGTTTGTTAGATTGTTTCTTGTGAAAGAAGGAAGGGCACTCTAGAAAGGACACTGTAATTCATATGTAGGAGGAAGGAAGGCTGGTGTAGCAACATTTGGAAACAATTCTAGGTACCTCTCTTTCCCAGGGGCTAGTAGAGCTCAGCTTTTTTCAATTCCCACCCATCTCACTCAGTTTCATCTTCAGCAAGGTACCCAAATGTCCAGACGAAATATCACAGAATAGCTGTGCAGAGGAGACCCCTCTGTAGCACTGGGTACTTTTTTTTGTACCATGCTGAACAGCAGAGGATGCAGTAATGAGTGATACCTCATTGTCTTTCTTCAGGAAGGGTATAGACCCATGGTGGGGGGGACACACACACTAAATTAACCAAAAGGAAACATGAAAACTGAGAAGGACCCATAGGAGAGGCAATTAAAAGCAAAGCATAAGGAGTGAAGGAAGGAGTGATCAGCTTGAATTAGGGAAGATCAGAAAGACTTGGAGTTTTATGCCTTCTATGAGAATTATATTACTTATTGGCTTAATTATCTTTCTATGGGCTGTAGCCATTAGTTATTCCAAACACAGTCTTTCTGTCTGTTATTCAGTATTCCCTGAGTTTATATTTTGATTCCTGGAGCTGGTGAGAAATGGTCCTCTTAGAAGGAGAGACTGTCCTTATTCAAGTTTCCTCTCTAGGGGGCTCTCCAGTCACTTTGAAGGTAGATGAAGAAGAGTTATAAGTGATCTTTATTTTCTGCTTGCTTTTGACTTTGTGATGCTGAAGACCCAAAAGTCAAAGGGAATATCCAATTATGTTTGAGTTTTGCCATTAAAACCATATGTTTTGATCTTGGGTAGCATTTCTGAGCTTTAGTTTCCCATAATAAATAGGGATAGTAATAATTATAATCACAAAGCATCCTGTAGAACAAGTGGAATGTACTAGTTAAGGTGACTCTGGTGCCAAGATGCCCAGCTTTAAGTCCTTTCATGCCATGAACAAGTTGTGTAATCTTAGGCAAATTGCTTAATAATGTCTCTGTATTTCTGTATCTCTTCATCTACAGAGAATGATACCAGAACCTTTGTCATAGGGTTGTTGAGGATTGAAATGAGATAAACTCTTAGCACTTGCAGGATGATTATGGTTGTGGTGACATATACAGAATCAGAGCTCTTAGGTACAGAAGCACTATTTGGCTGCATCTGTTTGGGGAATAGAAAACAAGGGCATGGAGTTCTGTCTTGAACTGTGAGTCTAGGCTTTTAAGAAGAGCTATAGCTGGGCACTGGTGGCTCATGCCTGTAATCCTAGCTACTCAAGAGGCTGAGGCCTGAGGATCGAGGTTCCAAGCCAGCCTTGACAGAAAAGTCCCCATAAGACTCATTGCCAATTAACCACTCAAAAACTGGAAATGACACTGTGGCTCAAGTGGTAGAGCACTGGCCTTGAGCACCAAGAGGCTCAGGGACAGTGCCCAGGCCCTTATTTCAAGCCCCACAACTGACAAAAAAAAGCGATATCAAAATGCCATATGACTGACAGAGGTCTGGGGCCTGGGAGGCCCACCCCTTGACGGTCCTTTCTACCTCAGCCACATTGATCTCCTTGGCTTTTTATCTGGCTCAAGGTTTGCTCTTGGAATGATATGTTGCCTGGGGAACATTGTCCAAGATGTTTTTGTACCAAGGGGCTCTGGCCCTTGAGGGACAGCTGTAGACGGTGTTCGTTTTCCTGAAATGTGGAACCAGCTGTGAGGCAGCAATAAGGCCTGGCTTACCACAAGGGTGGACACCCGTGACATTTTCATGAAAAAGTCAGGTGTTGGACTCAAGGTTCAGAAGTAAAATTCCAGAAACTGGAGATGGAATAAAATGTGTAGTTGTTCTTTGATATATAACTAGTATCCGCTTGAGCAATCCTGGAGACTTAGCAGGGTCCAGTGCTCTGTCACAGCTTTCTTCTGCCTCTCAGAGCTGTGTTGTGTGGCAAGCAATGGCATTTGTGTCTTCAGAGAGGCACAGCGATCGCTTGGCCGTGTCAGAGAAGGAACCAGGATTCTAACCATTGGTCTGTTTCCCAGTCCAGGGCTCTTTTGCTAAGAAGCAGCAGCAGCCTTTGGGTGGTATCCTGACGCCTCACTCTGCCACATGGAAGGGGGAACACCAAGTTCCAGAGCTTGGGTCAGGCTAGAGGCAGAGTCATAATGAGGATAACGATGTCTCATTTGCTTTACTGCGTTTTCCCATGTTAAAACAAATCAAATAAGATATTAATGAGGGTCAGGACTTACTAACTGGCAAAGCCTGACCTATTTTTACTCCTTGCTTTATTCCAAGATGAGAAGATGAGAGGAGGGTAGGTGCTTTCTTAGCTTACAATCATGAGCCCTGAGTTAGGAAGATACCTGTCTGGTTAGAAATATAATAGTGTATAGTGTTGTTTCTTCTCACCCAGGTAGAACGAAATGACTTCATGATTTGTTTTACTTTTTAAATTGTTAAGTATTTATACAAAAAGTTTCAATTGTGTAAGTTAGGTTATGAGTGCAATGTATCTTGATCAAGGTGACCCCTTCCATGGTTCTCTCCCATTTTCCTCCTCCCATTTCTACCTCAAGTTATGTGTTTGATCTTTACACAATGTACATTGAATATAATGACTGCATTTGCTCTGTGGTTGTATGTTGAGGAATCAATTTGTGGGTATAACTGCGACAAAGGTTAGGCAGTTACATACAGGCAAACTACAAAACCCTGTGCACTGTAGTTCAAAATTAGGTAAAACAGAGTCCAGTTTTTTTTTAACGTTATTTACTCAGGAGGTGGAGATCTAAGGATTGCAGTTAGAAAACAGCCCAGGCAGGAAAGTCCATGAGAATCTTATCTCCAATTAGCTACCAGAAAACCAGAAATGGAGCTGTGACTCAAAGTGGTAGAGTACTAGCCATGAGTAAAAAATCTTGGGGAAGCACCCAGGCCTCGAGTTAAAGCCCCATGACTGACCAAAAAAAATATTAGTGTATACTGTACAAAATAATGAAATTCATTGTGACATTTTCTTGTTTTTATTATTTATTTATTTATTTATTTATTTATTTTATTATTTTGTTGTTGTTGCCATTCCTGGGGCTTGGACTTAGGGCTTGAGCACTGTCCCTGGCTCCTTTTTGCTCAAGGCTAGCACTCTGCCACTTGAGCCGCAGCGCCACTTCTGGCCATTTTCTATGTATGTGGTGCTGGGGAATCGAACCCAGGGCTTCATGTATATGAGGCAAGCACTCTTGCCACTAGGCCATATTCCCAGCCCTCTTGTTTTTATTATTGTTATAGCTTACACATTATGATTTGTATATGACATCAATTTTATAAAATATGGTTTTTTAGTACTTTCCACTCTTGATTCAAGTGACTTGACTTCATCCTAGTTGCCCCTCCATTAAATAAGCAAATTTATTTCTGGCAAGGTTTTGTTTTTCTAAGGCTGGCCTCCCATCTCCTGGATAAATCTGGAATTGCAAGGAGTTTGCTAGAGGTTACAGAAAGGTTTTTCAGGCTGCAGTTACTTTAGAGGTGCCTGGGTGTGGTAGTGTAGTCCCATTTTGCCTAGGTATACTCAGATGTATGTTCTGCTGTTCTCTCTGCTCTCCTGATTTTTCAAGGTAGAGTTTTAAACTTGGTTCTGAAAAAGGTTTTTTTTTAAATATAGTTCCATAAGTATGTTATGAACAGTCTTCACTACATACTGTCTGAGGCAAGCTGATGAAACATTTTGGCAACTTCAGTCTAAGCTTGATTCACACTTTCCAGGCATCTATGCTTTGCCTCTTGAGTTTGCTGTGGAGGGATTAATGGTGCCTGTAGAGGAAAAAGGACTTAGAGTGAAGTATCTCACAAGGACAAGATGTGGTCTTTTTTTTTTTTTTTTTTTTTTTTTTGTCCGTCATGGGGCTTGAACTCAGGGCCTGGGTACTGTCCCTGAGCTCTTTTGCTCAAGGCTAGTGCTCTACCACTTGAGCCACAGTGCCACTTCTGGTTTTCTGGGGGTTAATTGGAAATAAGAGTCTCATGGATTTTCCTACCTGGGCTGGCTTGAACTGCAATCCTCAGATCTCAGGTCCCTGAGTAGCTAGAATTACAGGCATGAGCCACCAGTGCCCAGCTAGACATGTTGCTCTAATGGATGGTGTTCCAGAGTGAATAGTGACTTTAGTGACAGGAGCCTAGATGCTGAGAAAAAGGGCCATAGTTCCTCTGTGCTGTGTCTGCTGTGGATCTGCTGTTGGAAAACATTAGCAAAATGCAGACATCAGTCTTTCCATGGCTTATACTTACCACTCTCTGGCACATAGTATGGTATATACTTGATTTTTGGTAAGAGTTGTAGTCTACTATATTTCCTAGGATTTTCTCCAATGTCTAGGCTCAAGCAATCTGCTTGCCTTGCACTTTTTTTTTTTTTTTTGCCAGTCCTGGGTCTTGAACTCAGGGCCTAGGTGCTGTCCCTGAGCTTTCTGCTCAAGGCTAGCACTCTACCACTTGAGCCACAGCGCCTTTTCTGTTTATGTGGTACTGGGGAATCGAACCCAGGGCTTCATGCATGCTAGGTAAACCCTCTACCACGAAGCCACATTCTGTCCCTTTCACTTGCTTTTTAAATAATTAAAAATTTTGTTTTGTGCTAGTCCTGGTCTGGAACCCAGGGCCTGGGCGCTGTTCCTGAGATTGCTTTGCTCAAGGCTAGTGCTCTACCACTTAAGCCACAGTTCCACTTCCAGCTTTTTGGTGGTGCATTGGAGGTAAGAGACTCATCGATCTTCCTGCCCTGGCTGGTTTTGAACCATGATCCTCAACCTCAGCCTCCTGAGTAGCTAGGATTACAGGTGTGAGCCGCTGGCGCCAGGCTCGGAGGCCCTTCCTCCAAGAAAACAAATCCAGTTCGGTGCCTTTCCAGGTTCTCCTCCTGATGTCCTCCCGGCCACCACTCTTTCCGAACGCTACTCATGAGACGTCTCCGCCTCGGGCCAGAACCGGGTCGTGACAGCAATTCTCCAGTCCACGGTTTCGCGGCCTCGATTTCTCCACTCCAAAGCTGGAGCGATTTTCCCCAGGGGATGACGTTATGCGCGCCGCATGCTGGGAATTGTAGTCCGACACTTCTAGAGAGTGACGAGTCGGAGAGCCGGGAACTGCAACTCCCAGAGGCCCCGGCGCCGGCACGACGGGCTGGCCGCGGGACTCGGCCCGTGGCGCTGCGGGAGAGGGTGCGGCGGGTCGCCGGGCCGCAGATCCCAGTGCCGACCGGCTCCGCGCCAAGTCCGGCCCCCGGCTCCGGAGGCGGCCCGAGCTCCGGCCGGCTATGAAGAGCGAACCTTCGGTCTCCGCAGCCCCCCTCAAGGGGAGCGGCGAGCCTCGGCGGGCGGCTGCGGCCCCGGCCCCGCCGCGGCTGCTGCTGGAGGAGGCGAGCGACCTGCTGGTGGTGCACCTGGACTTCGGCGCGGCGCTGGAGGCCTGCGAGCGGGCCCTGCGCGGCCTGCCCGGCGGCCCCGGGGCCCCGCGCAGCCCGCCCGGCGACCCTTCGGCGGCGGAGCCCGCGGGCGCGTACGTGCCGGGCTCTCCGGGCGGGACTCGGGGTCGCGGGACTTCCGCCCTGCCCGGGCCCTGCCGCCCGGCCGTGGTTAGCGGCTCCCCTGCGCCCCGGGCCGACGGTCCCTGTGCCGGCGGAAGGGCCCCAGGGGTACCGAGTGTGGCAAACGTTCTCTGGGAGCCGGGGTCTGCCCTGCTGACGCTTCGGGTTAAAGAACCCCCAGGAAACCTCGGCCCCGGATTGCCCCACCGAGTGTCGCCAGCCTCCTCCCTGCTCCGTGGGGTGTGAAGTCGGGTGGCCCGCGCCGGGGAGCCGGTGCTAGGAAAGTCAGGGCTGATCGTAGAGAAGGACGGCTGGGGGCGCTGGTCGTGTTTTCAGGATGTGACGGGGTTCGTCGCAGTGCATGTTGAAAGCTGTTTTTCTTTTTCTATCTGGAGGCATCTTATTAGATGATTCTATAAGGATAATTCGGAATTTTTCTACGTACACATGGCCAGAACCAGGTTCCCAACCCAATCCTTCACTAATCATGCTTTGGTCCTCACATCTCCTACCCACAGTTAACCTTTTCCCCCTCCATTGCCTCCCTGTTGGCTCAAACCTTACTTCGCCTGTACATTGAGATACACTTTGGGCACTAGCTGATTCGCATCCAAGAGATTTCCAGGAATCTAAGAGGAGAAAAGGGAAGCCTGTGAGGCAGCTTTCAAGGCCAGATACTAATGGGGGAGGGTAGAGATTATAGCTGTCAAGAGAACTATCCCAGGGTGGGTGTGGGAATGGAAGTGTGGGAACCACTTCTGAACCGGAATTGGTATTTTGCTGACAGCTCCATCGAGGTAAAATGCTCCCTGTGTGTTGTGGGAATCCAGGCTCTGGCAGAAATGGATCGGTGGCGAGAGGTCCTCTCCTGGATCCTTCAGTATTACCAGGTTCCTGATCTACCCCCTAAAGTCTTGGAACTGTGGTAGGTCTTTTTTTTTTTTTTCTTCTCTTCAGTGCTGGGGCTTGAACTCAGGGCTTGAGCACTGTCCCTGGCTTCTTTTTGCTCAATGCTAGCACTCTATCACTTGAGCCACAGCACCCCTTCTGGCTTCATGTGTATGAGGCAAGCACTCTACCACTAGGCCATATTCCCAGCCTCTGTGGTAGGTCTTTCTTGCTAATGTTGGGATCACTGTAGGAGCAAGAATGTTGTCCTGTACTCTCCTGAGTCGGTTTTCCTCTTTTCCTGTCCCATACCAGTTCCCTCCAAATGCCAATATTGCCCTAGACCCGAGGAATTCCTAATTCTTTCCATAGTGAAGGGTTAGATAGAAGTATAGGGCTATAGGGATGAACCAATTGTGGAACACTGACTCTTCCTCTTTGGGGATTGCATTATTTGGGGAGGCAGCATTCTTTTATACAGCAAAATGCAAGAACCTGAAGTTATGCTGGATGTGGTCAGTGCCTGGCTCCAGGACTCGGACAACCAAGGTCTTCCAGAATATAGAGCTGTGGCTGAGCTGCACTTGCGGCGGGTGCTGCTGCCCCTGGGCCGAGTGTCTGAGGCTGAGGAATTTGTGATGGGCTTTAGAGCCTTGGGCGAGGAGCAGCTGCAAAAATTTCTCCAGGCTGTACATACCACAAGACAACAGCTCAAAGAGAAGCACTCAGGCGTCCTGGAGACCCAGAAGCTGAGCCAGGAAGGTAGGTGTTTATGGCTCTGTGATATCTGCCGAGGGGACTCATCTACCTTCCCTGCACCTTAGGTCCTCTATAACTTTTGTAAGAGCTTGAGAGCAAGTCTTTATATGGATAACTTAGGCCACAGAATAGACACCTGATGAGTTGCTTCATAAAACCAAGCCAGAGGGCTGGGAATATGGCCTAGTGGCAAGAGTGCTTGCCTCATATACATGACGCCCTGGGTTCGATTCCCCAGCAACACATATGTAGAAAATGGCCAGAAGTGGCACTGTGGCTCAAGTGGCAGAGTGCTAGCCTTGAGCAAAAGGAAGCCAAGGACAGTGCTCAGGCCCTGAGTTCAAGACTCAAGACTGGCAAAAAAAAAAAAAACCAAGCCAGACCCTCTGAAGTTGGAATGGAAGGAGAGTCTCCTGGGGAGACGTTGCTGGATCTCCTGTATGTCACCATTTTTTTTTTTTTTTTTTTTTTGGTTGGTCCTGGGGCTTGAGCTGTGGCCTGGGCCTGGGTGCTATCCCTGAGCACTTTTGCTCAAGGCTCTAGCTCTTCCACTTTGAGCCACAGCGCCACTTCCAGTTTTCTGATGAATAATTGGAGATGAGTCTCACGCTTTCCTTCCCAGGCTGGCTTGGAACCTTGATCCTTAGATCTCAGCCTCCTGAGTAGCTAGGATTACAGATGTGAGCCACTGGCACCCAGCTTACCTTCCTTTTTATGTCTGATTAGTCATTTTCTTTTTGGGCTCTTTAGTTTGTGTCTCTTGCTTGCTTCCACCATGCTGGTCTGGCTAAGATGTCATTCCTCCTTTCAATTCTATCCCCACTACAGACACTTCTGAGATATCCTGGTATAGACAAACTAGTACAATAACCTGATCACTTAACTTGTGAAATAAAAGTTACTTGCCTTCAGCTTTAGACTACATGATGCAGTCTCCCATCTCCTTGTCCATTAGCATGCATGCTGTTGATGCTACACTAATGACTTCCAGGTAGCTTTCTGAAGGATCCCTGCATGGGGGTGGAGGTTATGAGGAACAGTAAGGATCCTTTACTTTATACGTTTCCTTGGTTCCTGAGTCCTTTCAGCTCCTTTTTCTTGAATCTACAAACAAATACTTCCAATGATAGAAAATTCTGTTTTCTGAATCAGCACATCTATCTCTGAACAACTATGTAGGGATATTCATTCTTATGCCAGATTTAAAGTATGTCACCAGGTAGTATTTACACACCGATTTCTGTGTTTTTATTTCTTTCCTCTTAGTGCTATGTGAAATAGATATATCCCTGCTTAAAAAAATATTTCATACAAATCTGTCAGCTTATGCTGGTTGCTAGTGGCTCATGCCTGTAATCCTGGGTACTTGGGAGACTAAGATATGAGGATTGTGGTTTGAAGCCAGCCTGGGCAGGAAAGTCCATGAGACTCTTACCTCCAGTTCACTACCAAAAAGCTAAAAGTGGAGCCATAGCTCAAGCGGTAGAGTGCTAGCAAAACCTTAGTAATAGCACTTAGACCCGGAGTGGAGTTGAGTTTTAGGACTGGTGCATACTTGCATGCGCGCGCGCACACACACGAGTCTGTCAGCTTAATTAGAAGACTAGCATCTGGTTCTCCAAAGTATTTTTCTCTGGGTGCCTAAGAGCGTAAATTTGCCGAAGTAGAAAATTTTTTCTTTGCAAGCAGGTTGTTGGCTTCAAGAGTCACCCAGGTGTACCAGATCCACTGCCCTTCATCTCTTCCATAGGGAAGATAGCTCAAGGGGTTTGATGTTAGGACTGGTACCCCTTTTTTTTTTTCAGTGCTAGTGTTCTTGTTGATATTTACAAGCTAAGACATTTGAGTTCCTCACCATATGTTTTATGTACCCTTCATTCTACTGTATGGCTTGGAGTTATTTATTTGTGTATTTTTTTGTGCTAGTCCTGGGGCTTGAACTCAGGGGCTGGGCGCTGTCCCTGAGCCTCTCTGTGCTCAAGGCTAATGCTCTACCACTTGAGCCACAGCACCAATTCCAGATTTTTCTGTTTATTTAAAATTGAGGAATTGAACCCAGGGCTTCATGCATGCTAGGTAAGCGCTAGGCCACATTCCCAGCCTGACTTGGAGTTATTCTGCGTGTATACTACAGGCTGGAATATAGAGAATGTTAAAAAATGATGAGGCTTTTTTATTTTTGCCAGTCCTGGGGCTTGAACTCAGGGCCTGAGCACTGTCCCTGGCTTCTTTTTGCTCAAGGCTAGCACTCCATCACTTGAGCCATAAAGCCCCTTCTGGCTTTTCCTATATATGTGGTGCTGAGGAATCAAACCCAGGGCTTCTTGTATACAAGGCAAGCACTCTACCACTAGGCCATATTCCCAGGCAATGATGAGGCTTTTAAAAGAGACACAAATATTCCAGGCCTACCCAGCTAAGTAGGGGTCTGCACATGACAGTATAGTAATATAGTATATCCTCATACCATTTCTGGGGGACTAGGATGTAGATCAGTTTCCCAGCACACATGAGGCCCTGAATTTGATTCCCATCACTGCAAGACAAAAAACAGCCCCCCTCCCCATTTTAGAGGTTTTGGAATTTCCCTTTGAACTACCTCATGAGTTTTGTGAGAAATTATCAGTATTTTTTGCTTTGTATGTGTGTGTGAGTGTGTGTGTGTGTGTGTGTGTGTGTTGGTGTTAGGGCTTGAACTCAAGGTCTGGGTGCTGTCTTTTAGCTTTTTTGCTCAAGGCTGGCTCTCTACTACTTGAGCTATAGCTTCAGTATCAGAGTTTTTGGTGGTTAGAGATTAGAATCTCATAGACTTTGCTATTCAAGCTGGCTTCAAACCACCATCCTGGGATCTCAGCCTCCTGGCATTATAGATGAGAGAGAGCATTATAGGTGGGAGCCACTGGTGCCCAGCTCTTTTTGTTCAGTTCTTAAATCTGGCTCAAAGCTGAGAGCCAGGAAATCTTACCCTGAAATTATGCTCTGTGCTTTGACCAGGGTCATTCTCCCACAAGCTCCTGTCACTGCTGACACTGCTTCGTCAGCTTTGGGACTCTGCAGTGAGCCGCCTCCTGTCTCTGCCCTTGAAGAAGAGCCTGTTGGCTGCCCTGATTCTCTGTCTCTTGGTGGTGAGGTTTGACCCAGGTGAGTGGTGGAGTCTCGGCTCCTGGGGAAAAGGAAACTAACAGTGATGGGGCCTGAGGGAGCAGGGGCACTGCCATACACTCACCAGCATGCTGGAGATGGAGCTACTGCCTATGATCTTGCTCCCTGAGCCCCAGCCAGAAGAGGAGCAGTTTTTACGTTGCCAGAGATGATGGAATCATTTCAGTACCTGCTTATCCAGGGATGAAGTGCAAGTAGAACACAAGTGCAAATCATTCTTCCTCCAGGGGAAGGGGTGACATTGTCCAAAGAGAAATGTACTCTACCTGATTTATGTAACTGCATCCCCTCTGTATATCACCTTTATAATAACAATAAAAATTATTAAAAATTCATCATAACATCTAAAAAAGTTAATCCAAGTGTTCATATCTAGCAAAACATGGAATTGTAAATGAAAGTCCCACACATTGTAGAAAATGTAGGAAGTAGAGGAGAGCACAAAGAAGAAAACAGATGCCTATAAGCAGCATGGCTATGACTGCGTGTAAGTCAGTCAGCCATAAGCAGCATAGCTTCCAAGCCCTGAATTCAAGCTCCATGACAAAAAAAAAAAGAAAGATAGAAAATTGAACAAATCTATATGGATCTTTTATCTCAGTAAAATTAAGGTCTGTAATTCAAGTGGAGAAAATATTTCCTAAAGAAAATGAAAGTCCTTATTATTGAGCAGAGTGCAGATCCCAACAAGTGTCAACATGTGCTTTAAGGGCAAGCACGGAGGGGAGCTTGGCAGGAGCACTCACAGCTGTCTTTCCTTCTTCCCACAGCTTCTCCTTCCTCCCTGCCCTTCCTCTACCAGCTGGCTCAGCTCTACCGCCGGATCAGGAAGGCCACACTTGCTCACCTCCACCTGCTTTCCCTCCATGATTAAGCGGTCCTCCCTGGCTGTCTTGGCCTCCAATTGTCCACCCCTCTGAAGCAGAATAGGTGCGCTCATGATCTAGCCCCCTGAGAATGTGTCTGGCCTGTGCTAGAAAGAGCAACAGAGCTGGGAGGCCTTCTGTGGCTCTTACCCCTCCTTTCTGCATCTCACTGGCTGGCCTTGGGGTCAACATGGGCATAGCAGAACTTGAGCCCCAGCTATCTGAAACAACACCTCTTACACCAGCAGATATTGGGAAAGGAAGGAGGGATTTGGGAACTGGGAGTTTTTCCCAGAAATATTCCATTTTTTTTCAAAGGCAAGTGTTGACTTTCAAGGTCAAGGTGTCTAGGGAACTGGAAATTCAGAAAAATCCTAGTGGAGTGACCTTTGGCCTTTCACTTCCCTGAAAAACTTAATTCTGAAATTATCCCATGGGGCAGCACCCTAATTAGCATAGAAGTCAGAAGAACCATTTCTCCCCGTGCTTTTCCACAAAGAAGTATAATTTTGTTTGCATTCACTATTCCATTATCCCTCAGTGGGCATGAGGCTCCCATTGTTGAATGTGTGTCACTGTACTCTGTTCAGAGCCATCCAGGTGACCATGGGGAGCAAATCAAGCCAGGCATTGTGTCATGGGGGAAAGTGACCTTGGTCTTCAGTTCTGTTTTCCAGCATGTTAGCAGCCAAACCCTGTTGTGTTGCACCCATTCTCTGCCACTCTGCCCCACCATATCCCCTACTTGCCCTGAAAACTTGGTTTTCAAAATTTCTTCAGGTATCCTTGCCTCCTTGGTCCACACTGGAGGTTTCCCTTCTTATATCCTGTGCCCTGGTTCTGTTCTATTATTTGTATAATGCACAGCTTTCTGCTTCTGTGGCCTTGAAAAGCAGGCCAGCCACAGAGGCCAATGAGCTGAAAATGGAACTGGGTTATCAGGTGAGCTAGAGGGGCAGTCTGGGGGCTGGGCAGAGGAAGGCCTGGTTTTGAGGAAGGAACAGTGAAGCTCAGGGAGGAGAAGCTGCTTGGCATAGAGGAGTTGAAACATGCCAGCATTTCCTCTTGATGGCCACAGGTATCTTCCGTGTATCCCTACAGGTGGATGCAGTGCACCCATTGAGGTGGTGGAAGCCCTCCACTCAACAACAGTCTCTGTTAGGAGCCACCCAGTGCTGGGGCTAGGGTGTGGATGCCAGGGATACAGGGATTGGTTTCAGGGACTAGAAGTTTCTCTTTAGAACAAGGAAATGACAGGCAGAGTTACATCTAAATCCTTATGGTTTGGTCGAACCGAATAGGAAATAAATGTGGTTTTGTTTTAGTATTTAAACAGAACTTAGAACCCCAAGGGGAGAAAGATGTAGGTAAGGTTTCTGATCTAGCCTTTAGAATTCCTTCTTTAACCTTTTTGAGTCAGGGTCATGTCAGGCCACTTTAAATTCCTGGGTACAAATAATATCCCTGCCTCAGCTTCCCAAGTAGCTGGGACTCACATACCTGGCTTGCATGATTTTGTATGAGAATCTGGTCCCATTCACTACCCTAGAGAAAACTCATTCGTGCCTTCCATGGCCCAGCACGTGCTCCAGGCCTCTGTGCTGTGGTTTTTGTTTCCTTCACAGGGCCCAGTACTTGCACTCTCCAGGGATCTCCTTTACTTGGGCTTGCTCTAGGAGTTTCTCTGCACATCTTTCTGACCCTTCCTGCTTCTGGGCCCCTGTCTCATGTCCCTTCTGCAGTATTTTTTTTGGGGGGGCCAGTCCTGGGCCTTGAACTCAGGGCCTGAGCACCATCCCTGGCTTCTTTTTGCTCAAGGCTAGCACTCTGCCACTTGAGCCACAGTGCCACTTCTGGCCGTTTTCTGTATATGTGGTGCTGGGGAATTGAACCCAGGGCCTCATGTATAAGAGGCAAGCACTCTTGCCACTAGGCCATATCCCCAGCCCCCCTTCTGCAGTATTGACATTGTAGCAGAGCATTTTCTGTTGTCTCCATGCTATGAGCTCTTTGAAGCTGGGCAGTGGCAGGGTTTAAGTTCAGCTCGGATTCCTGGTCTGCTGTGTTGAGCAACTATTGGATAGTGTCAGACTTAGGTTCTCATCTGTGAGTCAGTTCTTATCTCATACTAGTGCTTGTTGTGATGAAGTGGCTGGGTAAGAGAAGGTGCTTAGAAGGGTTACAAGGGGGTTAATGCAAGTGACTCAAGCCAGAAGTGGCTTTTGAGCATTTGAAATATGCCTATTCTGTGTTGAGACAATCTGTAATTGTAAACTATCACTGGAATTTGAAGACCAAGTACTTTAAAAAAAAAAAAAAAAGGAAACTGGATCTTTTTTAATATCGATTTCATGTTGAACTGCTATTTTGGATACATTGTGTTAAATAAAACCTACCACAACTAATTTCATTTTTCTACTTTGTGTGAGGCTCCTACAGTGTTTGAAATGATCTTTGTGGCTCACATTTGGTGACCCTTCTCAGAGGGGGATGAATTTCAGGGGAGGAATGCACAGGACCTTGGGGCTGTTGGGTCTGGGAAGAGCTCAGGTACAGATGGCACCCTTCTACTGCCTTGATTCATGAGACTGAACCCCGGAAAGATCACACGGCCCAAATAAGACCCAACTCTTCTGATGCTCAGGCTTGGTGGCCTCACTCAGCTCCCAAATTCTCACTCTCTGTCACCTGGGCAGATGTATCCTAGAGGTCAGTTCTGCAGGAGTCTGAAAGTGCGTGATGTAGAACAGACGTTTCTAACTCCAGGGGTACTTCAGAGAGCAGGAGTTGGGTGTGTGGGGGAGAGTGGAGAGTAACATTACTGTGGGTGATCATGGGTTTGGGGGGAGGGGATGGGACTGCTAGTACCTGGAGGAGCACATGGAGTTCCAGAAAGATTCAGTACGGAGGAGGTAGCATTACATAGGTTTGTCCAGGGGATTCTGTTCTTTTGCATGGATATGTGGGTACATGTATGTATGAAGATAGGTTTTACACATATGACACAGAATATAAAAGCTACAAAAGGTAGTCATGTAAATGAAACTTCCTCTCTACTATGCCTATTTCCTATCCAGAGGCAAGCACTGCTGAGTTTGTTCACCCTTCTAGGCATATTCTGATACTAAGTTTTTTATTTCTTTGACAAAAATGATAGTATACTTCATCCATTTCACAGTCTGTGCACTTTTTTGAAACATAATCTGGGAGTCTTTGTTTCCTATGAACACAGAGTTGCTTTATTCCTCCTCACTAAACAGAATCATTTACATTTGCCTTTTATGTATGCAGAAATCTCTCTGCCCTTTCCCAAGTTTCCTATTTACAAGTTATAGTCACTTATCTGTACTGTCACTTCTCTGAGGTATTTGTGGCTCTACCAACCTGGGACCTGCTCCAGGTACAGTGTGTGGGCAGGCCATTTCATACACTAGACTGCTCAAGCAGTCCCCACCATGTGGCTGACCAGAAGAAAGAAAAGGCTGGAATGAATTGCACATAAAGCACTGCTAAGGACCTCAGCTCTCCTCTCCTCTCATGGAGAAGCTTGTGGCCATGAAGGTGGGGGCTGTCAGAATTCCTGGATAGACAAGCTGCTGGTGGCCTGGCCAGAGTCAGCCTCACTTTCCTTGGAACCTCATACATACGGGGTTTAAAGAAAAATGGAGGGCCTTTTTGCTTTGTGTTTTGCACTGAAAAACACCTCGGAGACAATGTCTGGTACTTCATCCTTCCTGGGGTGGTACCACTTCATCCCACACAGCCTCTTGGTGCTTTTGGGTGGCTGGCAGCTGTTGAGGGTCCATACTTGAACTGTACTAGAATCTTGGTGACATTATGGTAAGGTTTGGACATTGCCTGGAGTCCACTGGAGCTGATTGTGCAGGTGAGCTTTTTTTCTGTTCCTCAGTGTTAATGGCCTCTGGCTTTTGCTGTCTTGACTCCCAGCTCCTAGTACTCACTGCCTTATGTTTTCTGAGTTCTCTGATTATTGTCCTATTAACCCCATCCCAGTACAGATGAGTTGATAAGGAGCTACAGCTAAAGTGATGATGTCCTGAAATCCTCCATTTGTGATATCCATCTGGGGGAGTAGGAGCGGAGGAGAAGTAGAGCCAGTGGGAAGTTACTGCGTTTCCTGACTTAAAATGATCCGTGCCCCCGGTACTGACTTTGGCCTAGGAAAACCAGCTTCTTGTTGAGATTTGCCTTTTCTTTGGTGGCCCTTTGATTATGGCTGCTGGAACGATGTAGGCTTTAAAGGGGCCACTTTTCACCTGTGTTATTGACTAAAATGCTCATTCTTCCCTTATCTAAATAGTCTGAAGCCTATGGGGTACAAAGTTGGAACGTCTGCTTTTAAATACAAATTTGCTTAAGGTATTAACTACATATGGCAAATACTGAATCTAGATACCTTTGTGGTAAGTATTGTTTACTCTCAGGAATCCACACTCTTAACCAGCAGTGTGGGTACCTGGAAATTGTTCTTCCTGTGCCTTTTCCTTGGGCTCCCAGGCTCCCTCCACAGTGAACTCCATCTTTTACAACCTCCACCCTGCAATACCTTTAGAGATATTTTGACTGTAGGACTAAGCTAAGAGAACAAGGAGAAACCTTTCTATCTAAGATTTGCCTTTCTAGTTTATCTCATAGCCAGAGATCAAACATTTGTATTTGTGTCAGACTTCGTGATATAAACCCCAGCTCTGTCTTTTAGTGGTTGTATATAGAATAAGAATCAACATTTCTTCAAAGTCTCAGATTCCTTGTATAATGGGGATAATAAAAAATTTATTTCAGAGAATTATAAGATTTGCTGTAAGTAATATGCAGCTCTTAGCAAGGGTTTAGCATTTAGGAAGCGTTTGCTATCAGGAAAAATTGTACAATTTAGACATAAATATCTGTAAGACTAGCGTTCTCGTGAAGTTTATGTTGTCTCTTATTAAAATGAGGGTGGTTTAACTTTTTAGGCCATCACTGCAATTATTCCTATTTTGAATTTCCTTGTTTAGCGGTGGAACTCAGGGCCTGGTGCTTGTCAGGCAGGATCTCTACTACTTGAGCCCTGCCACAACGCCTTTGGCTTTTGGTTATCTTTCAGGTAGGTCTTGCTTCCCTTGAGCAGCTTGGCCTGGACTTTGAACCTTCTACCTTCTACTCCCTGCATAGCTAGGATGACAGGTGCAGATGACCACACCTAGCTTGTTTCCTTGAGAAGGGGGTCTTACTAGCTTTGAGGCTGGGCTGACCTCTCACGCTGCTAGAATTATGAAGGTGAGCCACCACACCCAACTATCACTTTAATTATTATGTTTAATAATATTTTCCTATAGTATAAAAATGCATACAAGAAAGTATGCTCTTACCTGCTAACTGAAATATGGCAGAGGTGGAGATACTTATTTTTAAAAGATATTTTAAATATAGTATAGATAGTTGATCATAAACAGCCCACATAGGGATTATATCAGGGTTATGCAGAGAAAGAACCAACAGGAAATATATATGTTTATGTACCTATAAAGTTTTTGTTTTTGCAGTGCTAGGGACCAAATCTAGGGCCTTGGAGGGAAGTGCTCTACCACTGAAATAGAGATTTATTACAAGGAATTGGCTTAGGAAGTTATGGAGGCAGAGAAGCCCTAAGATCTGCAGTTGTTAGGGGAGACCTAGGTGAGCTGAGAGTATAAGTTCTGGTTCAAAGGCAGGAGAAGACTAAGGTTCAAATTGAAACAGCTATGTAGGAAGACATCCCTTTCTATTCAGACTTTCATTCCACTCTGTTCTTCATTGGATTGCATGGATGTTTGACATCACAAAAGGCATCTAGTTGGTCTTCTCTGCAGATTCAAGTGTCCATTGCACTCAGAACTTGCCCCCCCCCCCACCACACACACCTAGGAGCTTTACCAATGTCTGGACACCTGTTGCCCAATTAAATTGATACATAAAATTAAGCATCACAGGGCCTGAAAACTATGTTCTTTTGCTTTTCCAAACTTCCATTTGTGGGGGAAAGCATAAGGTTGGAGGTGCAATGGGAAAAGTATTAGTACCAGATTTGGCACACTACATGTCAAATGATTTTAAGAAAGAAGGCTTAAAAACAAAGTGCCTTCTTTTTACTAAGAGGACTGTCAGAATGCTCAGGTTGTCAAAACAAAATTTCACAGACTGAGCAGCTTAGCAGAAATTTGTTTCTGGAGGTTGGAATTCCAAGGTCAAGATGCAAGCAGGGTGGGTGTCTTCTGAAGCATCTCTTCCACCTTCTCAGTTTCTAGCTATGTCCTTGCTTGGCCTTTCTTCTGTGTGAATGCATTCCTGGGGTCCCTTCCTTTTATAAGGACAATATTCCTATTGGAGTAGCACCCCATCCTCATGGCCTCATTTAATCTTAAAGGTACTGTTTGCAAATACATCACATTGGGGGTTAGTTCATTAACATATAATTTTTGAGGGGGGAAATATTGAAAACAACAACCAATTTTTTTTTATGGCTCAGCATTTATGGTGTCATAGCTTCTCCCATACAAGGGAAAGAAGAGATGTCTATGGTTAGCATCATGATGAAACATACTTCATTGGCATTATCATTTCTAGGTTCATCTACTTTATTCAGACACATTGAGCCTGTTCATATTTTCTGGTTTACAAAAATAATTTATTCAGTCCCATTTTTTTTTTTTGCCAGTCCTGGGCCTTGAACTCAGGGCCTGAGCACTGTCCCTGGCTTCTTTTTGCTCAAGGCTAGCACTCTGCCACTTGAGCCACAGCGCCACCTCTGGCCATTTTCTGTATATGTGGTGCTGGGGAATTGAACCCAGGGCCTCATGTATATGAGGCAGGCACTCTTGCCACTAGGCCATATCCCCAGCCCCCAGTCCCATTTTTTAAACACAACCTTTACTTTTCAGGTATTATAGTTTTGAGGGAATGTTGAACCCACACCCCCACACACATGTAATCCAAAGTGGGTAAAAGAGTGATAAAGAAGCAGTGTGAAAGAAGTAATAGAATATGTTATAGATGTTTGGAAGAGAAATATAAAGTTAGTGTGGCAAAATTAGCTTAATCATGATTCTTAATTTTCAAGATCTTACATTCTATCTATCTATCTATCTATCTATCTATCTATCTATCTATCTATCTATCTATCTATCTACTTATTGTTAGCCATGGTGCTTGAACTTAGGATCTGGGCGCTGCTCCTGAGCTTTTCTGCTCAAAGTTAGTGCTCTACCACTTTGACCTACAGCTCTACTTCTATCATTTTGGTGATTAATTTGAGATAAAAGTCTCTCGGACTTTTCTGCCCAGCTGGCTTCAAACCTTGATCCTCAGATCTCAGCCTCCTGAGTAGCTAGGATTACAGGGGTAAGCCATCAGCACCTTGCCAGGATATTACATCATGATTGATAAAATTTCAACTGGTAATTTATTAAATACTCTTTATAACAACAGATAAAACATTGTGTTCAACATCTCTCTACTGTTTTTCCTTCTTTATTTGTATTGGTACTGGGGCTTGAATTTATGGCCTCCAGCTTTTGTTTGCTTTTTTGCTTAAGGATGGCACTACCACTTGAGGCATACCTCTGCTTCTGGCTTTTTGATGGTTAAAAGTGTGTTTTAACTTTCCTGCATGGGCTGGCTTTGAACTGGGATCCTCAAATCTCAACCTTCTGAGTAGCAAGAATTACAGGTATATGATTTCCCTGATATATGACTGTTAACAAAGGGAGACGGAGAGACAGTAGAGACCAAGTCTGTGAACACTGTATATGTTCTTGATACATTGTATATTGCATATGTGTCTACCTGACCTAGACAAGGGATGGAAAAACAGGTCGTAAGATATCACAAGAAATGTACACACTGCTCTACTATGTAACTGCACCCTCTTTGCACAACACCTTGTAAAAAAATTTATGTTCAATTAATTAAAAAAAAAGAATTACAGGAATGAGTCATGAGCACCTGGCTGTGTTCAGTACTCTTTTAGATGCAAAGATGACTATATCCTATCTTCTAGATGCTTACAGATTACATAGAAAAATATGTAAATAGTGGGCACAGAACAAATTTATACACAGATAAGGGTAAAAAACCTGTTCATTATCTACTGGCCAGAGATTGGCATGTAAGCCTGGAAGGAAAGGTAATTCTTTTTTTGAAAGGTAATTCTTGTGTTTAGAGCCTTAGAAAGTCACCACACCTGGCCAAAGCAACTTTCTCTAGCACTGTTCTGAGGAAGAGCTATGCATTTGTCTGTAAGAATTTGGTGGTAGGTGGCCAGCTGCCTGAGAGCAGGAGGGAACAGAACTAGACTATACCATTTAGTATGAAGTGGACCCTAATGGGGGATTTTGCAGTGGGACCAAGGACCAAGAACCATCCAGCCCTCTATCCAGCTTAGGGGAGACAATGGGAAAATGGTACTAGTTTTAACAATGTGACTAACACCTAGAGTGTAGAGGAGCTCTCATCAAGGTCAAGCCCACCTTACCCCATCTCTCCCTAACTAGAAGATGAGTAATGGGAATTCTCTTGCCCTTGAATATCATCTATAGCCCCAAATAGGAGTGCCTAGGACTGGGCAGAGGACTCTGATACCAGTTCTGATGTATGCAGGCACCTACGGAGCTTAAAAGGAGGAAGAGCTCAAGTAGTGATGGATCAAGGGTAGAAATCTGAGAGTAATAGCCGAGAAGGAAGTACACTGATAGAATTAACAGAGTGCCTTGAAGTTCATGTATACCACCTTGTAATTCTGTAGTAGTCTTGGTAGAAGCAGAAGCAGGCTCCAACAACAGAGCGCAATAGTTTGTCCAAGTGCACATGAAGAACAAGCAGCTGTAACCCTCGTAACAAGACCTGTAACCCCTTTGCCCTTGACCTGGATTGAGGTGACTCAGATCAGGAAGTGCTCTCCTGCCCAGGGCAGCTAGTGCTGGCAGGAGAATAAAATATGCAAAGCATTTTTACCTTTTTTCATGACCAGTCAGAGCTCCCTGCGCTGTGTACTGTGCTCTAGGTAATAGCTCTGTCTTCCCACCCAGGAGCCCAGCAGTGCAGCTACCCATGAGGGCAGGCACAGGACTGGATAAGGAGCTGAGCAGGGCTGCAGCTAGGCCTAAGGGTGGAGAAGTGTCATTGTGACCTCCCTCCAGGAGAACGGTGATGCGGTCAGGCAGTTGCTAGGCCATCATCTGTCATGGCCCAGTGTCATTGCTGGCCCGGCATCTGTGCCCTCTGGTATGTCACTGCTGGTCCTGAATCTGTCCTTCCCACAGTCACTGCAGGCCATGGGTCTGTCCCTTCTTGGGTCACCACTGGCTCTGGATCTGTCTCTCCTAGTGTCACCACTGGCCCTGGTCGGTCCCCCCAGTGACACTGCTGGTCCTGAGTCTGTCCTTCCCAGGGTCACTGCCGGCCCTGGTATGTCCCTCTCAGTGTCACTCTGACCCTGGGTCTGTCCCTCCCAGTGTTACCACTGGCCCTGGTCTGTCCCTCTCAGTATCACCACTGGCTCTCCACCTATCCCTTTCAGTGTCACCGCTGACCCTCCACCTGTCCCTCTCCGTGTCACTCTGGCCCTCCGCTGTCCCTCTCCGTGTCACTCTGGCCCTCCGCCTGTCCCTCTCCGTGTCACTCTGGCCCTCTGCCTGTCCCTCTCCGTGTCACTCTGGCCCTCCGCCTGTCCCTTTCAGTGTCACCGCTGACCCTCCACCTGTCCCTCTCCGTGTCACTCTGGTCCTCCGCCTGGCCCTCCCGGTGTCACCCTGGCCCTGGCTCTGTCCCTCCCCGTGTCACTCTGGCCCTCCGCCTGTCCCTTTCAGTGTCACCGCTGACCCTCCGCCTGTCCCTCTCCGTGTCACTCTGGCCCTCCGCCTGGCCCTTTCAGTGTCACCGCTGACCCTCCGCCTGTCCCTCTCCATGTCACTCTGGCCCTCCGCCTGTCCCTCTCCATGTCACTCTGGCTCTCCGCCTGGCCCTCTCGGTGTCACCCTGGCCCTGGCTCTGTCCCTCCCCGTGTCACTCTGGCCCTCCGCCTGTCCCTCTCCATGTCACTCTGGCCCTCCGCCTGTCCCTCTCCGTGTCACTCTGGCCTTCCGCCTGGCCCTTTCAGTGTCACCGCTGACCCTCCGCCTGTCCCTCTCCGTGTCACTCTGGCCCTCCGCCTGTCCCTCTCGGTGTCACCCTGGCCCTGGCTCTGTCCCTCTCGGTGTCACTCTGGCCCTCCGCCTGTCCCTCTCCGTGTCACTCTGGCCCTCCGCCTGGCCCTCTCGGCGTCGCTCTGCCCGCCCCCCCCCCCCCCCCCCCGTCCCTCCCTGGCCCTCTGTCTGTCCTGCCCCGCCCGCGTGTCACCGCCGCCGCCCCGCCCGCCGGCGTGTCACAGGCCGCTCCTCCGAGTAGCTGGAGCAGCCGGGCGGGCGGGCGGCCCAGCTGGAGGCGAGGGGCGACGAGCGGCGCCATGGTGAGCCTTCTTGGCGCGGGGTCGCAGGGCTCCGGGAGGGGGGCGGGTCGTCGGCCGGGGTCGGGCTGGCCCCCCACGCCCCGTCTAGCCCGAGGGCATGGCGCGCCCCCTGAGAGGGACCTGGGGAGAAGATCCGCGCGGGTCTGGGTCCGGGGGGGACGGAAGGTCCCGGGGCCTCGCGCGGGCAGCGACCGAGCCCGGTGGGCCCGGACAGGGGTCGGGCCGGGTCCCCACACCCACCCCAGAGCGTCTGCGCGCCCTGGGGGTCCCTCCACCTAGGCTGGGGTTCGAGTCCTCCCGGCGGCTCCTCGGAGGTGGCGTCCAAGCCAGGACTCCGCTTCGCGTTCGTCCCCGCCGCAGCCTCGGGGGTCGGGGGCGCCGCCCCTCCGCGGCCCCCTCTCCACCCGCCTGGGTCCGGCGGAGTCCGCCCCCGCCCACCTCCCCCACACCGGAGACGCCGTCCCCCGCCGCGGCGGGAAGGAGGGCGGGCGTGGAACGCGCCGACCGGGTGGGCCAAGGTCAGGCTCCCGCGCCGGCTCCCCGTCCCCCCTGCTTCTCCGGGGTCGAGTCGGAGCCCGAGCCGCCGGGCGCGGCGCCGTCCTCACGTCGCTGGGCCGGCGTCCAGGGCTCGGCTGGCTCGGGTCCTAGCTCCGCGGCCCCGGGCTCCAGACCTGCTCAGCGCCCGCTCTCCCAGGCTCGCTCCCAGACGCGAAGAACGTGGAACCCAGGAGAGAGCGGCCCGAGGGACCCATTTCCACCTCAGGCCTCTGGTGCTGAGCCAGAGCCGAGAGTTCAAAAGTTCGACTCCTGGCTCTGCAGCTTCGCTGTGTGGTTTCAAGGAAGTTTCCCCTGTCTGGGCTGGTTCTTTTCATGTATAACATGAAGAAGGGTCACAGTTCAAACTTTCAGGACTATATGGATTATATTAGTTTAAGCCTTTAATTTCAGAGAATTTTAGGCATATACAAAAGAACAAATGGTATAATGAACTCATTATATGCATCATCCAATGTAAGCAATGAGCAGTGGTGTTTCCCAGGCCATGTACTCTTAAATTGATATTAATATTTATAATAGCAAGCACATAGCTACTGCTTTATAAGTTTTTTTTTGGCCAGTCCTGGGCCGTGAACTCAGGGCCTGAGCACTGTCCCTGGCTTCTTTTTGCTCAAGGCTAGCACTCTGCCACTTGAGCCACAGCGCTACTTCTGGCCATTTTCTATATATGTGGTGCTGGGAATCGAACCCAGGGCCTCATGTATACGAGGCGAGCACTCTTGCCACTAGGCCATATTCCCAGCCCCCTGTTTTATAATTTTTAAGTGTTTTTCCTTGCATGTTTTAGTTTTGGTCTGAATGTCATAGTCACTCTCAGATTGGAATCTTTTACACACACACACACACACACACACACACACACATTTGTCGATTGTGGGGCTTGAACTTGGGGCCTGGGCGCTGTCCCTGAGCTCTTTTTATTCAAGGCTAATGTTCTACCACTCTGAGCCACAGCGCCCCTTCTGGTTTTCTAGTGGTTAATTGGAGATGAGTCTGTCAGATGTTCCTATTTGGCTGGCTTTGAACCGGGATCTTGTGAGCTCAGCCTCCTGAGTAGCATAGATGTGAACCACCAGTGCTGGCTGCATTGGAATTCCTAAAGGCAGTAAAGTTTTAGAATTTATTTTCTCATGTCTCTTCTGCATGGATGATGATCATAGGGGGTACAACCTACTCTGCCCTTCACAATCCTGTGTTCCAGACAAACTAGGCAGTTGTAGGACTTTCCCTAAAGTCTTCTGCCTCTTGTTCACACTGCTCCAAAATGTCCTAAACATTCCTAGGTCATCTGGCATTTCTAAATTCTTCATAGTTCATTTGGATATTTCTTCTTCAGGAAGCCAGGCTAGCAGTGTCTCTTTCTCCTTTGAACTCTTGTTTTACTTGATCTATGTGCTCCTTAGGCACTGGCCACTCTATAAATGAACTGTAAGCCCAAGGAGAGTTCTCACTGTAATCATCCCTAGATTTATCAGACACTTTTTACAGTTAAGCACTGAGCTTAGTACTGGAAATACAGTTCTGTGCCCCACAGAGCTTTCCACTCTGTTGGAAAGTGAGGCAATTGAGGAGGCAGCTGTAATGTGGTATGACAAATTCAATGATGGAGATGAAGGGGATTGTGGGTGCATATTGAAAGGGCCTTATGCTAGTCTGTGGTTGTTCAGTTTTTAGCCTGTCCAATGGGAATGGTTTTAGTCACCTCTTGAGGAGGCCACAGCTACTTGCTGAATCTGAGACACGGCCTGGGTAGATATGCTAGTTGTGGGGTAGGCAGTCTTTGTGTGTAGGTCAGGACTTTCTTAGTCTTGAACTGAAGTAGGAAATAGACCCCACAATAAGGAAGTGAGGAATGGGGCCCTCAGATCTCTAACTTCCCGCATGTGCTTCCTGCAGTTGAAGAAAAGAGCTACACGGTAGTATCATGAGACATTGCTTGCTATGATTCAGGCTAAGTAGGTAACTTAGCCCAGGTCACAACACAGCAAGTAAATTGAGAAGGCAAGACTTGGACCAGGGTGGTATGTGTGTGTGCAACCTGTAAGAGAAGCCTTTCCTTAGGCACTGGGAGCACTGGGTGCTGGGAACACCTGCACTATTTCCTTCCCAGGGGCAAAGGCCACACATCCTTACTTCTAGCATCCAGGCAGGGGTAGAGTAGGGGATCAGCTTGAAAAATGGAATTAGAGATCAATGGATCTTTATGTCTCTGACCCTTTGAGATGTTGCTCAGGTCACCCACTTTGATCCCTATGTATCTCCTAGTGTATCTTCTTAGTTCTCAGGAGTCTTGAACTTTGGCATGGACACTTGTTTTTATGCCCAGACTGCTCTCTGGAGGCACTGCTCCTGGCTTGGATTACCTGGAGCTGGAAAGTGCTACGTTAGGACATGGGTAAGAATAGAAACCCATAGAGCAGGCACATGCTTCCCTACTGGGTTCTGGTGGGTGTCACAGGCACAGAGCCATCCTGTGTGGGCTGCTGCTTCTCCACAGGCAGGGCATAGACCATCAAAACTTCATGGTAGATTTCTGTACACACACACACACACACACACACACGCACACACACACACACCTCCCCATTTTAAGGTTATAATACTAAATAAATCGGGTGATGTGGCTTCATATCAGTGTCACACAGAAACAGGGACACTAAAGCTCAGCTTTATTTAGCACTTGGCCTGGTATAAGCAAGAGCATAGATAATGGTATCGCCACAAAGAATTTTCCAATTTCTCAGCTTTCAGTAAGAGCCTAACTTGCAATGCTGACCTTCTCTTCATCCTTGAAGATGTACAACCTTTGTTCATTTCTACATTTGTAACCCTAACACTAATGACACCCATTCTGCCTTCTTCCAAAACAGTGTTCATCTGCTTGTCATATTCTGAGACTTGTGTGTGTCTCAAAAAGTCAAGATTTAGGGCTGGGAATATGGCCTAGTGGTAGCGTGCTTGCCTCATATACATGAAGCCCTGAGTTTGATTCCTCAGCACCACATATATAGAAAAAAAAGTCAAGGTTTAGCCATTGTATGTGGTAGTAAATTTGGGATAATTTGTGTTATCTTTCATTCTTCCTCTTCTTTTCTTTTTGCTAGTCCTGGAGCTTGAACTCAGAGTCTAGGCACTGTCCTTGAGATTCTTTTGCTCAAGGCTAACACTCTACCACTTGAGCCACAGTGCCACTTCTGGCCTTTTCTGTTTATGTGACACTGAGGAATTGAAACCAGGGCTTCATGCATGCTAGCCAACTATTCTACCACTAAGCCACTTTCCTAGCCCCTCTTTGGTTCTTTTTATGGCTTAATCAGTATTCTAATGATTTAAATGATCATTTGGTTTCATCTCTGCAGCTGTTTTCAATTTTTTCTTTTCACAGTACAAAATATTAAACTTGGAAAGTAACTTTGAGCAAGGCACAGAACAAATGCTTTAGAGATTTGTCCAGATGTAGAGGTGTTCAGGTACCTGGAACACAGCATATTATCTTGTTGTGGGGTGACATGGCTAGAGGGTGGATGCCTGCCAGTAGCACATAGGGAGCTTCAGTCCAGGGCTAAGTCTTAAGACTTTCTGACCTTCACACAGTGTCTTACCTCCATACTGTATATTGGTGCACCTGATTCTCTGGCCTGACCCTATATGATTCCCATGGTACTGTATGTGTGTTCCCCGGACTCTCTGACCTTGACCCTGCACGATTCCCACAGTACTGTATGTCGGTTCACAGGACTCTCTGACCTGACCCTGCAGGATTCCCACAGGACTGTATGTGGGTCCCTGGGACTCTCTGACCTTGACCGTGTACCGTTCCCAGGGTACTGCATGTGAGTCCCCAGGACTCTCTGACCTTGACTGTGTACCGTTCCCACAGTACTGTCAGTCCACAGGACTCTCTAACACCACACCACACTGTTCCACAGCGGGAATGCATATCGGTCCACGTGGGTCAAGCTGGAGTTCAGATCGGCAATGCCTGCTGGGAGCTCTTCTGCCTGGAACACGGCATCCATGCCGATGGCACTTTGGGCACTCAGGCCAGCAAGGTCAGCGACGATGACTCCTTCACCACCTTCTTCAGTGAAACGGGCAATGGGAAGCATGTGCCTCGGGCTGTCATGGTGGACCTAGAACCCACGGTAGTAGGTGAGTGTGCCAGGATTGTCTCCACAGGGGTGACCATGAAATCCCTGGTGTTTTGACTGGAGGCTTTGGCCCACAAAAGTCAAGAAGCTCCAAGGTGGGGTGACTCCCTTAGAATACCACCCGTGAGACTTTGATCAGCTCCGTGGGGTCTCCATAGTCTTGTAACAGGGATCTATGCAGAACCAAATACTTCTTAAATTTGCTGAGACACAGAAATGACCAAGATTGCCATTAAATACTAAGAATTTAAAACTTAGAATTGTTTTAGAAATTAAAAGGAAACTCTAAGATAGTCTAGGTTTCTAGATTTCTGATCCTATAGTAATTGCTGTCTGTTCTCACAGGTGTGGTCTAATCTTGCAGTACCACATACAATGTAACAGCTGACCAAGGGTTGTTGTAGTTCTAAAACACACCTCATTTGGATCTAGGAAAGCATAGCATTCAACACTTTCCCTCCCAACCCTCTCCCATTCTCAATAGTGCCACTTTCCTGTGTTTGACGTCTGGTCAATCCTTAATTAAAAACACCATGACTTTCTTAGTTCAAGGCTGACTCATCAGGCAAAGGATAGTCAAGTTCAACAGAGATGTCTGAACAGTGATCAAGATGCCTGAACACTGGTTTCTGTGGACAATAAAACACAGGTACTCCAGCCTTTGGATGCTTTGCACAAGCACAAAAAGTGCTGCACACATGGATGGAGTACAGGAATTTCCCTGAGAAAAGTAAAGGAATCCAGAAGGGATAATGTACTTGGGGCCTGACACATCTTGTTCTACCCTGTGTCCTCTGTGTGGACCCTAGGTGGTGAGCCAACATCTCTTAAAATCCTTTCTAGGATTCCTATTCCTCTAAGACCTGGAAACTAGCTTTACTTAAAAGTCATCCTAACAAAAGAACATACTCTTAGGAGATAAACAAACTGAAAACAAACTCCTAAGATATGGAAAGGAAATTTTTTTTCCTCTCTCGCTCAATTTTTATTTTGATGAGTCTATCTTCTTTCCTTTATATGTGGTATATGTCTTTGATGGGGAGGGTACAGAACTGGAGGGTGTTGGGGTTTTTTCTCTGCCCCTCCTGGCTCGGACTCTTTCTTCTTTCTTTCCACCCTCCTTATCGTCCTCTCCCCTAACCCTCGGCCTGCAGGTAAGTTAGAGTGGGACGTGGGGGTCGCTCCGACCTGACGAGCACGTGACCTGCCATAGTTATGTGTCCGCCTCCTTTCCCTGGACGCTGGCGTACATATGCTACGGGGCTGGCTTCTTAGAGCGAACTGACTTTATTAAGAGAAGGACAAGGGGAGATGATTCTCAGGGAGGGGTTTGGCCAGGATGTCGATAGGCTGAAAGGTATCACCTGACCCCCAAGGGCTAACGTCCTGTCTAGAAGGTTGGGGGCTGTTTGCCCAACCGGTTCCTCTGGATTCCAATCCAGAGGGGGTAGAAGGGCCGCATTCCCCAGGGCTGGGGGAGGTGCATCAAGCCCCTTCCATCAAGGGGGAAGATGGACCCCAACAGAGGGAAATAGGGTGAAAAAGTGCAGCAGTGAAGTTCACTGGACACTGTGGGCAGAGATGGGAGGGAGGGACTAGGAGAGAATGAGGGAACAGAAGATACTGTAGGAAAGAAAACCTGACTCATGTCATTGTATTCCCTCCGTACATCAACTTTATAATAAAAATAAAGTAAATTAACTTAAAAGACAAACAAAATGTTATCCTAAAAATGCCTAGGAGCTCAGCCATCGGGTGTATGCTTAGTATGTGTGAGGTCCTATATAGGTCTAATGACGGACATGTTGACATATTAAGATGGAGGTGAGATAAGACAATTTATAGGGCCTGAGATTTAGGCAGATCACCCTTAATCTTTCTCCATATAGCCCTGGAACATTTGAACACAGATAAAATTGGGTTAAATTATTGGAATCCGGTATATATTGGAGCATGAAAGACACAAAAAAGCCAAAAGAAAAGCCTTGAAGAGGAGTCAAGGTAAAGGGAAGGAGAGAAAATCAGCTTTGTCAGCCTGAGGCTTCTCACTGGCAGCTCCATCCCCCAACTCTAGTCAGTCAGTACTGGAGTTACTCAGGAATTCTCTTAGCCTTTTGCACATTTATTCAGTGGAGTCTCATAGTCACAAACTGGAAATATGTCATGTAGTGCTCTCAGAGGGAGGAAAACTTCTACTCCAGAAACCAGGTGGTAAGACCTAATAATGATCCCTCTCTTGGTAGATGAAGTCCGGGCAGGAACCTATCGCCAGCTCTTCCATCCAGAGCAGCTGATCACAGGAAAGGAGGATGCAGCTAACAATTATGCCCGGGGCCACTACACAGTGGGCAAGGAGAGTATTGATTTGGTGCTGGACCGTATCAGGAAGCTCGTAAGTGTCAGCAAGGCTGGGGGATTGGTGAGCAAGGTTCTAGTGCACAGAACTGGGCTCAAACTTTGAAAAAACAGTTATCATTTTGCACCCAATAAGCACCTTGTGATTCCCTGACTCAGTTTATATTGTTGTAACTGTACTCTTAGCCACCTTCCAAGGTCAGCTTGAGATACACAGATCATTAATTCCTACAGAATCATATGACCAGGACAGGGATAATGGGTCAAGTTGGAGCTTTCAGAGGGCACAGTCACTGACCACTACGGCTCTGAGTTGTTCAGTCCTGGTTTAGCAAAGCTTCTAAGCTGAAACCTTCATGCCATCCCTCTTTCAATATCAAAACAAATTTCCTTGTGTTTCCTTATTTCTTCAAGGCTTGGAAAGAGTGAGTGTACTCTTGGGGGATTCTTAGAAACTTGATTTTATGATTTTTCTCCTTGTTCTTCCCAGACAGATGCTTGCTCTGGCTTGCAGGGCTTTCTGATCTTCCACAGTTTTGGTGGAGGCTCTGGCTCTGGTTTCACTTCTCTGCTGATGGAACGCCTGTCCCTTGACTACGGCAAGAAGTCTAAGCTGGAGTTTGCTATCTACCCGGCTCCCCAAGTCTCCACTGCCGTGGTTGAGCCCTACAACTCCATCCTGACCACCCACACTACTCTGGAGCACTCAGATTGTGCTTTCATGGTGGATAATGAAGCCATCTATGACATCTGCCGCAGGAACTTAGACATCGAACGCCCTACCTACACCAACCTCAACCGCCTCATCAGCCAGATCGTGTCCTCAATCACTGCTTCTCTCCGATTTGATGGGGCCCTAAATGTGGACCTTACTGAGTTCCAAACCAATCTGGTGCCCTATCCCCGCATCCACTTCCCGCTGGTCACCTATGCACCCATCATTTCGGCTGAGAAAGCCTACCACGAACAGCTTTCTGTGGCTGAAATCACCAACTCCTGCTTTGAGCCCAACAGCCAGATGGTGAAGTGTGACCCAAGGCATGGCAAGTACATGGCCTGTTGCATGCTGTACCGGGGTGATGTGGTGCCCAAGGACGTGAATGTAGCCATTGCTGCCATCAAGACCAAGAGGACGATCCAGTTTGTTGACTGGTGTCCCACAGGCTTCAAGGTGAGAGGTGATGAGTTAGGGAGGGATAGAGAACTGGGGAAGTAGAGATTACCAAGGATGGGGAAAATGAAATCTCAGAAGCCTCGGGTTTTGTGTGATGATATGAGAGGGCTTACACTAAATGTAATGTTATGTACTTGGTTTTGATAGAGACACAAATGATGTTGAAGTTCTGTCTGCTTAAACCATTTTAGAAAATATATGAATTTGTTTGGCACTATTGACTCATGCTTGTAATCCTAACTGCTCAGGAGGCTGAGATCTGAGGATCCTAGCTCAAAGTCACCCCAGGTTAACAAAATCTGCAAGACTCTTATCTCCAATTAATCAGCAAAAAGCTAGAATAGAATGTGTGGCTCAAGTATTAGAGTATCTGCTATGAGCAGAAAAATCAGTGAGAATGGGGGGCCTGAGTTCAAGCCCAGTATTGGCACTGAATAAACAAACTAGCAAAAGAGGAAATGTATGAGTTTGGTGCTATTTTGAACTAGTTAGACATTTTTATTTGTTTTTAAACTGAAACAGTGAGGTCACAGTCTTTTAGGGGTTCAGGATTCAGATTAATTTGCTTAAAATTAGTTTTAGTGGACATTTTGCATTTCCCAGAGTCACTGTTTATCAGTGACATAAGGCTTGGTTAACATTAATGCCCTCCTTAAATACTTTCTGATAGTTTTAATTTATTGCTCTGGAATTTCCCTATGATTTGCTAATCATCCTTCACATTTGGTAAAGAAATTTCTGTTTGGCAACGTAAGAGACTTTTGGATGAACCTATGGGAGAGAATAAACTTGGAGCTAGGTTCATTCTCGTAATTCTAGCTATTCAGGCGTGAGATCTGGTGATCATGGTTCAAAGCCAGGCTGAGTGGAGAAGTCCATGAGAATCTTAAGTAACTACCATAAAGCTGGAAGTGGAGCTGTGGATGCAAGTAGTAGTGCATCAGCCTTGAGCAAACATGCTTAAGGCACAGTCTCTGGGCCAAGTTCAAGCCCTAGGACATGCACCAAAAAGAAAACCCCAAACCAAAAACCCAAATAACAACAGCAACAACAGCAAAACTTCACAACAATTTTAGTTCTATAAACTGTTCTATCTTTAAAAGATGACGCTGCTTTTTTTTTTGTTTGTTTTGTTTTTGTCCTGAGATTTGAACTTAGTGCCTGGGTGCTATTCCTGAGTTTTTCACTCAAGGATAGCTTTCTTTCACTTGAGCCACAGCTCTACTTTTGGCATTTTGCTGGTTAGAGATAAGAGTATCACAGACTTTCCTTCTTGGGCTGGTTTTGAACCCAAATCCTCAGATCTCAGCCTCCTCAGTAGCTACCAATACAGGTTTGAGCCACCAGTACCCAGTATCATTTTTCTTTTTAGAGAGAAACATATAATGGATACATTCCTATCATAACAATGTCACTCATTACTTGCTATTTTGTAATAGCATTTCTTCTTATCACTAGACCTGCTTTAAAAAAAAAACAAAACTTTAGATTCCCCTGCCTTTGAATTTGCCTGTACCCAGTACCATTTGCTTTTCTCTCTAGCACCCTCTCTTTTTTCCGATCACCTGATTCCATCCCATACCCATGACAAGATCTGCTGCCACACCTTGTTACTGAGAATTGAAGTGTTGAGCTATCCTTTGTCTGACTTGCATATTCTTTTTTTTTTTTTTTTTTTTTTTGGCCAATTCTGGGGCGTGGACTCAGGGCCTGAGCACTGTCCCTGGCTTCTCTTTGCTCAAGGCTAGCACTCTGCCACTTGAGCCACAGCGCCACTTCTGGCCATTTTCTGTATATGTGGTGCTGGGGAATTGAACCCAGGGCCTCATGTATACGAGGCAAGCACTCTTGCCACTAGGCCATATCCCCAGCCCTGACTTGCATATTCTCTGTTGTGCTTCCTTTCTCTGTTCTCTAGGTGGGAATCAACTACCAGCCACCCACGGTGGTGCCAGGAGGGGACCTAGCCAAAGTTCAGAGAGCCGTGTGCATGCTAAGCAACACCACAGCAATTGCAGAAGCCTGGGCCCGCCTTGACCATAAGTTTGACCTAATGTATGCCAAGCGGGCTTTTGTGCATTGGTATGTTGGAGAGGGAATGGAAGAAGGAGAGTTTTCTGAGGCTAGAGAAGACCTGGCTGCCTTGGAGAAGGATTATGAAGAAGTGGGAACTGATTCGTTTGAGGAAGAAAATGAAGGGGAGGAATTTTAAATAAACTTGTCTCTTGACTGTATCTCTTTATTTATGCCACTCCACTAGCTCCTGGCAATTATGAACTTCTTAAAATTGAGAAACAGGGGCTGGGAATATTGCTCAGTGGTAGAGTGCTTGCCTAGCATGCATGAAGTCCTGGGTTCAATTCCTCAGTACCACATAAACAGAAAAACCTAGAAGTGGCGCTGTGGCTCAAGTGCAATAGCCTTGAGCTAAAGAAGTCAGGGACAGTGCCCAGGCTCTGAGTTGAAGCCCCAGGACTGGCAGAGAGAGAGAGAGAGAGAGAGAGAGAGAGAGAGAGAGAGAGAGAGAGAGAGAGAGAGAGAGAGAGAGAGAGAGAGAGACAGAGACAGAGACAGAGACAGAGACAGAGACAGAGACACAGAGACACACAGAGAGAGACAGACAGAGACAGAGACACAGAGAGAAACAAGGCTGGATGTGGTGGCTCACCCTATTATCCTAGCTACTCAGGAGGCTGAGATGTGAAAATCACAGTTTGAAGCCATGGGGCAGAAAAGTCTATGAAACTGTTATCTGCAACTAACCACCAAAAATCTTGAAACGGAGTTATGGCTCAAGTGATAGAGAGCCAATCTGGAGTGAAAAAGTCAGGGGAGAGTGCTCAGCCCTAAAGTTCAAGCTCCAGTATCAGCATGTACACATATATACAGGAGAAACACTTTGCCAGAGGCATCCCAGTAAACTTAGTCTCATGCACATTTTTGCATGTGTGTGTGAATTGTGGACCTTGAACTTTGGGCCTGGGCACTGTACCTGACACTCTACCACATTGAGCCACAGTGCCACTTCTGATTTTGTGGTGATTGAGAGATAATTGGAGATAAGAGTCTCACAGACTTTCTTGCCCTGGCTGGCTTCAAACTGCATCCTCAAATCTCAGCCTCCTAAGTAGCTAGGATTACACATGTGAGACACCAGTGCCCAGCTAGTGTCATGTACTTTGTTGAGATATGATCTCAATCAACCAGAAAAGCTGGGCACCATATGGATATTGTGTCATCCTAGCTTAAAAGAAGGTGTGACTAGGAGAGTTATGGTCCATGTCAACCTGGGAATCAAAAAATAAAGCAAAAAGGGCTGAACTCAGGGCCTAAGCACTGTCCCTAGCTTCTTTTTGCTCAAGGCTAGCACTCTACCACTTGAGCCACAGAACCACTTTTGGCTTTTTCTATATATGTGGTGCTGAGGAATCGAACCCAGGGCTTCATGTATATGAGGCAATCACTCTATCACTAGGCCATATTCCCAGCACCCACCTTCCCTACTAAGGAATTGAACTCAGGGCGTCATGCATGCTAGCCAAGCACTCTACTACTAAGCCACATTCTGAGCCTCACATTATTTCTTAAAAATAGCATATTTGCCAGAATGAATACTGTGATGAATTCAAATTACTTCCCTAAAACAAGGTACATTCTTTGTTCTTCGAAACTTGCAAAATAAAGTAGAATTTAAAAACTCACAAAAAAATCTTGACTAAAATGCAGAGGAGAAAACTAAATCAGAACTATGGAGAGAATCAGCAACAAAGCTATGTTTATAGAAGATTTAATTTTGTAAGTACTAAGACTTCACTTGTCAGTGGTTTATTTTATTTTATGTTTTGTGCTGGTACAGGGTTTGAACTCAAGGCCTGTGCCTTTGCTCCACTTTCCAGCTAGCACTGCACCACTTGAGCCACAACTCCCAGTTTTTTGTTTGTTTGTTGTCTGTCTGGGGGCTTGAGCTCTTGGCCTGGGTGCTGTCCCTGAGCCCTTTTGCTCAAGGCTAGTGCTTTGCCACTTTGATCCACAGCTCCATTTATGGTTTTTTGGTGATCAATTGGAAATCAGAGTCTGTTGGACTTTCCTGCCAGACTTGGCTTCGAATCGGCAATGGTACTATCTCAGCCTCTGGAGTGGCTGGGATGACAGGCGTGAGCCATCAGCGCCTGGCTGAGTCTGTTTTTTTTTTTTTTTTTTTTTTTTTTTTTGGGTCACTTGCTCCTAACTCCATGCAACAAAACTTTCTCTGAGTAAAGCCGGTTCCTTTGTTGGATCGCGGTAAGCAGAAGGCCAGTGTGCGGGCGTGAGTGGCGGGTCTGGAGTCACTGTGCGTGCAGACACAGCCCACCTCTGCGCTGACTTCACTGCCTCGTCCGTGCGTCCGGAAAGCCTCGCTCCGCGCGTTACTCTGCCACGCCCCTGCCCGGGGTCCCGGGGTCCCGGCACGCCCCCCTCCGCCCCGCCCCGCGCGCGCTCCGAGCCTGAGTTTCGCTTTCCGTTCAGCGGAAATCGAAAGCGTGGCGCGCGGGGCGGGGCGGGGCGGGGCGCCGAGGTTCGCGGCCGGACGCCGGGTGCGCGCGGAGCGTCCACCGCGCACGGACCCGGGGCGCTCGGCTCCTCTCCGCGGTGCTCCTCGCGGGGCTCTCCGGCGGGCGCTGCGGACCCCCGGTTTGCGCCCTCGGAGGCAGCGGCGGACCTGCTGTGCGGCCTGGGCTGGCCGGGCTCTCCAGGCAAGTCTCGGGCTAGCTGAGGGCGGCTTCGCACCTCCAGCCGAGCTGTGCTCCAGCGCGCCTGGCTGCTAATGAAGGCATTGCCTGGGCTCTGCGCACCAGTCAATGGTCTTGATCTATTTCTTACCTATATTAAGACAATGAGGGTTTTCCCCTAGCTGATACTCGGTTGGACTTTTAGCATGACTTGGTGTGTCATTTTTAAAAGCCGTCGAAAAATGCTCTCTCTCTGGGTCTCTCTCTCTCTCTCTCTGTCCCTGTCTTGCTCTGTCTCTGTCTTTCTCTGTGTCTGTCTCTGTCTCTTTCTCTCTGTGTCTGTGTTTCTCTCTGTCTTTGTCTTTGTCTCTGTCTCTCTGTCTCTCCCTGTCTCTCTCTCTGCCCCTGTCTTGCTCTGTCTCTGTCTTTCTCTGTGTCTCTGTCTCTTTCTCTCTGTGTCTGTGTTTCTCTCTCTGTCTCTCTCTTTGTCTCTGTCTCTCTGTCTCTGTCTCTCCCTGTCTCTGCCCCTGTCTTGCTCTGTCTCTGTCTTTCTCTGTGTCTGTCTCTGTCTCTTTCTCTCTGTGTCTGTGTTTCTCTCTGTCTCTCTGTCTCTCTGTCTTTGTCTTTGTCTCTGTCTCTCTCTCTGTCCCTGTCTTGCTCTGTCTCTGTCTCTGTCTTTCTCTGAGTCTCTGTCTCTTTCTCTCTGCATCTGTGTTTCTCTCTGTCTCTGTCTCTCTCTCTCTCCCCCTCCCTTCCTCCTTCCCCCCCTCCCCCCATCTCGGGGCTTGAACTCAAGTGCCTGGGAGCTAAGCTTAAGACTAGCCACCCTACTTTTGAGCCACAGCTCCACTTCTAGCTTTTTGCTGGATAATTACCAATAAGAGTCTCGTGTGCTTTCCTGCTTGGGCTGGCTTCAAACGACAATTCTCAGATCTCAGCCTCCTTAGTAGCTAGGATTACAAGCATGGGCCATCAGCACCGGATGAGTATTTTAATTTTAATCCTGTTTTTCTCCTACCCCTTTTATTTTCCTGCAAGAAAGCTAAATTTAAACCATTAAATAAAAAACTGCTAAAATGGCTGAAAATCTGAGTTCAAGATGCTTAAAAATAGTAGGGATTTAATTTGTTACTTAATAGCATTCAAGTGGTTACACTTTGAAATATTTTAAGAAAACAAGGCAAGTATTATCAAACATTTGGAAACATTTTCTATGAAGTTTTCTTTTGGGTGTTGCATTGTGCAAGGTGTGATAGAGAGTTCTATCTTGGTATGCATGCTGTCAAATGTGTTCAAGGGGGAAAAATGGAGACAAGAACACAAATATACAACTCCATCTTTACTCAGGATTCAAAGAACTGGAAATGAAACTCCTTCAAGTCCAGTGCCAGTAGCTCACACCTGCTATCCTAGCTAGTCAGGAGGCTGGGATCTGAAGATTACAGTTTAAAGCCAGCCTTGGCAGGAAAACTCTGAGAACTCTTATCTCCAATGAACTACAAAAAACTGGAAGTGGGGCTGTGGTTCAAGTGGTAGAGCACTAGCCTAGAGAAAGGGAGGCCAGGGACAGTGTACAGACCCTGAGTTCAAGCTCCAGTACTTGCTTGCACACATTAAAAAGAACCCTCTCCTGAAAAATGTAATACAGTTTTGACACTTTTAGATAGTGTTTGTTTGTGAAGGGAGGAAGTGACTCAGTCTGTAATGTAGGAAGGTGGCCAGGGTCCTGAGGGGTACCAGAACAGGGGGGTGAATTTCAGGGCTGAGAAAATGTGCAGCAGGAACAAAAGAAGGTGAGTGTTTATGGGTTCACCAAATGGACTGTCATGCTCAGGGTAATGGTCCGAGTTTCCCTATTTGCGTCTCATCTGGAGTGTTCTAATCTGTGTGTCCAGCATATTACTGTTACTTACAAAATGCAAGAATGTGAGCAAACCATTAAGAATGAGGAAGAAGCTGGTGGTCAGGGTGCTGCAGGTGTGCCTGAGATGCTTGGGACTGAGGCAGGAGGAGGGTGAGTTTGATAGCTAGACCTTATCTCAAACAAGATTAACAAGAATAAAAACAAGAAAGTGCAAATTTGTCATTATCATGTTGTATTGGAAGACAATAAAGCTGCTTGAGTTGTATTGCCAGTATCTTAATTGTGTTCCTCTTAGGGTATGGAAACTGTACCTCTTCCAGGGTGAAGAGTCGGAGTCCCACCACCCCTTGCTTCCTTGCTTCCTGTATCATAGCCTTTGTGTATCATCCCCACTCTCTGAAGACCCCAGTTTGTTCTGGTGGGTACAGGGCAATTATTTCCATCATTTATTTATCTTTTCCTCATATTTTTTTCCCCCCAGTCCCGGGGCTTGGACTCAGGGCCTGAGCACTGTCCCTGGCTTCTTTTTGCTCAAGGCTAGTACTCTGCCATTTGAGCCACAGCGCCCACTTCTGGCTTTTTCTGTGTATGTGGTATTGAGGAATCAAACCTAGGGCTTCATGTATATGAGGCAAGGACTCTTGCCACTAGGCCATATTCCCAGCCCCTCTTTTCCTCATTTTTTTTTTTTTTGGCCAGTCCTGGGCCTTGAACTCAGGGCCTGAGCACTGTCCCTGGCTTCTTTTTTTTTGCTCAAGGCTAGCACTCTGCCACTTGAGCCACAGCGCCACTTCTGGCCGTTTTCTGTATATGTGGTACTGGGGAATCGAACCCAGGGCCTCATGTATATGAGGCAGGCACTCTTGCCACTAGGCCATATCCCCAGCCCTCTTTTCCTCATTTTTAAGGATACAAATTTTAGGAGGGGTTCAGTACTTGGGGGCCAGTGTTTAGAATAGGGATGAGCCAGGACCTTCAGTGACCCACTGCTCTGGTGGATGTGTATGGTAATCCCATCATCCAACTGAACCCCCTGGCCACTCCCCTTCTTGTTTCTCACAGAGAGATCAGTTTCTCTTCCCTTCCTTTGTTCCCTTACCTTCTAAGCCCTCCTTTGCAACCAGCCTGAACATTTCTTTTGCCCCTCTGAGACCTGGCCAGCCACTTGCCCAGGTATACTCACTCTGTTTTCAGCTGGTGGAATCTTTGGCTGCCAGCGTTGTTCCTTTAGCTAAAGTCCCCTAGCTTGAGCCTTGTAAGAAAAGTGGTTCACAACTACCTTTAAAATAGTTTTTTGAAATTTTTAATTTGCACATGAATTTATTTTAAGGAGTCTATTTTAATATTTCACTGATTATGTACAGTGTGGATGATCAAGTCCAGGTAACTGGCATTTCTACCACCTCAAGTGTTAGAAATTCATTGCACTGTCTTTTGCTCACCAATAATCATTTCTCACCATCCACCCTTTCCAGTGTCTGGTAACCTCTGTTCTATTCTCCTGAGACATCATTATTGTTTTTCTTTTTAGCTTCTACATATAAATAATACTTTCAGTATTCATCTTTCTGTGCTTGACTTACTTCATTTAATATAATGTCATCCAGAGTCACCTTCATTGTCACAAATGATAGTTCATTATTGTAATCACTTAATAATTTATGTCATTGTATATCCACACAGTGTCTTTATCTATTTCTTTGTTGAGTAATGGTGTCAAAGCCACATGTAGGGTTTTTATGCTTAAGCCAACAGTTTTCATACCATGTGTAGCATGCCTTCAGATGCTGTGTGACTTTCAATATCTTCCAAAGTCATGAACTTTATTGGAACACGGTTGTCTGTAGGTGTATTCCAGGAAGCCAAGGGTGTGGAGAACAAGGAGCTTGCAAGCAGCAGCTGTTTGGTGTAATTGACATTCCTTAGAGATTGGCAGGGGATGAGGTACATGGATACAATCTGATCTGGACCCTTTGGCTAATGCTGAAAATAGAGAAACCAGGTTTTTTATTTGGGGGTGGGGGAATGGTTCAATGTTAGGAAATGGCAGCTTGTTCTGAGAAGGAACAAATGGAAATATGAGTGTCCAAGGGCTGGTGTCTAGCTTTGTTGCTATTTCCAAATTTAGAGTTTTATGCTCCAACTCCTCACAGAATGAACACTCTCTTAGAGCCAACTCTTTGGAATCAGAACTGAATGCAAGAAGCTGGTTTTATTTTTTCTTTTCCTGTCCTTACCTCTCTGCTATATGTTTTCACAGAAGTTCTTCTGCCCCTGGCTCATGGAAACTCTTCCTGGCGGTACACTTGTGGCATCTTGAGCACCAGTGAGACATCCTTGGCCTGGGGGCTTTAGAGTAATTACTAATGGGCAAGGTGTTTGGGTTCCTGAGGAAAAACTGCCAGTCAATCCTGGCTGAGTCTCAGCATTGCCCAGGAGAACTTAATGAGACGAAAGAAGGTGGCAACATGAAGAGGAAGAAAAGAGTGCAGCTAAGAGAACATCTTAGTGCCTGGGACTACCCTCACGGTCAGGAGAGCCTCATTTCCCTCTTTCTCACTGTGTAGCAACACTTTGCTTACTCACAATACTTCGAAGCCTCTGAGGCTGTGATAAGTAGTAGGTCCTGGTCTCCTTTACTTCAATTTCTGTATCTGAAATGGTGTCAATAGTTTCTAGCATAGGGTGTTGGGAAGACTGAGTGAAGTAATCTTTAAATGAGTGTATGGTGTATACTAGCCATCCTCCTTGGTTTCAGTCTTTCCTGTCACCTTTGTGCAAATCCCTTTAGATGCAGGGTGCTCCTGCTGATTTGGGAGCATGAATGGAGCATATGTACTTGCCCTTGCTTTTTACATTTTTATATCCTCCTGTGATACACACCAAAGCCCTTTCTACAGGAATTCTGAGATTATTGTCATTCTCTCCCTTTTCAATGGCTCATCTTGTGAGAGCAGCTGAGCTTGTGGTAGCGAGTTTGGTTGCTAGTATGCCAGGTTTGTTAATATCCTCTAAAGTTGTTTCTGGATTTTCATCTCTTGATTAGAGTCATTGGACCTTCCTCAGAAGGTCATTTTCTCCTCCCCATTTCTGTGGTGGGGATCTGGCAGGGACTCTTCCACTGCAGTTTGACCCAGACCGTCTGACATTTCTCTTGTCCCAGAGCCCCACTGACACCCATTTTTGCTTCCTGGTTCAGTTTGTGTGGGGAGTGAGAGGAACCATAGTTCCCTCAGATAAGCTTTCAGTAATGTTTGCTTTTTATTTTTCTCTCCCAATAAATGTTTATACTACTCATTTTTCAGTGAATAATACTCCTTTTGTGACATCTTTTTTTTCCTAATAGGCTATTCAAACTTAATCTTTTCATTTAGCCTTCCAAAGTTTCATGCTCGATAGCTTCTCTCCTAATTAGTTAAAAAAAGTAATCCAGTGCATTCTTTGTACCTCAGAGAGAATTTCACATTCTATGGCCTTAGTAGGTTCTAGAAAAACATCTGATTTTTGTCGAATGTTATGTCTTTCCCTTGGCATTTTTTCTCTTTCCTTTATAGGCCCAGTTGGTTTACACAACATTGGACAGACCTGTTGTCTTAACGCCCTAATTCAGGTATTCATTATGAACATGGACTTCACAAAGATATTGAAGAGGTAAAAGTTTATTCAGGGTGATAAAACTGTGTATGATTTTATATTTTTCATAGTGACTTGGACTTTAGAAGCCTTCTGTCATAAATTGCCAGAAGGGGAAAATATTTTCCTATGTATTCTGTGCTGCAAATTAGAATCACCTAAGGACTGGGGAGGGGGAGTGGGGTCCTGAGGCTTGAATTCAGAGCCTGGGTTCTGTCCTTGAGCTTTTTTGCTCAAGGCTTGTGCTCTACTATTTGAACCACAGCTCTACTTCTAGCTCTTTTGGTAGTTAATTAGCGATAAGAGTCTTTATGTATTTATTTATTTTTTTTGCCTGTCCTGGGCCTTGGACTCAGGGCCTGAGCACTGTCCCTGGTTTCTTTTTGTTCAAGGCTAGCACTCTGCCACTTGAGCCACAGCACCACTTCTGGCCATTTCTATATATGTGGTGCTAGGGAATCGAACCCAGGGCATCATGTATACGAGGCAAGCACTCTTGCCACTAGGCCATATTCCCAGCCCAGGAGTCTTATAGAATTTCATGCCTGAGGTTGGCTTCAAACTATGATTCTCAGGTCTCAGCCTCCTAAGTAGGTAGGACTACAGCTGTAAGCCACTAGTACCTAGTAAGAATTTTTAAGAAATATACAAATGCTTGATCCAATCTTCAGTTGGCCTGGGTTGAGGTCTGGGCATTTCTTCCTTTCCTTTCTTTTCCTTCCTCCTCCCCTTCCCTCTCTCCTTCCTTTCCTACTGCCTCAGTATGGTAAGGCAAATACCTTCTATGCCTAGCCACGGGTACTTCAGAAACACTTCTTGGGTGATTTTAATGTACAGTATAATTTTCAGCACTGGTTTGATTAAAAGGTAGTTGGAACTGGAACAACAGTGGAGAAAATCACTGTGATCATTTTATTTATGCACAGACACACTTCTGCATTCATTCCTTTTTGTCCAGAGCTATCTCCTTTTCTCCACTTATCAAAGAAGTAAGAGATGTCCATAATTAAATGGACCACTGCCAAAATACATTGCTATTCTTTTCTGTTGGCCTTTCTTTCCAGGACCTATCCCCGACTTTGTGCTTCTGGCTGGACATTTTGCTGTTTGCTGTACATGAGGGTCCTTAATCTTGTGAAAGGATTTTTTTCTGGCAATTATTGAAAGAAAGCCTTTAAGCATCCAAGTCACTGTGAATAACTGGATATTCAAAATATAAATTAATATATACTTTAATAACCTAACTTATTTCTGTTCATTTAACCTTTTTGTTAGTATATTAATTATACAAAAATATTTCATTACAATATACTTTGATCAAATTCCCCCTTTGTTTTTTCTTATGCCTTCTCCCATTTTAAACAATTTTCATAGGTTTCCTTACTCTCTTTTCATACATGCACAGGAACCACTTTTCTCATATTTGCCCTCCCTCCACCATGTTCCCGTCCCTCCCCTTGCTTATTCCCACTCTCAGTCTGTCCGTGTTTTACACTTGACTACACATTTTACCCTTCCTAGTCTGTCCCCCTGTTTTACTCTTGCACACACAAGGTTATCCTTCACTGTCCTGAGAATATTGGGCAGGGGTGGGGATAGGGCTGATCCCCCTCTCAAGAGTATTCTCTCTGCACAGCCCTCATGTGGCACTTCTCAACCTTGGTTACCCATGTGAACCCACCTACTGCCAGAACTCTGATCTAATGCATGGGAGGGGAGTAGCATGGAGATAGAAATCTCTACAAAGCATACCTCACATGGAAAATGGTGGGGGTGAAGAGGTGCCTGGCTGTTCTTACTTGACAGAATGTCAGTGCCAAAGGGACCAGAAGAGCAAAAGAGAAATGTCCCATTCCAGCTGCTTCTACTGCTGGAGAAGATGCAGGACAGCCGGCAGAAAGCAGTACGACCCATGGAGCTGGCCTACTGTCTCCAGAAGTACAATGTGCCATGTAAGATACTCCTCTAAGCAGTGGCTCCAGTCCCTTTATCTAAAGTGGGTATTAGCCAGAGAGGAATTGGGGGAAGAAGAGAGAGGGGGAGAGGAGGAGGGAGGGTAAGAGGAGAGGGAGGAGGGGAGAAGGTTCAAATGGGAAGTATTCTCTGATTTCATTGAGAATGATCAGTTCTCATTACTCATTCTGTTATCTCAGTGTTTTGGTTTTCCTCTACTTCATCGTCATTCTGATCCTTTGTGTGTGACTATTGACTTTTTTTTTTTTTTTTTTTTGCCAGTTCTGGGCTTGGACTCAGGGCCTGAGCACTGTCCCTGGCTGCTTCTTCTTCTTCTTCTTCTTCTTCTTCTTCTTCTTCTTCTTCTTCTTCTTCTTCTTCTTCTTCTTCTCTTTTTGCTCAAGGCTAGCACTCTGCCAACTTGAGCCACAGCGCCTCTTCTGGCCGTTTTTTATATATGTGGTGCTGGGGAATCGAACCCAGGGCGTCATGTATATGAGGCAAGCACTCTTGCCACTAGGCCATATTCCCAGCCCCGACTATTGACTTTTTTGAGGTGTCATATTGCCTTTTCTTTTCTTTCTTTTTTTTTTTTGGTCAGTCCTGGGCCTTGGACTCAGGGCCTGAGCACTGTCCCTGGCTTCTTCTTGCTCAAGGCTAGCACTCTGCCACTTGAGCCACAGCGCCACTTCTGGCCGTTTTCTGTATATGTGGTGCTGGGGAATCGAACCCAGGGCCTCATGTATACAAGGCAAGCACTCTTGCCACTAGGCCATATCCCCAGCCCCATGCCTTTTCTTTTGATACCTGTTGTGTTCCTGTGTTAAGATTTGCTTGGCCGGGCACTAGTGGCCTGTAATCCTATCTACTCAGGAGACTGAGTTCTGAGGATCATGAATTGAAGCCAGCCCAGGCAGAAAAGTCCCTGTGAGACTCCAATAAACTCTTCAGTTTTCTCCAATAAACTACCCAGAAAAATCCAGAAGTGAGCACTTGTGGCTCAAGTGATAGAGTGCAAGCCTTGAGCACAAAGGCTCAAGGACAGTGCCCAGGCCCTGGGCCCTGTCCCAGAACTGGTTAAAAAAAAAGAAACAAAAAGATTTACTCATTTAAACTCAATTTTATTAGTTTGGAGTTTTAGTTGTCTGAAACATTTCCACTGAAATTTTGTTGATAATATGACAGAAATGGGTATAAGCTGGGTTGATAATTAATTTTTTACCACTGGCCTGGGGATATAACTCAGTACTAACAACCTCATTTATTCAATGTCTAACAAACTATTTAAAATAAGTAAAGTCCGATTGGCAAATAAGAACTAACATTCTTATATGGTACAATAGGAGACTAGAAGAATACAATTTGTGTATGGGTTAAAAATGAAGTGTTAAGGGCTGGAATATGGCCTAGTGGCAAGAGTGCTTACCTCGTAAACATGAAGCCCTGGGTTTGATTCCCCAGCACCACATATATAGAAAAGGGCCAGAAGTGGTGCTGTAGCTCAAGTGGCAGAGTGCTAGCCTTGAGCAAAAAGAAGCCAGGGACAGTGATCAGGCCCTGAGTCCAAGACCCAGGACTGGCAAAAAAAAAAAAAAAAAAAGTGTTAAACTTAGGAAGATGAGGGGAAAAGTAGGGAGAAGGAAGATGGGGAGAAGAGGAATGGAGAGTAAGGGCTGAAGGAGTGCAAAACAATCATGCATATGAATATAGTTTCATTTTTATGGTATCAAGAATTGCAAGGGTTCAGAACAGCTATGGCTACAGAAAGAAGAAAAAGAAGGTGGAATAAACCTTTGGTAGAATGCTAAGTGTAAGACGGGGAAGTTGAAAAGAAAAACTACAAAGAAAGAAATGGCAAGTCAAAAAAGGGATAAAGGGTTAAGCATTAAAAAAAGAAAGCTAGGCACCCTTGGCTCATGTTTGTAATGCTAGCTACCCCAGAGGCTGAGGATCACAGTTTGAAACCAGTCTAGGTAAGAACGAGATTCTCATCTCCAATTAACTACCAGAAAAGGGTGGAAGTTGAGCTGTGGCTCCAGCCTTGAGCAAAAAAGCTCACGGACAGTGCCCAGGTCCTGAATTTATCCCCCAGGAACAGTATAAAAAAATAAAGCAAAAAATATATAGGTCAGTTTTATTTTCCTGTGCTGAGAATGAATGCCTTCTGGTTCTATCAGCAACATTCTAGATGCACTCTTGTAGTCTTTGCATCCCCTCACAGTTCTTGCTTGACCAGGTACAACCTGGGTGCAGTGTTCCATGATCAGGGAACAAGAGCAGCTGATGGAATGAGATGGGGACAACCCTTTGCAGTAGAAATCCCCTGGAGCTGGTCTGTTCTACTGGGATCCAGTGGGGCCATCCTGATCATGCCAGGCAGCTGTTGTTGTTGGTGGTGGTGGTAGTGTCTGTGAGCTCAACTAGTGTGTCATAATGTGCTCTCCTTTCCTGAAACTTGAAATTTACCCTACTCAAGGAGTCTAGTTCCTGCTCTAGCTTTCTGGTGGCAAGCTTTTCCCTTTTCACCTAGGCTTCCAGTTTACCATTTCCTTTAGAACATGTATAGCCCATGGGTTGCAGACTTTTAGCCTTGTTCCCTTCCTGTGCCTTAAGTTTAAGAGGACATGTAAAATTCAGTGCGAAGAATACTTACCACTTCCTGAGCACCTAATATGTAGTATATCCTGACCTTTTTTGGGAGTTGGGAAAAGATATTCCAAGGCAAAGTGTTGGGTGTTCATGTAGCTAGGGCATCAAGACATAAGACATCTCCAGTGACCTCACTATTGTGCTGTACTTCTTTTTAACCAGTGTTTGTCCAGCATGATGCTGCTCAGCTCTACCTCACATTCTGGAACCTAATCAAGGATCAAATAACTGATATGGACTTGGTAAGAATCTGAAGCTGGAGGAGCCAGAGGACACATAGAAGTCACTCAACATTGTTTATGTGATGTGCCGTGAGGAATCCACAGAAACTGCTTGTCATGGTTCCCAATGTCCTTCTTGGTACCAGCTGCACTCTTGTGCATAGGGCAACCAGTGTGAAGTGCCACCCAGTCTAACAGGTCCAACTCTGGACACTAGCCTAACCTGTTCCTGGCTCCTTCTTGCAGGCAGAGAGGCTACAGGCCCTGTACACCATACAGGTGAAGGAGTCCTTGGTTTGTCTCAGCTGTACCAGAGAGAGCAGTAGGAACAGCAGCATGCTGACCCTCCCTCTTTCTCTTTATGACATGGACTCAAAGCCTCTCAGAACACTGGTGAGAGAGTTGGTGAATCTGCACACTCCACTTTGCTAGTTCCCCCTTGTTTTCTTCATCTACCTTCGATATTAAAAATAATTCTGTTTTACTTGCATGGCTCTAGAGGGTCAATCTCTTTGACCAGAAAAAGCTCTATCCTATTTCTCACACTGTTCCATTAACAAGGGCCCCTCCCATTTTGGTCCTTCCAATTAGTGGAAGAGCCTGACAATGTAGCACTAGTAGTGGGGGCTGTTTAGAAGAATGTGGTGGAAAATGGAAGCAAAGCTTGAATCCTCACCTTCAGGGGTAGGGTTGCTTTCTTGATGGAAAGTGTCAGCTAACATTACCTTTCCCTTGTTCCCCACTGGGCAGGAGGATGCCCTGCACTATTTTTTCCATCCTAGGGAGTTAGCCAACAAAAGCAAGTGGTTCTGTGAGAACTGTGGGATGAAGACACGTAGAAATCAGGTACTCACCCCTCACATTCAAATACTTCCACTGGTCTGGGGTTGCTCCTAGTAGATTACCTGACCAAGGCTTCCCAAACACCTTCATGGTCTTTCATGATGCTTCATGGGATGGGGTCTGGGTGAGGCTTCTCATATCTGGAGCTGTGGATGTAGCTTCTTGACCACAGTCTTTCACTAAGAGTGACATAGTCTTTTAAGGACAAGAGGTGAAGTCATGGAACAGTGTGGGGTGGCGTGGGTTGCAGGGTTTTAGACTAGCTCCCTACAGAAGACTCCTAGTTCCTGAGGTTTCAAGTGCCCCTGTGGAGCTGTGAGAAGTTCAAGGCTTTTGTCTGAGATCTGTAGTGTTGTGACAGTCAAGTGTCACTGGAGTCTCGGAGGAGCTGAATAGATTCCACAATGGGAGCCTTTAGCTCTGTAGTATGTCCCCTACCCTCCTCTTCCTGGGAAGAACAAACCACCAGCCCTGGCAGTTCTGAGAATCTTCCCATTTAAAGTGCCTTGGGACTGCGTCTTCACAGTAATGTGTACTTTTTCAGGTCTTGAAGATGACACAGTTGCCCCAAACCTTGACCATTCACCTTATGCGATTCTCCATTAGAAATTCACAGACTGAGAAAATCTGCCACTCTTTGCATTTCCCTCAGAGTTTGGATCTCAGTCAGATTCTTCTGACTGAACAAGAAGACCTCAGTGAGGCTGCAGAGCAGGTGAGGTATTCCCTCCAATCTGGATCCATCTTACCAGACACGACATCCTTCAGGTTCAGCTTCTCTTACCCCTCAAATGCTACATGGCACCTACTCATACATTCCACAGTTCCAGGTTCTCACCAAGCCCATGTGAGTGATTTGGTCTTTAGCTTGCTTCTACAATGTGAGGTGGAATGGGAAGCCTTGTGCTGGATGTGCACTGGCCAAGGAAGGGTAGCACCCCAGGCAGTGAGGTCTGCCTCCTCTGAGCACTCTTCTTATCTGAAAAGTGTGCTGTTTGCTGGCCAGGCCTGGAGTACACCGAGGAGGAAAGACCATCCTCAGGTTGTTGTGATTTGCAGAAGCAAAGGCATATTCACGACAGAGGAGGTTTTTTTTTATTGTTATTGTTGTTTCATTTATTTGTAGCCTACTATGGTGGCACATGCCTTTAGTCTTTGCAGTTGGGAGACATAAGCCAGAGGAGCATTGGTTTAAGGCCAGCTTAGGTTACATAGTAAGACCTTGTCTCACAAAGAAAAGACAGAAAGTCTCTTTTTTTTCAAAGCAGTATTTATTTTAATGATCATGTGGTTCCAAGGGGCAATGATGATGGCTATCATTACAATGTCACCACAAGCCCTTGATGCTCATAGTGTTATTTTCTTTAAAGGTTCAAAAAACTGCCTCATCGGGGCTGGGAATATGGCCCAGTGGCAAGAGTGCTCGCCTCACATACATGAAGCCCTGGGTTTGATTCCCCAGCACCACATAGATAGAAAATGGCCAGAAGTGGCGCTGTGGCTCAAGTGGCAGAGTGCTAGCCTTGAGCAAAAAGAAGCTAGGGACAGTGTTCTCAGGCCCTGAGTCCAAGGCCCAGGACTGGCAAAAAAAAAAACCAAAAACAAAAACAAACAAACTGCCTCATTTCCATGTATTGACAAATAGAAAGTATTTATACTTATGGTTTAAAGCATGATACTTTGAGGTATGTACGCCCGGTGGAATTTCTTTGTTGTTTTGCCACTTATGAGGGTTTTTACCCAGGGCCTTTCACTTGTTAGGCAAGCACATTACAATGTACCACTTGAGCCATGCCTTTGGCCCTTTTTGCTTTGGTTCTTTTATCTGGTAGTATCTTGTTATTGCTCAGGTCTGACTTTGGACTGCTCTCCTACTTCTGCCTCTTCTGAAGTTGGGCTTTTGGTTGTGTACTGTCATGTCTGGCTTGTTTGTTGAAATTGGGGTCTCATTAGCTTTTGAGCCAGGCTGACATTGACCACAACTTTTTTGATCCCTCCCTCTGGAGTACCTGGGATTATAGGTATGCAACCATCCCCATCCCCAAATTGTGGACAGATTAGGTCAAGCTAATTAACATACTTAATACTTCACCTGCCTCTTTTTGGTGAGAACACTTACAAATCTTTTAAAAGCATTTTCCCATGTGTAACACATTAACTGGAGTTACTATGTTGTATGATATAGTTCTAAAACCTATTCCTCCATCTGACTGTAAGTTTATATGCTTTGATCAGAATCTTCCCATTACACCCCCTGATAACCACTGTTGGGTTTCTGCTTCTATGGTTTTTACTTTTTTGTTGTTGAAAGAAATCTTCTTGGCTAACATGAAAATCAACCCAAACTCTCAGAATGATTCCCATTTCTTTTAAACAGATAATCATGTCTTATTTTGTTATTCTAAGACTTTGAGGGAGTGAAATACTTTATGGGCACATGTGGTGGATACTTTGTGTATGTAACATTCCTGTTAGTATCATGCTGTCTTTGTAAGGTTTTTCTCCTGCCGTTTCTTTATCCATTTCTGTTCTCAATTTTTTTTGGAATGTTACTTCATTAATCCCACAGTTTCATTAGGCTAAAACTGAAGACTTTCAGTCTGTGTCTTCTGTTTACATTTTTCTTGGCTCCAAAGCACTGTTTTCATCTTCTTATGGAATGTTTTCTGATAGAGGTCTTCACTTCTGGATATCTCTGTTGCATATTTGATTTTATAGTTTCAATGTATTTCTAATGTTCAATCCAGTAATTTTAGATTTAGCCTTATTATGTCCCTTACTCCACTTTTCAATCTGAAGCTCCTCTAGTTATTTCTACCTAATTCTGCACAAATCTGTGTAATTTTCATCTTAACACTCACTGTCTGCAGATGGACTTTGAAGGCAGACATGTCTGGGTTGAAATCTTGCCTCTTCTACTCCTCTAAGTTTTGGCCTTTTGTAAATTACCCTATTTCTCTGAGGTAAGATGCTTCCCCTGAAAAGCATATTCTATATCAGTTGTAGTAAATGACATCATTTATGTGAGATGTATCTAAGTGCATACTAAATGAGAAAGTTTCCCCTTCCTCCTCCTCCATCATTTTGATGGCTACCACCGATAGTAATTGTTTAGATTATCACCATTTCTTCTTGTGCTTCATTGGCATTAAAGTTTTACTTTCTGCTCATTTTTAATACAACTTTAAAGACATTTTTATTTTTCAATAAATTTTGCAATTTATGGATCTGCACATGGATTTAATCCCAGTACTTGAGAGGCTGAAACAGTAGATTGGGAGTTTGAGGTCAGCTTGAGATACATAGCAAGCTTCCTTATTAATGACTACAACTGGGAAAGGAAGGATGAATCACTTAAAACCTTGTCCTCTTCCAGCCTGAAGGGCAGTATGAACTCTTTGCTGTGATTGCCCATGTGGGGATGGCGGACTTTGGTCATTACTGTGCTTATATCCGGAATTCAGTGGATGGAAAATGGTTCTGCTTCAACGACTCCAATGTTTGTTGGGTGAGAAATACCATCCAAAATTTTCTCTTGCTCTGAATTAGCCATCTCTAATAAATTCTCAGCTCAGAGTTGAAGACACATTATGGTCTTGTATTTTGGAGCTGGGGAATTTTGTTGTTCAAAGCCTTTTCTGTCTAGATTTATTGCCTTAAAATTTTTTTTGCCAGTCCTGGGGCTTGAACTCAGTGCCTGGGTACTGTCCCTGAGCTTCTTTGTGCTCAAGGCTAGTACTCTACCACCTGAGCCACAGTACCATTTCCAGCTTCTTCTTCTCATGGACTTCCCTGCGTGGAAACAGGATCATCAGATCTCAACCTCCTGAGTAGCTAGGATTGCAGGCACGAGCCAATGGCACTCAGCTGGTTTATTGCTTTCTAAGAGTCTATTTGCTTCAGTGTTTAGTTTCTGGTGCTCTATGCCCAGTGCCTTGACGTTTTATGCTCTGTAGGAAACTATGAAATCAGAAGTTAGAAAGGTATAAGGTAGAACTCTGGGATAAGTGTAGGAGTTTAAAGATGACTGAGAACATTACAAAGGGCATTATTGTACGTGACATTGTGTTACTAGATGCTCTAGATTCTTGGGAGTCAGCAGGGTGGCTTTTCTCCCATCCAATTACTAACCATGCCTGACCCTGCTTAGCTTCCGAGATCAGATGAGATCGGGCGCGTTCAGGGTGGTATGGCCATAGACAGGGTGGGTTTTCTATAGGAGTCTAACAGGGAAAATGACAGTGTCCTGTATTCTATGAATACGTGGTAGCTACCAACTAGCTGCTGATGGTCATCTGTGTCTGTTCTTCCAGGTTTCCTGGGAAGACATCCAGTGCACCTATGGAAATCATAACTACCGCTGGTAAGAGAAGCACTTGGATGATGGAGTCCATTGGGTTCTTAGAGCTTTATGAAATTTGCATGGATGAGCTATTGCCTTTGTTCTGAGAGTTCTCCAGTTACTAACCATGCAGCCTAATCTTGCAATACTCATCCCATTATACTATACCTCCCTCAGAATTTATACTTCAGTAATGCTTAGTTGTAAGTCCCAATACCATGTCCATCATCTTCTGTAACTATGTACCTGTGGTTTCTGAACTCTTATTACCCTGTCCTAGTCATATTTTAATAATCATGGTCTTTTTTACTGCGCAAAGACTTTACTGATGGACCCAAGCAGATTGGTAGAGGGAATGTTATTTTACTCTTATTGCATCTTAAGCATGCCTCCTTTATTACACTTTAAAAGTTTTTTTTTTTTTTTTTTGGCCAGTCCTGGGCCTTGGACTCAGGGCCTGAGCACTGTCCCTGGCTTCTTCCCGCTCAAGGCTAGCACTCTGCCACTTGAGCCACAGCGCTGCTTCTGGCCGTTTTCTGTATATGTGGTGCTGGGGAATCGAACCTAGGGCCTCTTGTATCCGAGGCAGGCACTCTTGCCACTAGGCTATATCCCCAGCCCCAAAAGTTTTTTTTTTATTATGTGTATTTTCTGGGGTTTGAAGTTCAGGCCTGGTCATTGTTCCTGTACTCTACCACATGAACCACAACTTCACCTCCTGCTTTTTGGTGGTTAATTGTAGATAAGAGTATCAAAGACTTTCCTGTTCCACTGGCTTTGAATCTAATCCTCCTGAATAACTAGTATTACAAGTATGATCCACTGGTGCCCAGCAGACCAGGGGAAAGGACCACTCTTCTCATCTTTCCCAGGCTGGCATAGTGGCATGCACTCTGTAAGCATCAAGTCATACTTTTAATTTCTACTGAGTTGAAACTACAGAGAAAAGCTGGATAAAGTTAAGGCAGAGAGACTTTATATATACCAAAGGTGGTATTGGAGATGACAGTATATGTACCGCAGGTGGTACAGAGGTGACGGTGTACGTAGGGAAGGTGGTACAGGAGGAGGTGATGGTATACATATCAGAGGTGATACTGGAGTTGGTGATAGTGTACGTAGGGGAGGTGATGCTGGAGATGACAGTACATGTACCAGAGGTGGTACTGGAGGTGATGGCCAACCAGTAGGCTTGATTCTTTCAAAATTAATGGATTAGGTGGAGTTTGCGTTTGATATATTCCTTTCACCTACTTTCCATGTTTTTCTTTCATTTATTCTGAACATTTCTCTTAGGTGCCTGTTCTTAGCCAATTTTTAGTTATTGATTCCTCTATGATTTAGAATAGAGGTTAGCCAACTTTCTCTGTACATGGTTAGAAAGTACTTTAGCATTTGTGGGAAATAGTCTCTGTAGCTGTTATTCAGCTTTGCCCTTTGTAACACATAACACAGTACGGATGGATGAATGCAATTGGCTGTGTTCCAATTAAATTTATTTAGAAAAAACAGGGTTGGAATTGGCTTATAGTTCCATAATTTGTTTGCCTGGGTGCTAGGCTTGAACCTCTTTGTGCTCAACAGTAATGCTCTGCCACTGGAGCCACAGTGCCACTTCTGGGTTTTTCTGAGTAGCTTATTGGAGAGAAAACTCTCACAGACTTTTCTGTTAAAGCCGTCTTTGAACTGTGATCTTCAGATCTCAGCCTCCTGAGCAGTTAGGATTATAGGTGTGAGCCATCAGTGTCAGTCTGACTGTCCATGATTTGTATGTTAACTAATAAGAAGTCATGGGTTACTTTCCCAAGTCATAATTTTTTTTTTCTATTTGATGGGATGGATAGGTAGGTGATGGATAGATGAAGATTTTCTCCATTAGCCTGGAAACTTGCTAATACTTGGTCCTATTTTGAATTAATATTATATCATTTCACCGTAAATATTTAATTTTGCCATGCTGATAATTTTCTCTTTTTAGGCGGGAAACTGCATATCTTCTGGTTTACACGAAGATTGGAGGTTAATGGATATACTCTACACCTTCGGAGACTGACAAATTAATTTCCTTTCTTGTCATTGGATCTTCTAAGTCTTCTAGGAGATTCTACAATGAGGAAAAAATAATTTAAAAACTATATGATGATTTAAATCTTAAGTTATAACCATGAGTGATTATATTGATATCATTGGAATGTGGTTTGTCTCCCAAAGGTCATGTGACAAAGCTTGGTGCCCTGTATAGCAATGTTGTGGGACAGAATCTTTTGTGAGGTAAGGCTTGTGTGGAGCAACTGTAGCTCATGCTTGTAATCCTAGCAACTCGGGAGGTTGTGATGGTTCAAAACCAGATAGGGCAGAAAACTCCACGAGACTTACCTTCAATTGACAACTAAAACAAAAGTTGGAAGTGGAGCTAAAGTGGTAGTGTGTCAGGATTGAGTGAAAAAGCTAAGGAACCACACCTAAGACTAGAGTTCAAGGCCTAGTGGTGCCCCCCTGTCTCCCAGTGAACTATTTCAGCTAGGCCCCGTCTTTGAAGTTACCAGAACCCCTTGAAACTAGCACTGCTATCTGGAGAGTAAGCAACACATGAGCCTGTGGGGGACATTTCGTTTTTGAACCATAACGTTAGTGAACTAGGCACAATAAATAAACTTATTTCTCTCAAAAGGAGTGTATAGTTTATAGCTTAATGGAGGTAATTAAAACATAAGATGCTAATGATTTGTGCTATAGAAACTAAAAAGAAGCTGGGATCCCTTCTTTAGTGGAAGTCTTGAGGCTGTAGAGAGGGTTAGGGGTTAAGATAGTCCATATATACAGAAAATATACTCAAAAGAATAGCTGAGAAAGTCAATACTCAGAGGTCACAGAAATCACAAACCTGACTTCTTTATACCAAGGATCTAAATGGTGAAAGGTAAGGAGGTGGTGCTTGGAGTGTGGATGGTGCAAACTAGAACTTCGGATTAAATTCTGTATTTATAGAATAACCATGGAAGGGGTCAGGATATATTATTGTGAAAATATTATAAAATATTATGAAAATATTTTTTCTGTCTGCCCATGCTTCTGTAATTTTGAATCATCACTATTTTTAGTTAAAAGAATTAGAATTTAAAGGAAAGTGAAAGTTAAGGGTATAGTTTCCTAATTTTCTGATTTGTGGGCACTGTAAATGAATCTACAATATCTGACCCCAAAGCCTCAGAAAGACTGATGCACACTACCACTTTCTGCAACTTTTTCACCATTTCCACCAAATCTTCAGTTTTCTGTGTGTATGTGCCCTGCCCTGTGGAACAAAACCAAACATTTCAAAACCCAGTAGGGTGAAAGGAATGGGGAAGGATTCAACTTCTTTGGCTGGGACTGAGGTGAGTTGAAGGCATTACTGTAACTAGAGTAGTGCCTTAAATCTTTGTCCTCAGGCAAATATTGCATAAGTGATGAGTTTGGTCCCTCCCGGGTCAGCCTTTCCCTTTGTAATACAATGACACCACAGACATGACCTTCACGAAACTCAAGTTGATGGCCGGTGTTGTGGTCAAACTGTGATCAGCATTCACAAAGTAATAATGTGTAAAAAAAAAAAAAGTATAAATGTATAAAATGTATATAAAAAAGAAGCTCTCAGCACATTGAGGCAGTTGTATGGAGAGAAGAGAGCCTATAAGGTGAGACTCAGTTTCAAAAATAGTAATTGTTGGAGATGTAGTTTAGCAAAGCACAGCCCTTGCCGAGTATGTGCAAGGCCCTGAGCTCAATCAACTAGCAAGGAAAAAAGTGAAAGGGATTAAAAAAATGAAAATGAGTTGAAAGTCACTGTACTGGCATGTGACAACAAATACCTTTCTTACACGTAACCGATGCTAACTAGAAACCTCTACTTAAGATATTTCATAGTAATTTTCTGTAGTCACTACATGCACCTGTTTTTAACTCACTCATGAATTAGTAGGTGCAGGAAATTACTTAGGGGATTTGCATTATAATAATGGTAAGAAGACATCATGAGCCACCTGATAAAAGAAGACATAACTGGGTGTCAGGGGCTCACATCTGTAATCTTAGCTACTCAGGAGGCTGAGATCTGAGGATTATGATTTGAAGCCATCCTGGTCAGGAAAATCCCTGAAACTCTTATCTACTATTAACCAGCAAAAAGCCACAGTAGAGCTGTGGCTCAATTGGTAAAACACTGCCTTGAGCACCAAAGCTTAGGGACAAAGTCCAGGCCCTGAGTTCAAGTCCCAGGACTAGTACCAAAATAGAAATAAGAAAAGATCACCTTGGGGCTGGGGATATGGCCTAGTGGCAAGAGTGATTGCCTCGTATACATGAGGCCCTGGGTTCAATTCCCCACCACCACATATACAGAAAATGGCCAGAAATGGTGCTGTGGCTCAAGTGGCAGAGTGCTAGCCTTGAGCAAAAGGAAGCCAGGGACAGTGCTCAGGCCCTGAGTCTAAGGCCCAATCCTGGCAAAAAAAAAAAAAAAAGAAAAGATCACCTATTAACAAGTTGCCAAAAATGATACTGATACTTACGAAAACTTATTATCTAAATTCACAATATATTCGGAGATAGAACAACAGTGAATGGCACATGATGAGGTATTTAGCAACGTCAACTGCAAAATCACATTGGAGAGATAACTGTTTAACAGTTCTGAAGGGGAAAGGGAGAAAAGAAGATACCCAAAGAAAAAAAAATGCCTTAGGAGATACAAGCAGTCTCTGCAATTGGATGTTGAAGGAGAGAAAAAAAAATTTTAAATTTACTGTCACAATTAACAAACTTTGTAAATTGACTATTTGATGAAATAAAGGAATTATTGCTGCTACTATATAAATGTAGCAACAGGGGGCTGGGTATATGGCTTAGTAGCAAAGAATGCCTACCTCGAATACATGAAGCCCTGGGTTCAATTCCCCAGCCACCACATATACAGAAAACAGCCAGAAGTGGCGCTGTGCCTCAAAAAGCCAGGGACATTGCTCAGGCCCTGAGTCCAAGCCCTAGGACTGTCAATAAACAAACAATAAATGCAGCAACAGTATCGATTTCCTGAAGAGAACATACCTTTGGAGATATACATAGAAATATTTATGGATAATTATGAGATTCTAATAGGAGAGTAGATGTTAAAGAAGAAAAAGATTTGATGATAGTTGAGAACTGTGAAAGCTGGAATCACTATAGCTTGCTCTCTACTTTGTATATGCTTACATATTTGGAAAGCTCCCTATCAACTGAGAGAAGGTAAATCATCACCCCACTAAACAGAGAACAGTGGTGCTGCTGGCTGACCATCCTGGTGCCTGCAAGCTGGTGGGGCGGGGGCTCCTCGGCTCCTGCTCTCTGTCACCTTGCACGGTGGAGGCTTGGCCTCTTCCTCAGGGGTGGGGATAGGGGAAGGGTTGTGATCTCCTTTCCTGCAGGACTCTCTCTAGTCTTTTTTCCTGAGGGACTAGCTGACCTGGACAGGGGTGTCCTTCCCAGGGTACTTGCTGACCTGGCACACCTCCCTCCCAGGGTTCCCTTTCCCTGTGGACTGGCTGACCTGACACACCTGCCTCCCAGGGGTGTCCTTCCCTGGGGACAAATGACTTCTTAACCTCCAGGAGTTATCCTGTGCTAGCCAGTGCTCTGTTTCAGACAAGATCCCCACCTAGGCAGCCACACAGACACCTGTGGCCTCCTTTGCTCCCATGAGGCAGGATGCAGAAGGAGATGTGGCAACACACATTTTAGCCAGAAACGATGCCACGTGGACTGGCTGTTTACTCATTTCCTGAAAAAAGTTATGAATAATCCTACTCATTTAAAATGTCTCTTTTGACCTTAGTCTGAAAAGGACCCTATCTCTTAGATGAGAAATGGGGGTTTTGTTTATCCCACAGATTTCCCTTATTTTCTGCCTGAAGTATAAACTCTCCATGACTGTATAACCAGCTCTTGGGTTTGTTATTGGTTCCATAGTTTGTAGAGGGAGAAAGAATCTCATTTGTGTTCAGATATGAGTAACAATGGGAAGCGAATTCATCCTAAGTATTCTGGGAACACAATCTTTTCAAAGATTGAAGTAAAGTTCACATGGCACAGAAGGACTTAAATAGTTTAGTGATGCACACTGCCCATGTTGTGTGTCTATTTGTCTTAGATACTTTGCTTGTTTCCATCGAATTGCTGCTGTGTATAATGCTGCTAAACATTTATATATTCATACATTTCTGTGTGAATGTTTTCACACTTGTGTCAGTGTATGTAGGAATGGAATTGCTGGATCCTATGGAAATTCAAGTGTTAGCATTTGTTACACATGTGCCAAACTGTTTTACGCAGCTGCTACACAATTTCACATTTCTATGAACAATGTCCACCTTTTTATATTTTCTCACCAATACTTGATAATTTTTATGTGTATATTGTTTCTGAAGTGAGGTCTTGTCTTTTGATTCTTATTTCCCTCATGGGTAATGATGTTGAACAAGTTTTTTCTTTTGTTTTTTGTGGGGAGGGTTTCATTGTGTAGCCTTGAACTCATGATCTTCAAGGCACATGAGATGGCTGCAATCAACCAACAGAGCATGGGGCAATTTGATTGTGGGGTCCTGCTCACCTGTGGGGTTGCTAGGGTATATGAAGGCATGTGTGAAGCCACTGGTCTTGGGGGGGCGACTGAATGAATCTGTGCAGAGAGGCTCGCCATGTCCATCCCAGGAGACATGGAGGTGCAGGCTCGCAGTATCTGGCTCTAAGGAGATGCTGTCCATCTGGAGCACACCTGCACAAGGGCATCCATAAGCGTGTAGCCTCTACCAGTACCCACTGAGCACTGAAGCCTCAGAGGCTAAACAGAAGATGTCAGGAAAGGTCACTGTGATGTTTAGGCTGGACAAAGCTGAAGCCTAGAGATTAGTAGGTGCTATGGTGGGTGACAGAAAATCCACTATCCATCCAAGAGAAGTCTGATAAGTTGAACTGCTTGAAAGGAAATCAGTACAAACCTCCTAAGATTTCCAAGACAAGCTGCCAAATTCTCCAGAGACAAAGCACCCATGATAGGCTGCCAAACTCTCCAGAGACAAATCACCCATTAATTCCTAAGTACAGAGATTCAATAAATTCATAATAAACCACCGAATGACCTGAGAGACACAGTCTAAAGATGTGAACAAGGAAAGAAATGTAACTACTTGTTTAAGCTCCATAGTTTATTCTCGGTATTGGTAAGGAAACTGCACAGTAGTTCTGAGTTCATCTACCATTTCTACATTCTAAACTACATTTTAGGGTTGCTATTGAATCCTGGACACTCACATGTGGTAGCCAAGTCTTCTTGAATGACTTCTACATTTTGTTAATTTCCCCATTCTCAGTCCAAAATTTGGGACGTTATTGTAGCATTAAAATAGATGTCTTATGCTGTGACCCATTCATTCTACCTTTAGGTATTTCCCCAGTAGTTTGAGCCCCACAACCTACAAAAAACAAAGCCCAAGGACCTGGGGAGGGGTGCGGACCAGTGTACACTTCATGCTGTATTATCAAAATGTTTTAGTTTTGTTGTTATTTATTTTTACTTTTAGAGTTTAAAGAGCTATTTTATACTCCGATTAATCAGGTTGTTACTTAATCAGGTATACTTTTGCTATTGAAAGTTCTAGATAATATTTGAAGTACTGGAATATGTTAAATTTTACTGTGGGGAAGAGTATGAAATTTATATCCTCAAACATTTTCAGGGAATTACTTCTAGCAAACTGGAATTAAATGTAGGTGTCAAAAATAATTAGCACTTTGTCCCAGACTAGGGCTTTTTTTTAGCCGTCAGACCTTCAACAAAGTCACTCAACTGAGTCTTCTCAGCATCTCTTAGGCTCACTATCATAGTGTATGTAATTTTAGTACAGGATAGTTAACATAATCACTTATAGTTAACAAAACTGTAGTCTTATAAAAACACTTCTATGTCATCAAACACTGGAACTCCTACTATGCGAGATATGTATTATCATATAAAAAAGAACAGGAAAATGTACAGAAGTTAAAAGTGTTTCTGAGTCATAAGAGTCATGTACTACATAAACAAGATTCAGAGGGAAGGGTAACATTGCAGTAACTGCGTGCATCAGGTTTTAAGATTTTTTTTTGCTATAATAGTTACTTTTTATAATTAAAATGACACAGAAGTGTTAATGTAGTTTAGAAAAAGTAACAGAAATGCAATTTGGAAATTTTGGCCTGTAACAGACCTCAGCAAATTTTTGTCTACTTTTTTTGCTTTTGCTGGTAAAGTGTCATTTTAGTATTAACATTTTAAAGTTAAAATGTATGGACAGAAATATTTGTAACTGTACATCAACTTCATTTTGACTGAATTATCTCTTTCAAAAGTACAGAAATTTAATGCTTTACAAAGTTAAAAACATATTTGCAACAAAGAATATATATAAGTAAGTAAGAATGAATTCCCAGAAAAGTTACCCTTTAAAAACGTAAAAATAAAATAGAATTCTCATTTTTTTCTATTAATTTTCTATAGTCCAAGGCCACTGTCTCTTTAATGCAATTGCGAAAAATTTGTGGATAACTTACAAGGCATGTTTTACAAGAAAAGCATGAAAGTTTTGGAAAAATAATTTTAAAAGTAAGCCATGACAGAGCTGGTGCCCTGAGGAGGAGCCTTTAATCCTAGCTACTCAGGAGACTAGTATCTGAGGATTGTGGTTCAAAGCCAGCCCGAGCAGGAAAGCCAATGAGAATCTTAGCTTCAATTAATCACCTAAAAGGTGGGGAGGGAGCTTCGGCTCAAGTGGTAGAGTATACAAGCTCAGAGACAGTGCCTAGGACCTGAGTATAAGCCTCAGGACTGGCACACAACACACACACACACACACACACACACACACACACGACAGGAACGTTCTGGGCAGGGTTTTTGGGCTCAACAAATTGGCAATGAAACATGAAATGAGATTGCATCAAACTAAAAAGTTTCTGTACAGCAAAAGACATAGTTACTAAGCTAAAAAGGCAGCCTGCAGCATGGGAGATCTTTACCTTTTGATAAGAGCCTAATATCCAGAATATACAAGGAGCTATCCCCCCCCCATTAATAACCCAAGAATAATGGGAAAAAGGGCTAAATAGAGACTTATCAGAAGAAAAAGTAAGAGACTTATCAGAAGAAAAAGTAAGAATGGCCTCTTAACACGTGAGAAAATGTTCAACATCCGTATCCATAAAGAAAATGCAAATCAAAACTAGTGGGAAAAAGTGAAGAGGGAGTAACACTGTTTGACAAGAAATGTAATCATTACCTTATGTAACTGTAACTCCTCTGGACATCACCTTTACAATAAAATTTAATTAAACAAAAAAAATTGATTTAGATTTCATCTCACCCCACTTAGATTGGGCAGCATAGAGAAAATGAGCACTAAAAGATCTTGGTGGGGATTCTGGGGGGAAAAGGAACCCTGGTGCACTGTTGGAGGGGATATAAACTAGTGAAACCATACTGGAAGGCACTTTGAAGATTCCTCAAAACACTAAATATAGAACTTCCCTATGACCTAATGATAGCACTTTGAGGCATCTAGCTAGAACATAGCAAGTCAGGATATGGTAAAGACACTTGAACATGCATACTCCTTATGGCACTATTCTTGACAGCCAAGGCATGAAACTAGACCAGATGCCCTACAATGGATCAATGAGTCGAGAAAATAAGATTCTTGGATACAGATAGATAGATACAAATTTTACTCACCTACTACAAAGAAAAATGTTATATCATTTGCAGGGAAACAGATAGACCTAGAAAAATTATGGTGAGTAAAGTAAGGCAGGTTCAAAGAGACAAACATCACTTTTTGTTGTTGGTGGTGGTGGTCATGGGTCTTGAACTCAGAGCCTAGACACTGTCCCTGAGCTTTATCACTCAAGGCTAGTGTTTTATCACATGAGCCACATCACTACTTACTGTTTTCTAATAGATAATGGGGGATAAGAGTCTCATGAAAGCCGATTCAAGTTTTTTTTTGTTTTTTTTTTTTGGCCAGTCCTGGGCCTTGGACTCAGGGCCTGAGCACTGTCCCTGGCTTCTTCCCGCTCAAGGCTAGCACTCCGCCACTTGAGCCACAGCGCCGCTTCTGGCCGTTTTCTGTATATGTGGTGCTGGGGAATCGAACCTAGGGCCTCGTGTATCCGAGGCAGGCACTCTTGCCACTAGGCTATATCCCCAGCCCCTCCAATTCAAGTTTTAAAGAAGTGTTTGTGAAAATATTAAACAATAAAGTCAGTAACGCAAAACAATGAAATGCCCAAACAAAAAGATTTGTGTGTACTGTTAAATAGAAATCAGTTCATGTAGTCTTTACCTGACTTATGCAAATGTAACCCCTCTACACATCACTTTTACAATAACAATAAAAATACAGTTTCCATTGGTGCTTATAGTATACGGGAGCAGTTATTTGTAGCTTTTCATTGTAATACTAAGTATCCTCTCAGTGTAAGCATTCTTTTGCTCTGGTTTATTCAGATAGGTTTGTGTTTTGGTTTTGAAACCTTGTACTGCTCATCAAGTTGGAATATTTTTGACATCAGACATTTAAAACATGAAAAGTATGAATAAATTGTTTCAGCAGGGTCTTGATAATTTAAAGCAAAGATCCTTTCCAGGTTTACCACAGTTGTTCTGTGAATGAATTTCTTGTACTGCTTCTTGGAATTTTCCTGAAACAGAATCTCTCCGTACAAGGGGATTGTCCTTGGGAATGTAGTGTGTGCCTGGTGATATGTTATTTTATGTGGTCGCGGCTGTCTTGAAGGTCTGGAGTTGGGTAAACAACTGTAAAACAAAAAACAAAAACAATTGAAGAAAACTGCAAGGTTCAGCTGACAGCTCTTAAACAGAAGTAACCTCATTGTCATTGCTTTTTATACACATTACCAATGAAAAAGGATTTCTACAGCTCAGATGTTTTTGTGGAAAGACTTGAAAAGATCATTTGAAACCATTAACAGTTCGAGAATTAACACGCACACCTCGCCCTAAGATTTCCCACCACAAATGTACTGAGCAGCATGGAGAGACGCTGTGGCTATGTTTCTAAACTAGAAATGTCTTCTGAAGGCCAAGCCTTCCTAGAGTTGGAAGAGCAATGCCTGCCTGAGGCTTTCTGGGCTCGCACTGAACATGGAAAGAGACTTGGCTCTCCACGGGGATTCTTATTTCTTTCTCTGTTACAAACCCATCTTCTTCACCTCGGGTATTAATATTTGTTTTCACCTGTTTTGCATAAAAGGTAGGACCAAGGTACTGTGGGGTAATCAATGCACAGTTCACTGTTGTGAGGCCCTCTCCCGGAGGGCTACTTGCTGATAGAAGCCCCACCTGGCCGTCTCCGCCCGGTTACCTAGGTGACCCGCACACCTGGGGGCGGTGGCCTCCCCGCCCCTGAGGTCACATCCGGGCCCCACCCCCCATCCGGGCCCTACGGAAGGCCTCGCCCGGGGGCGGCTGCTCTCTGTTCCGCCCCGTGCGCCGTGAGCGTGGGCGCCGGTCAGCGGAACGAGCTCTCCTCGCCGGCCCGAGACCGCGTGGCGTCCTCCGTTCCCGGCTCCCTGCGCTACACACCCGGCAGCCATCAGGTAAGGAGTGCGCCGAGACGGAAGGCGGAGGTTCTCGTCCTCCTTAGAGGGGTCTTGAACCTTCGGGCGGTTCGTGTCTGGGGGAGGTGGAGTGAACTGACTTTAACGCGAGGCTCTGAACTCCGCGCCGGGGGGGGGCGGGGCGCGGGGACCCGGGTCTGGAACGGGCGACCCCCGGCCCATCCCCACCCGGACCCGGGGAGATCTGCCCTCCCCTCGCCGCGCTTCCAGCCCCCGCTCCCGGCTCCCAGCGGCCGCGCGGCCCCGAGCCGCCGGCACGGACCTGTGGGTCGGCGCGCGCCGCACCGAGTCCGGGTCCTCCCGGTTCCGGGGCGCAGGCTCGGGGTGCTGGCCCTGCCCGCCCGAAACGCCCGCTCGGGGACGGGCGGTGCCGGGCCGAGGGCGCACCGCCCCGGGACCGGAGGCCTCTGGGCGCCGGGCGCCGCCCCTCCCCGCCCACGCCCGGCAGGTGCGCGGGCGCCTCTTCCGCCCGCCCGGCTCTCCCGGAGCCGAGCCCCGGGCCGGCGCCGCCCCGAGCCCCGCCCCTCCGCCCTCAGCGCCGGCCGCAGCTCTCCTCCCTTCTGCCGGCACAGCAGGCGGTCCTGGCCTGGCGCGGGGGTCCCCGGCCGCCCCGAAGGCAGCGGCGCCGAACCACGCACTGCGCCGGGGAGGAGCGGGGGCGCCCGAAGGACTCCTGGCCCTCAGTGTGCTTGGAAGGTGGAGAATGAGACGGAGATGGAGAAGGGGGCGAACTGGACGTCTGCTTTTGGTGAGTCGACACGCTGCCTAAAACCACATGCTGTTGAAAATGAACTTTGGGAAGATAGGCGATATTTGGGTTACGCTTCAGGCGTAGGGCTCGGTGTCAATGGTAGGATTAAAGTTTGATTAGGGTAACCAAACCCTAATCCATACCCTAAGCCACTCAGGAATCTTATGCCTTACTTGAAACGTTTCATTAACTAAACCCACACAATAACTGTGCCCAACACAGCAACCCTAACCCAGTCCTCAAAGCTGGGAGAGAGAACTGGTTTGCTGGTATGTTTTTGGCTTTCCTCCCTCTCTGGCCTGTTTCTCCACAGTGTGGAGGGTATGTGTGGGCTGCAGGCCTTTGTAACAGCTAGATGGCTGCCTGCAGACCGCTAGTGCTCTGATAAACACTCCCAAGATTCTGTCCTTCAGTATGTGGCTTCTCAGATGATTTACACATATCTAACAGTATGACTGGGGTTAGGGGTCGGTTGTTGATGTCACTAAGGACTGGTGGTAGTAGGGCTAGTCAGAGTGTGCCTTAGCATAAAGATGTAGTTATGGTTTGGAAATAGATTAGGCACGTGTTGGGTTTTCCATTAACCTTACAGAGCAGGTTAGTGTTAAGGACTAAGTTATGGTTAGGATCAGAATTACAGAAAGATAGTAAATGATGGTTGAGGAATGGGTCAGGCTTAGGGAGTAGGTTAGAGAAGGGGATAGGGAATGTGGTAGAAAAAGGATGAGGTTGGGGAGCCTGTTAGGGAAGATTTTAGGAGCAGGGTTTAGGAAGGGTTCCTGCTCACCTGTGGGGTTGCTAGGGTATATGAAGGCATGTGTGAAGCCACTGTTGTTGGAGGGCGACTGAGTCTGTGCAGAGAGGCTCGCCATGTCCATCCTAGGAGACATGGAGGTGCAGTCTCACAGTATCTGGCTCTAAGGAGATGCTCTCCATCTGGAGCACAACCTGCATTCATGAGTGTCTAGCCTCTACCGGTACCCACTGAGCACTGAAGCCTCAGAGGCTAAACAGAAGAGGTCAGGAAAGGTCACTGTGATGTTTGGGCTGGATAAAGCTGAAGCCTGGAGATTAGTAGGTGCTATGGTGGGTGACAGAAAATCCACTAGCCATCAAAGAAAAGTCTGATAAGTTGAACTGCTTCAAAGGAAATCAGTACAAACCTCCTAAGATTTCCAAGACCAGCTGTTAAATTCTCCAAAGCACCCAAGATAGGCTGCCAAACTCTCCAGAGACAAAGCACCTGTTAATTCTTAAGTACAGAGATTCAATAAATTTTTAATAAACCACTGAATGACCTGAGAGACACACAGTCTAGAGCTGTGAACAAGGAAGGAAATGTAACTACTTGTTGAGGTTCCGTAGTTTATTCTAGGTATTTATAAGGAGTAGTTCTGAGTTCATCTACCATTTCTACATTCTACACTGCATTTTAGGGTTGGCTATTGAATCCTGGCCACTCACACGTGCTAGCCAAGTCTTCGTGAATGACTTTTACATTTAGTTCCTTTCCACATTCTCAGTCTAAAATTTGGAAAGCCATTGTAGAATTAAAACAGATATCTTATGCTGTGACCCGTTCGTTGTACCTTTAGGTATTTCCCCAATAGTTGTACTCTGCCCTATGCTCAGTGACTCCCTCAGTCCTTCAATGAGAAGGTACCCAAGAGAATATCAGTAGAAACCTGTGGAAATTGTCCATACAGAGTCAGAGTGGGGCTCTATGTCACTGTCCCAGGGATGAGGTCAGAGTGAGGGAAGGAAGAAGGCAGGGAGGGAGAGTGAGAGTACAGGTTTTTCATTCATTTTTGTAGTTTATGAGGGAGCATGAAGCTCCAAATAATCTTGGATGGAAGCTTTTTGTGAAGATAGCGCTTGTTGCCTATGAATTCCTGGCCATTGTTTTCCATGGCTGTTTGCCTGTCTCCCTGTTTTAAATTTTTGAAAGAAATACTGATTGATGAAGTCAGGAGAAGATTGAATGTTTTGATTTAAATTCATCCTTCACCAAGTAGATTGCTGTAAAGGTCTAACAGAGACCCATGTGATAAAAAAGGTATTTCCCCCTTTTTCCCTGGAAAATGGAGTAATGAATAAACATCAATAAAAACCCAGCCTTCTTGTTTTGTTTTTCTCTCTGGTCTGGTCTGTCCTCCTCTCTGTTCTCCCGCCCCTCCCCCCTCATCTGCCAAGTCTGATTGTGACAGTAATCTGGGATGAATGGAAGTGGCCATGCTATGCTCCTAGCTGCTGCCCCTAGCAGGTGTCCCCTTAAGCCTGCTTGTGCCAGTGGGTTTGATAGTTCTAGGGGCAGGAGAGACCCTGAAGGCTTGTGGACTGTCATGCATCAGGCCCTGGGTTGGAGCAAAGGCCTTCTGCTAGGCAGGCAGGGCAGCAGATGTGCAGGTGGGGCCTCAGGAAGCTAGAGGTGCAGGGGCGGGGCTTATGGGGCATCTGAGCACAAGAGAGGTGGGGCAAGAGCCAGGAAGCTAGAGGTGCAGGCCTGGAGCTTATGGGGCTTCACAGCTGGAGAGGGGAGGGGCAAGGGCAAGTAAGCTAGAGGTGCTGGAGTGGGACTTATGGGGCCTTACAGCACAAGAGGGGTGGAGAAAGTGGGATGAAGTGAGAAGTCAAGGGGCGTGGCCTGGCACTGGACTGGTTTAGGTTGGTTCTGCCTGGGACTGGCAGTCCAGTAGCCCCCGACTTTGGGTTTGGGCCTACAAAGCTGGTCAGGCTTAGTGTGGTTTGGTGGTGGGTCTGGGCTCCCGTACACCCATTCCATCAGGCACCATCCGCTTGTCTGCATGGGGAAACCTGGAGGAATGCTGACCCTGCATAGATGCGACTTGTGTGTGGAGAAAGCCTGACCCAGGTGCACCAAGGTGACTTTGAGGCAACTCCGGAAGACAAGCAGAGCTAAGCCAAGCTTCCTGGCAGGTGGGGCCCAGGGCATGGGTGTGAGGTGGCTGTGAAAGTGTGTGGAGAAACGCGGCCTGCCTCTGTTTGCATGTTTGTTCCCTTTCTGATGTGGCTTTGGTGAGGCTAGGCCTCAAACCAGGCCTCTGGAGCCGGCTTTGAGTCAGTGCAGAGCTTTTAGCTGGTGCTTTTAGTCTTGGCAGGCCCAGGCCATGGTTGTTGGCATTGTTGGGTGGGTGTGAGAGTGGGTGGAGAGGCAGGGCCTGCCCCTCCTGTTTGCTTGTTTGTGTCCTTCCTGAAGTGGCTTAGGTGAGGCTAGGCCTCAAACCACGCCTCCAAAGCGGGCTTCCAGTCCGTGTAGAGCTGTTAGCTGGTGCTTTCAGTCTTGGAAGGCCCAGGCCATGGTTGTGGGGAGGCTTTTGGTGTTGACCTAATGGGTCATCACAGCAGGAGACCGGCGGGGCCAAAGCAAGGAAAGTAGAGGTGAAGGGGAGCAGCTTATTGGGCTTCACTGCAGGAGGGGGCGGGGGCAAGGGCCAGGAAGTGAGAGGTGCAGGGGCTGGGCTTATGGGGAGGCCCAAGACAGGAGGGCTAAGAGGCTGAAAGCTAGTGCGCAGGGGCGGGGCTATTGGACATCACAGCAGGAGAGGGGAGAGGCATGGGGAAGGAAGTGAGAGGTGCAGGGGTGGGGCTTATGGGGCATCACAGTACTACAGAGGTGGGGCAAAAGGGAGGAAGCTAGTGGTGCAGGGGCAGGGGTTATGGGGCATCACAGCATGATAGGGGAGGGGCAAGGGAGAGGAAGTGAGAGGGGCAGGGGCGGGGCTTATGGGGCATCACAGCAGGATAGGGGTGGGGAAAGTGGGAGGAAGTGAAAAGTCAAGGGGCATGGCTCTGGCACTGGACTAGTTTAGGTCAGTTCTGCCCAGGACCAGCAGTCCTGCCAGTAGCCCCCATCTCTTAGTTTTGGCCTATAAAGCTGGTCAGGCTTAGTGTGGTTTGGTGGTGGGTCTGGGCTCCCATACACCCATCCCATCAGGCACCATCCGCTTGTCTGTGTGGGGAAACCTGGAGGAATGCTGACCCTGCATAGATGCAGCTTGTGTGTGGAGAAGGCTGGACCCAGGTGCACCAAGGTGACTTTGAGGCAACTCCGGAAGACAAGCAGAGCTAAGCGGAGCTTCCTGCCAGGTGGGGCCCAGGGCTTGGGTGTGGGGTAGCTGTGAAAGTGTGTGGAGAAGCACGGCCTGCCTCTCCTCTTTGCTTGTTTGTTCCCTTTCTGATGTGGCTTTGGTGAGGCTAGGCCTCAAACCAGGCCTCTGGAGCTGGCTTTGAGTCAGTGCAGAGCTTTTATCTGGTGCTTTTAGTCTTTGCAGGCCAGGCCACGGTTGTTAGGTGGGTGTGAGAGTGTGTGGAGAATCACGGCCTGCCCCTCCAGTTTGCTTATTTGTGCTATTCCTGAAGTGGCTTAGGTCAGGCTAGGCCTCAAACCACGCCTCCAAAGCCAGCTTCCAGTGTAGAGTTGTTAGCTGGTGCTTTCAGTCTTGGCAGGCCCAGGCCATGGTTGTGGTGTGGCTTATTGTGTTGAGCTAATGGTGCAAAAGCAAGGAAAGTAGAAGTGAAGGGGCGCAACTTATTGGGCTTCACTGCAGGAGAGGGGAGGGGCAAGGGCCAGGAAGTGGTAGGTGCAGGGGCAGGGCATGTTGGGCATCACAGCAGGACGGGGTGGGGAATCCAGGAGAAAGTGAGCAGTCAAGGGGCATGGCCCTGGCACTGGACTGGTTTAGGTTGTTTCTGCCTGGGACAAGCCAGTCACTCAGCTCCTTTCTGTGAGGTCCCATCTTTGGGTTTTGGCCTACAAAGCTGGTCAGGCTCAGCGTGGTTTGGTGGTGGGTCTGGGCTTCCGTACACCCATCCCATCAGGCAGCAGCCGATTTTCTGTGTGGGGAAGCCTGGAGGAATGCTGTACAGATGGGGCTTGTTTGTGGAGAAGGCCAGACCCAGGTGCAGCGAGCTGACCTTGAGGCAACTCTGGAAGACAAGCAAAGCTAAGCACAGCTAAGTGGAGCTTCCTGCCAGGTGGGGTCCAGGGCATGGGTGTCAGGTGGCTGTTAAAGTGTGTGGAGAAGTGTGTCCTGCCCCTCCTGTTTGCTTGTTTGTGTCCTTCCTGAAGTGGCTTAGGTGCGGCTAGGCCTTAAACCAGGCCTCCAGAGCTGGCTTCCTCGTGGCGAGCCTTTAGCTGGGGCTGGCCCAGGCCATGGTTGTGGGGTGGGTGTGAATGTGTGGAGGAGCCCAGCCTGCCTCTCGTGTTTGCTCGTTTGTGCCCTTTGTGAAGTGGCTTTGGTGAGGTTGGCCTCAAACCAGGCCTTCGGAGCCTTTAGCTGGTGCTTTCAGCCTTGGCAGGGCCAGGCAGTGCTTGTGGTTGGCTGTGAATGTGTGTGGAGGAGTGGGTCCTGTGGTGCAGGGGTGGGGCTTGTGGGGCATCACAGCAGGAGAGGGGAGGGGTAAGGGTGAGGAATTGAGAAGTGCTGGGGCTGAAGGAGCATGGGGGGCGGGGTGAGGTAGGGCAAGAGCCTGGAAGCTAGAGGTGCAGGGGTGGGGCTTATGGGGCATCACAACATGAGAGGGGACGGCTAAGGGGTAGGAAGTGAGAGGTGAAGGGGCAGGGCTTATAGGGCAACACAGAACCAGAGGGGAGGGGAAGTGACAGGTCAAGGGGCGTGGCTTGGGCACTGGACTGGTTTACATCCTTTCTGCGTTGAACAAGCAGACCTGCCAGGTAGCTAGGAAGAGCTCCTTTCTCTGAGGATCCTTTAGTTGTGTTCAGACCTACAAAGCTGGTCAGGCTCACTGTGGTTTGGTGGTGGGTCTGGGCTTCTGTATACCTGTCCCATCAGGCAGCAGCAACTTGTCTGTGTGGGGAAGCCTGGAGGAACATGGACCATGCGCAGATACAGCTTTTTTGTGGAGAAGGCCGGACCCAGGTGCACGGAGCTCACCTTGAGGCAACTGCCGAAAACAAGCAGAGTTAAGCCAAGCCTCCTGGCAGGTGTGGCCCAGGGCATGGGTGTGGGGTGCTTGTGAATGTGTGTGGAGTAGCATGGCCTGCCTCTCCTGTTTTCTCCTTTGGACATGTCCTGAGGTGGCTTTGGTGAGGCTAATGCCTCAAAAAAGTCCTCCAGAGCCTGCTCCCAGTCAGTGCTGAGCATTTAGCCGGCTTTCAGTTTTGGCAGGCCCAGGCCATGGTTGTGGGTTGTGAAAGTGTGTGGAGGAGTGCAGCCTGCCTCTCATGTTTGCTTGTTTGTGCCCTTCCTGAAGTGGCTTCCATGAGGCTAGGCCTCAAACCAGTCTTCTGGAGCTGGCTCTCAGTCAGTGCAGAGCTTGTAGCCGGTGCTTTCAGTCTTGGCAGGCCCATGGCATGGGTGTCAGTTTTTATTGCCTGCCTGCCTGCCCCTCTGTGTTTGTTTGTGTCCTTCCTGAAGTGGCTTTGGTGAGGCCAGTCCCCAAACCAGGCTTCCGAAGGTGGCTTTTAGCTGGCACTTTCATTCTAGGCAGGCCCAGGGCATGGACACAGGTGAGGAATAGTGTGGAGAAGGACGGCCTGCTTCTCCTAAAGTGGCTTGGGCGAGGCCAGTCCCCAAACCAGGCCTCCGGAGCTGGCTCCAGTCATTGTCAAGCTTTTAGCTGGCACTTTCAGTCTATGCAGGCCCAGAACATGGGTGTGGGGTGTTTGTGGTTGTGTGTGGAGAAGAGCGGCCTTCCTCTCTTGTTTGTTCGTTTGTGCCCTTCCTGTGGTCCCTTCAGGGTGCCCAAGCCCCGCAGTAAGGAGGTCAGGTCTCTCCTGTGCCATCTTGGCCACATGTTGAATTGTAGGGTCTGGCATCTCTTCTTCATGGTGGAGGGAGGGAATTCTGACCCCCAGGTCATGGTTGTGCCTGAACTCCTGGAGACAGGTGTGAGCACTTCCCTTATAGGTTACTAAATCTGTCAGTCCAGAGCTTGGGAATAGGAGCTTCCTATTACCCTGTCCCCTGACTTTACCTTGTTTAGGCCCAGACAAGCAATGGTACCATTATACCATGCCACACATCTCAGTGTTTGCGTCCTGTGTCCTGTCTCCTGGCTTTTCTCTGGTCAACATGGTGTCCCAAATCAGCTCTTGGAGCTGAATTGGTTTGCTAGTATCTTTTGTTTTTTCTTTCCTCTCTGGCCTGTTTCCTAACAGTGATAAATATATTTGGGGGCAGCAGGCCTTTGTAACAATTGGCTGCCTATAGACTGGCTGCATTCTTAAAAAGACTCCAAGATTGGATCCTTCAAAATGGGGTTTCTCTGATCATTTACATTATAACAGGCCCAAACCAGGCTTCTGGATCGAGATCCCAGTCACTGCAAAGACTTTTGATGGTGCTTTCAGTCTAGGCAGGCACAGGGCATGGGTGTGGGGGGTATTTGTGAAAGTGTGTGGAGAAGTTCAGCCTGCCTGTCTTGTTTATTCCACATTTTACTTGGCATACCAAGGTATTTTGTCTAGTTTTTGGAGCATGCCTTGCCACCCAGGCAAGCACCTTTATACTGAGTCGTGTCCCTTGGTGGTCTCAATGGACCATCACTGTTCCCAGGCCTGACCTTAGATCTGTCTCATTAGGAGCTGGATGGAAGTAGCAGAAGGCAGGAGCAGAAAGTATGGTCTAAATGGCCTTTTCCTGTTTTTTCTTCCATCAGCCATGGCTCTGATCCCACTCCACAGAGGAGAGACCTAAGAGCTGAGGATTCGAATGGTAGTGTTGGATCTAGGTGTCCAGTCCAATGTAGGATGGGTTCAGTGGACCCCAACAAATCTTGGTTACTAGGACATCAACCCCAATCCAGGTCTTGCATAGGACACGGAGGTTAGGGTGGAGGGGATGTGTGGAAAATGTTTTCTCCAGATGCCTGTAATCCTATGTACTCAGGAGGCCAAGATCTGTTGATTGCAGTTCGAAACCAGCCCTGATAGGAAAATCCATGAGGTTCTTTATCACCAGTCAACAACAAACTTCTAGTAGAAGCTGAGCTGTGTCTCAAGTGGTAGAGTGCTCATACCTGAGTTCAAGCCCCAGGACCAGCACAAAAAGATTTTTGGGGGTAGGAATGTGGCTTAGTGTTAGCGTGCTCCCCTAGCATTCACGAAACCCTGCATTTGATTCCTCAGTACCACATACACAGAAAAAGCAGGAAGTGGTGTTGTGGCTCAAGTGGTAGAGTAATAATACCCTTGAGCAAAAGAAGCTCAGGGACAGTGCCTAGACTCTGACTTCAAGGTCCTGGATTGGCAAAAAAAAAAAGATTTCATTTTTATCATATAGGTATTACATACATTTATTTTTAAACTTTTATTTATTTAAAATTTTTTTCTTTGCCGGATGTGGGCCCTGAAATCTGTGCCTGGGTTCTGTCCTTGAGGTCTTCTGCTGAGGACTAGTGCTCTTCCACCTGAGCCACAGCACCACTTCTGGTTTTCTAGTGGGTCATTGGAGATAACAGCCTTATGAACTTTTCCGCCTGAGCTGGCTTGAACCTGGATCCTCTTGTCTCAGCCTACTGAGTAGCTAGGATGACAGGAGTGAGCCACATTTTATTAGGCATACAAAAGTATTTCACTTTCTTTTTTGTGAGTTCCAGTGGTATTGTGTTCCAGGGCCTTCCACAAGCTAGGCAAGTACCTCAGCTCTTAGCCTTGGTTGTTTTTATGCCGCCTTTGGTTTTCATGATTTCCAGCCTTTGTAGGCATTTTGGAGAGAAAATGCACAGAGTGTCAGAATAAAATGTGTAGAGCCTGGAAGCTTGGAAACATGAATAGAGATTCTGGCTCTATAGCTCAAGGTAGAACAGTGTGGATGGTCCCCATTAGAACCTGCTCTGGAGAACTCATGCCTTGCCCAGGCCCCTGGCCTCTGTTCTTTTCATGTCCATCCTGGGGCCTGGTCAGGGGTCGGGGTTGGATTGGGTTGCGACGAGGTTGGCTGGGTTGTGTTAGGGGTCAGGGCACTGTTGGCGCATAGCTGATGCACACACCTCACCGCACATGCCACCCGTGGCATCACACACGCAGGGGAACACTGAACTCGCGTGGGCAGCAGCGAACACTGGCTCAGGGTGGAGCAGAGCCTCCGGGAGCTCCTCGTTCTGTCCTCACCTCCCCACACAAGCACACGCACTGTAGGCCAGAAACGAGCCGTGGCTCAGTGGCTGGGCTGGGGACAGTGAAGTCCTGGTCTGAGTGCCAGGCAAGGCCCCATGGGTTGAGTGCCCGGCCCCAGCACATGGCCCTGAGGGCAATGGCTTTGGCGATGGTGAGGACAAGTGCATTTGCACAGGTCAAGGGTTGACAGTCCTAGCCCCAAATGTGGAGATCCTCACCCCTGACAGTGTCTCTGCCCTGCCCCACAGTGCCCACACAGTCCTGCCCCACACAATCTTCCTGGCCCCTCCCCTGGTAGCATCACGGCCCTTCCCCATGCCATCGGCATGGCCCCGCCCCTGGTGGCTTCACGTCCCCGCCCTATCCCTTTGACACGGCCCCGCCCCGCAGAGCATGTGAAGAGGCCCCCTCCCATGTGGAGGGTACCAGAACCTCCGCCTCCACCCTGTGAGGGCGGGACTTCCGGGAAAGGGAGCAGAGGCACGGGAAAGCCACAGCCAGGAGAACCTCCTGCAGCTGAGCTGCCACAGGCACGACCCTCAGGTCCGAGGGCGGGAGGAGAGCGAGGGACGGAGGAGAGGAGGCCCGAGCCCGGGGCCTGCAGAGAATGGAGGCCGGGCAGCCGAGATGAGGCCGGAAGGAGAGCCAAGGTCTGCAGCGCCGAGGCTCGCAGAGAGCAGCTTGGGAGCACTGTGTCTGCCGACCTTGAGGTGACTCTGGGAGACGATGTGAGCACAGCCCATGAAGCACAACCTCCTGTCAGGTGTGGCCCGGGGTGTGGGCGTGAGGTGGGTGTGACAGTGTGTGGAGGAGCATGGCCTACCTCCCTGCTTTCTCCCTTGTGCCCTTCCTGTGGTGGCTTCAGGGTGCCCAAGCCCCGCAGGAAGGAGGTCAGGTCTGGCTGGCGCCATCTTGGTCACACACATATTGAATTGTAGGGTCTGGCTTCTCTTCATGGTGGAGGGAGAGAATTCTGACCCCAAGGTGATGGTTGTGCCTGAGTTCCTGGAGACAGGTGTGAGCACATCCCTTGTAGCTGACTGAACCTTCAGTCCAGTGCTTGGGAATAGGAGCTTCCTATTACCCTGTCCCCTGACTTTACCTTATTTAGGCCCAGACAAGCACTGGTGCCATTGCACCATACCACACAACTCTGGATTTGCATCTGGTATCCTGTCTCCTGGCTTATCTCTGGTCATCATGGTGTCCCAAATCAGCTCTTGGAGCTGAATTGGTTTGTTAGTATAGTTTTTGTTTTCTCTTTCCTTTCTTGCCTGTTTCCTAAATATAAATATATATATATATATAAATATATATAAATAAATATATATATATATATAAATATATTTGGGGGCAGCAGGCCTTTGTAACAATTGGCTGCCTATAGACTGCTAGCATTCTAATAAATACTCCAAGATTTGATCCTTCAAAATGTGGTTTCCCTGATAATTTACATTATGCTAGGCCCAAACCAGGCTTCTGGATCGAGATCCCAGTCACTGCAAAGACTTTTGATGGTGCTTTCAGTCTAGGCAGGCACAGGGCATGGGTGTGGGGGGTATTTGTGAAAGTGTGTGGAGAAGTTCAGCCTGCCTGTCTTGTTTATTCCACATTTTACTTGGCATACCAAGGTATTTTGTCTAGTTTTTGGAGCATGCCTTGCCAGCCAGGCAAGCACCTTTATACTGAATCATGTCTCGTGGTGGTCTCAGTGGACCACCACTGCCCCCAGGCCTGGCGTGAGATCTGTCTCATTAGGAGCTGGATAGAGGTAGCAGAAGGCAGGAGCAGAAATTGTGGTCTAAATGGCCTTTTCCTGTTTTTTCTTCCATCAGCCATGGCTCTGATCCCACTCCACAGAGGAGAGGCCTAAGTGCTGAGGATTGGAATGGTAGATTTTGGATCTAGGTGTCCAGTCCAATGTAGGATGGGCTCAGTGGATCCCAACAAATCTTTGTTAAGAGAACATAGACCCCAATCCAGGTCTTGCATAGGGCACAGAGGTTAGGGTGGAGGGGATGTGTGTAAAATGTTTTTTCCAGATGCCTGTAATCCTATCTACTCCGGAGGCCAAAATCTGTTGATTGTAGTTCGAATCCAGCCATGGTCGGAAAGTCCATGAGGCTCTTTATCACCAATTAACAGGAACAACAAAAAAACCTCTAGTAGAAGCAGAGCTGTGTCTCAAGTGGTAGAGTGCTCATGCCTGAGTTTAAGCCCCAGGACCAGCACAAAAAGATTTTTGGGGCTGCAAATGTGGCTTAGTGGTAGGTGCTCCCCTAGCATTCATGTAACCCTGCGTTTCATTCCTCAGTACCACATACACAGAAAAAGCAGGAAGTAGGGCTGTGGCTCTAGTGGTCGAGTACTACCCTTGAGCAAAAGAAGCTCAGGGACAGTTCCTAGACCCTGAGTTCAAGCTCCAGGATTGGCAAAAAAAAAAAAAAAAAAAAAAGATTTTCATTTTTATCATATAGGTCTTACACACATTTATTTTTAAACTTTTATTTATTTAAATTATTTTCTTTGTCGAATGTATGGTGTGAACTCTGTGCCTGGGTTCTGTCCTTGAGGTCTTCAGCTGAAGACCACCTGAGCCACAGTGCCACTTCTGGTGGGTCATTGGAGATAACAGTCTTATGAACTTTTCCGCCTGAGCTGGCTTGAACCTGGATCCTCTTGTCTCAGCCTCCTGAGTAGCTAGGTTGACAGGAGTAAGCCACATTTTATTAGGCATGCAAAAGTATTTCACTTTCTTTTTTGTGAATTCCAGTGGTATTGTGTTCCAGGGCCTTCCACAAGCTAGGCAAGTACCTCAGCTCTTAGCCCTGGTTGTTTTTATGCCGCCTTTGATTTTCATGATTTCCAGCCTTTGTAGGTATTTTGAAGAGAAAATGCACAGTGTTTGGATAAAAAGTGTAGAGCCTGGAAGCTTGGAATCATGAATAGAGGTTCTGGCTCTATAGCCCAAGGTAGAACAGTGTGGATGGTCCCCATTAGAACCTTCTCTGGAGAACTCATACCTTGTCCAGGCCCCTGGCCTCTGTTCAAGTCTGCGTCAAGTTTTCATTTATACTTTCATATCAATCCTGGGGCCTGGAGAAGGAGGTGAAGGTATGTGTGAGGAAGGGCAGCATATCTTTTCCTGCTTGTTAAGTTGGTGCTGATCAGAACAAGTTCAGTGACCCTAGGCCTCTGCCCAAGTCTCTGAGTCTTTGCTATGCATTCAGTTCTGCTTTTGCTCATGTCCTGCTCTGATTGTGATTGTGGGTTAGGGGCCGAGGGGCTGTGTGGAAAATATTTAATTTTTATTACATAGATCTTATACACATTTTGTTCAGCATACCAAGGTATTTAAATTTCATTTCGGTGAATTTAAAATTTATTGTGTTTCAGGGCCTCCCACGACCTAGACAAGCAACTCAACACTGAACCTCACCCCTTTAATATTACCCAGTCAGTTCCTTTAGACTGGTTTTATTCAAGTTTTCTAGTAAGGAGCTTCTGTGTGACTTTCTGTTTTGTTCTTCCCGTGTTGCCTATATAGGATCCTGCTTCCCTGTGGAATAGTTCCAGCATACCCATCCTTTGTTGCCTGTTGATTTCTTCTGACTGTAAGTACTTTGAGGGCAAAATGTGTCTAGTAGCTGATGAAAACATGGAGTAAATACACTTTGAATTTTGAGTGTAGTATCTGGAAGTATTGCCCAATGTAGAAGAGTGGCTCGAATGACACCCCTCCCCTGAAGAAGTGTCACCCATTCACAAACATTCTGAAGTTGTCATCACTGTAGGTCAAGGTTCTAAGACCCTCTAATCATTGAATCACAATCATATGAGGAGGCATCAGGGAGAAGGTAACAAGGACCTGGTATGGAAATATGGCCACTGGGTTTAATTTAGGAGCTCAGCAATCAGTGTGGCTGGGACTGAAGCACCCGGACCCTGGCTGGCCATGCTTCAAGGTGTAGTACTGAGCGATGGAGGGACTTGAAAGCTATGCTAAAGTAGTGCCATGGTGTCACCAGGCAAATGGCCTCTCAAACCCTGGGAGCTATCCCTTATGCTCATTAGTGTGCAGTTTCAGACATGCGCTCCACCTAAGTAGCCACACAGATACTTGGGGTCTCAATTGCTGCTATGAAGCAGGATGCATAATGAGACTTGGCAAATGACACACTTTAGCCATAAAGGATGCCATGTGGACTGGTTGTTTACTCCTGCTATTTGAACTTGGCCTGGGAGCTGTCCCTGAGCTTTTTTTGCTTCATGCTAGCACTCTACCACTTTAACCACAGCACCATTTCCGGGCTTTTCTGTTTATGTGGTATTGAGGAGTCGAACTCAAGGCTTCATGCATGCTAGGCAAGTACTGTACCACTAAGCCACATTCTCAGCCTGAGTCCGGGGTTTTGAGATGATACTTTAGGCACATCTGAGGATCAGACGCTGTCACCTTTGAAGCAACAGAAGCAGGGGCCTTACTTGATCAACACAAGGGTTGTCTGATGGTAGAGAGTGGGGTGTCCCAGGCATGCACTGAGCACTATAGACTCAGGCTGGAAAGGCCACCATGATGCTTGGGGTGAAGCCTGGAGATTAGTAGGTGTTATCATGGGTGACAGAAAATCCACAAGCCATTAAAAAAAATCAGTGCAAACCTCCTAAGATTCCAAACGTAAGGTGCAAAACTTGTCAGACAAAGCACCCATTAATTCCTAAGTACAGAGTGACAAATCAAGAAGAGAGCCAGGCACCAGTGGCTCACACCAGTAATCCTCGCTACTCAGGAGGCTGAGACCTGAGGATCATGGCTCAAAGCCAGCCCAGACAGGAACGTCCTTGAGACCCTTATCTTCAATTAAATGCCAGAAAACCAGAAGTGTCACTGGCTCAAGGACACTCCCGAGGGACAACAACAAAAGAACAGACCACTGAATGACCTGAGTGACACATGGTCCAAATATGAACATGGAAGGTGATTCAACTAACTGTTGAAAATCCCTTGTGTTCATGGTGATTCTTAGGGACATTTTTGGTGGTTCATTATTTCTAGGATTGGCTTTATTTGACAAAGTGTTGGGTTGTTAACATGCAAAATACAGCTGATGTTGGATTCTTTTTTTTTTTTTTTTTGGCCAGTCCTGGGCCTTGGACTCAGGGCCTGAGCACTGTCCCTGGCTTCTTCCCGCTCAAGGCTAGCGCTCTGCCACTTGAGCCACAGCGCCGCTTCTGGCCATTTTCTGTATATGTGGTGCTGGGGAATCGAACCTAGGGCCTCGTGTATCCGAGGCAGGCACTCTTGCCACTAGGCTATATCCCCAGCCCTGATGTTGGATTCTTAGTATGAATTAGTACACTGAAGAAAACTGCACTTGTGCCACCTAATGGCTCACTTAAGTGGCTCTCTCCTCTCCCATTTCCCTCTCTTCTCTCCTCCCCTCCTCTCCTCTTTTTTCTTTCTCCAGACATATTGCTGCATTAGACCAGGCGGGTCTCAAATTTGTCTTCTTGCCTCAGCCTCCCAACTGTTGGGGTTACCTGCATTTACCACCCTACCAGACTCAATATTATTGTTTCCTCCCTGTCCTCCATTCCTCCTCCCCCTCCCTCCTCCCTTCTCCTTCATCCTCTCCCCCTCCTCTTGTCTGTCTTTTCTCTTTCCGCCAGACATTGTATTTCTACATTAGACCAAGCTGATTTTGAACTCTCAGTCTTCCTGTCTCATGCTACCAACTGTGGGGCTTACCTGAATTTGGCACCCTACCCGGCTCAATTTTATGATCTAAAAGTTCCTGAAAAGGGACTCTTTTAGGGGCTGGGAATATGGCCTAGTGGCAAGAGTGCTTGCTTCTTATACAAGAAGCCCTGGGTTGGATTCCTCAGCACCACATATATAGAAAGGGTCAGAGGTGGCGCTGTGGCTCAAGTGGCAGAGGGTTAGCCTTGAGCAAAAAGAACCCAGAGACAGTGCTCTGGCCCTGAGTCCAAGCCCCAAGACTGACCCCCCCCCCCCGCCCGCACCAAGGAACTCCTTTAGTTCTGTTTTAATAACAGACTTACCTGTAGAATAAAATAGAATGGGTTTTCGTTCCCCTTTTCATTTGAAAACATTATTCTCCCTCTTGTCTTCTCCTTATCTCCTCTGTGTCCCTGCCTCCTTCTTTTCCTCCTCCGCCTTCTCCTCTCCTCGTCTCCATTGATAACATGAGAACATACCTTAATTTTTCTTCACTTAATGCCAATCATTCTTCTTACAATTCCACCAAGCCCTATTCTTGGCCCTACAATTATAGTTTAAACTATAGTTTACATTATAGTTTAAACAAAACGATTGACTGTGAATCTAGAAACAAAGAATTATAGTTCTTTTAATTACCCGAAAAAGTAAAGAGGAGCTCCTAACTCCTCCACCCATACATAAAAGTATGGCTTTTTAATTAACTTTTTAAGGATAATGGTAATCCAGTGGCCTTAGGAGCCAAAAATTTGGTGCAAATCCAAGATAAAGTAACCTATAATGCGTACCCTATCATTTATATTCATATTAGCTATTCTTCTAAAACCCCTAACAAAAGTTTTAATGGGTCAACCAACAGTAACGTATCCTGATCAAATGACTAAATCTATAAAATGAGCCTTCATTATTAGTCTGATTCCACTATTCCTATTCATCAATATAAAAAAAGAGACAGTCATCTCTATCACTGAATAACTATTCACTCCACAGAATTATACATATGCTTTAAGTTAGACCTTTATGCTGTTATTTGTTTTATCTATACCCCTATTCCTCACTTGGTCCATCATTGAATTTTCTACATGATATATACATTCAGATCCAAACCTAAACAGATTTATGACCTACCTCCTTATATTTCTCATCACTATGATCATCCTAGTCACAGCTAATAATATGTTCCAACTCTTTATTGATGGGAGGGTGTAGGAATTATATCCTTTCTATTAACTGGATGATGGTATTGTCGAGCAGATGCTAACACTGCAGCTTTACAAGCTATTATCTATAACCACATTGGACACATTGGCTTTATTTTATCTATAGCATGATTTTATAATACCTGTAATTCATGAGAACTTCAACAAATTTTTTAAATAAGTAATGAAACTGCCTTACCCTTACTGGGTTTAATTCTAGCAGCTACTGGTAAATCCGCTCAATTCGGCTTACACCCATGGCTTCCATCTGCCATAGAAGGCCCTACACCTGTATCTGCTGTACTACACTCAAGTACTATAGTTGTAGCAGGAATCTTCCTGCCAATTCGTTTTTATCCTCTTATAGCCAATCACCCAAATATTATATCACTAATTTCTATGTATTGGGGCCATTACAACCTTATTCACAGCAATCTGTGTCCTGACCCAAAATGATATTAAGAAAATTATTGCATTTTCTATCTCAAGCATACTAGGTCTGATAATAGTAACTGTAGGCATTGATCAGTCTTATTTATCATTTGTTCACATCTGTACACATGCATTCTTCAAGACTATGTTATTTATATGTTCTGGCGCAATTATCCATAACCTAAATGATGTAGTAGACATTCGAAAAATAGGAGGAATGGCCCCATGTCTATCATTTACAACATCTGCTCTAATTGTAGGTAGCCTAGCTTTAACTGACTGGCACCTAATCTTTGAAGCAATCTGTCATGTACAAATTCTCGGGCCCTAATCATCACCCTAATTGCAACATCTTTTACAGCTATCTACAGCTCACAAATTATTTTCTGCATTTTAATAGGACATCCACAATTTTTACCAATTAATTCCATCAATGAAAATAATCCAAGCCTAATTAATCCAATCAAACGCCTTCTAATAGAAAGCATCTTCACTGGTTTCCTAATCCTACCAACACCCAAAGTATAACTATGCCTATTATAATCAAATTAACAGCTCTAACAGTAACTATCGTAGGGTAACTGCAATAGAACTAAACATTATATCATCTTATTTTAAATTATATCAAAAATCGTATTCATTCAACTCCTGTAACCTGCTAGGATTTTTTCCACCCATCACACATTGACTGGTTCCTAATACAGGTGTCACATTTAGCCAAAAATTAGCAACATCAACTATAGACTGTACATGAACTGAAAAAATTATGCCTAATACCCTAGCTACCATTAATACATCTGATTCTAGCTCCGTGTCAAATCATAAAGGCCTATTAAAAATCTATTTTTCATCACTCATCTTATCCACCCTACTTCTACTAGCTATTATTAACTAAACGCCACAAGTAATTTCAATAATAAGATAAACAGCTATAGAGTTCAACCACCAACTACTATAATTCAACTCCCATAGCTTTAAATAGCCTCCACTCCAAGTGAATCTTTTTCTGAACTAGTAATAACATCTTCACCAAATGCTAAAATATTATCTAAATTATATAATCCACCTACACCTTCTTTTTTTTTTTTTTTTTGCCAGTCCTGGGCCTTGGACTCAGGGCCTGAGCACTGTCCCTGGCTTCTTCCCGCTCAAGGCTAGCACTCTGCCACTTGAGCCACAGCGCCGCTTCTGGCCGTTTTCTGTATATGTGGTGCTGGGGAATCGAACCTAGGGCCTCGTGTATCCGAGGCAGGCACTCTTGCCACTAGGCCATATCCCCAGCCCCACCTACACCTTCTAATCCCTCAAAATGCAGAACAGTAATTACTAAAACGACTTCTAGTAAGATTCTTGATAATAGTAAAAATTATAGTCATAAATTTGAGCCTCAAATTTCAGGATATTCATCAGGTGATATAGCAGTTATATTGCCAAATACTACTAACATTCCTCCTAAAAAAATAAAAATTACAATCATACCAATGTAAGGGCTATCATTTAGAATTATTAGACCACACCCAATAGCCCCACTAACAATCAATCCTGCACCTGCGAAAATAGGTGAAGGTTTAACAGCCACCCCAACAAAACCTAAAACCATTAAGATTAACGTTAAGGAAAGTAAATTTGTCATAGTTTTCACATGGACTTAAACCCCCACCAATGACATGAAAAATCGTTGTTAATTCAACTATAAAAACAGCGTATAATGACAATCATACAAAAGTCTCACCCTCTCATAAAAATAGTAAACCCCGCTCTCATTGACCTTCCAACTGCCTCTAATATCTCAGGATGATGAAACTTTGGATCCCTTCTTGGAGTATGCTTAATTATCCAAATTTCTACTTGCACTACACATCGGATACACTCACATAATTTTCTTCAGTTGCCCATATTTGCCGAGATGTTAACTATGGTTGATTAATCCGATATATACGCTCTAACAGAGCACCATTATTCTTCATTTGCCTTTATCTGCACATCGGACCAAGGTATTTATCATGGTTCCTACCTCTACAAAGAAACCTGAAATATCGGAATTATTCTTCTATTCCTAGTAATAGCTACAGCCTTTATAGGATATGTACTTCCATGAGGAAAGATGTCATTTTGAGGAGCCACCGTAATTACCAATCTATTATCTGCAATCCCTTATATTGGCTCAGACCTAGTAGAGTGAATTTGAGGGGGGTTTTCAGTTGATGAGGTTTCACATTCCATTTTATTTTACCATTCATTATTGCAGCAATGGCAATAGTTCATCTTTTATTTCTTCACGAAACAGGATCTAATAATCCACTAGACATCCTATCTGATTCTGATAAAATTCCATTCCATCCTTACTACTTGTTCAAAGATCTTAGGAGGTGTAGCATTGCTAGCCTTTTTCTTTACGATCGTTTTATTCTTCCCATATGCCTTAGGAGACCCAGATAATTGTATACCAGCTAACCCACTTAATACACCACCTCATATTAAACCAGAATGATATTTCCTATTTGCCTATGCTATTTTACACTCCATTCCAAGTATACTAGGAGTACTTGCCCTGATCCTGTCAATCCTAATCCTTGCCCTATTCCTACTCCTCCATACATGTAAACCAATGTGGATTAATATTCCAACCTATTAGCCAAATCCTACTTTGAATTTTAGTCTCAGATTTACTTATTCTAACCTGAATTGGAGGACAACAAGTAGAACCACCCTTTATCATTATTGGACAAATCTCATCCATTCTCTATTTTTCTGTTATCCTTCTCTTTCTCCCAATTGCCAGATTAATTGAAAATAAAATACTTAAGTGAAGACTGCTTTAATAGTATAAGAATTATATAAGTCTTGTAAACCTAAGATGAAGATTTTATCTTCTTAAAGCATTCAGAGAAAGTACAATCCTACCTCCAACCCCCAAAGCTGGAATTCTTAATTAAAGTATTCCTTGTACTTGGGAGATTTAATAAATTTAAACTGTTTCATCAGGCTTAATCTTAAACTCTCCAAAAAAAAATTACTGTGCATATTATGGTTAATCAATCCTAAACCATTAAGTGCTTATTCCACATTTAATACATACATGTTTATAAGCAAGTAATAACCCCCATAAAGTACATTTATATCCTGTTATATCCACATTAAATGCTCCACAATATGAATATTGTACAGTATAATAAGTTAATGCTTGTCAACCATAATACCACAACCACATTAGTCCATTAAATTTCGTTATTCCTTGAACACATGGATATCCCCTACTACTTGTTGTCTCTTAATCTACCATCCTCCGTGGAACCATCAACCCGCCCACTCTGCCTACCCTTCTCGCTCAGGGCCCATAAAACTTGTGGGTAGGTATTGTGAAACTATACTTGACATCTGGTTCTTAGCGCAGGGCCTTAAATTTAAGATCACCCACATGTTCCCCTTAAATAAGACATTTCGATGGATTACAGCCCATGACCAACATAACTGCTCTGTCATAACCCTGGTATTTTTTTATTTTTGGTATGCTGTGACTCAGCTAAGTCGTCAAGGCATGGACACAGTCAATTGATCTGTAGCTGGACTTATTAACTAACATTCTACGACCTCATAATTATCAAGCCATTGACATATTAATGCTCGAGGACATAAAAAATTTTATAGTGAAATAGTACTCTAATGCATACACAGAAATAATACTTATTCTTCCCCCCTTAGGAGATTAGCACTTTATTAACAATCATTTCCCTAAACATTAATAGATGCAAATACCAACATAGCCCTAATCTGAACTAACTAAAAACTTAGTTGACACTCAAACTCCTAAGGCCACCGGGTTAATGTAGCTTATAAGCAAAGCAAGGCACTGAAAATGCCTAGAATTGTTTAATTCCATAAACACAAAGGTTTGGTCCTGGCCTTTTTATTTGCTGTCACTAAAATTATACATGCAAATATCCGTACGCCGGTGAGTTTTACCCTAAAATTTAAGTTAGAATAAAAGGAGTAGGTTTTAAGCTCTCAATATAACAATTGAAGCTCATAACGCCATGTTTAACCACACCCCCATGTGCTACAGTAGTGATAAAAATTAAGCTATGAATGAAAGTTCGAGTAAGTTATACTGACATAGGGTTGGTAAACTTTGTGCCAGCCACCGCGGCCATACGAATGGCCCAAGTAAATAAAGTTCAGCATAAAGAGTGTTGAATTAAATATTCAGTAAAATTAAAGTACAGCTAAACTGTACAAAGTCCTAGCGTTTATGAAAAACAGTGTCAAAAGAAATTTTATCTAATTTAAACACTAAAACTATAACACAAACTGGGATTAGATAACCCATTACATATAGTTGTAAACATAAATAGGTTTAAAACAAGCTTATTCACCAGAGAACTACTAGCCACAGCCTAAAACTCCAAGGACTTGGCGGTGCTTTATATCCATCTAGAGGAGCCTATTCTGTAATCGATAAACCCTGATATACCTCACCATTTCTTGCTAATTCAGTCTATATACCGCCATCTTCAGGAAACCCTAAAAAGGCCCACACGTAATCCTAATTATATTATATAAAAAAGTTAAGTCGAGGTGTAACTCATGAAATGGGATGCAATGGGCTACATTTTCTGGTCCAGAACATATGAAACCTTATCTGAACTAGACAAGATAAAGGAGGATTTAGTAGTGAACTAAATATTTTTAGTGTTTAGTTGAATAGAGGAATGAAGCATGCACACACCGCCCGTCACCCTCCTCAATATTTGATACAGATAAGTACATAACTTTTAACTACAAGAATTAAGAGGAGAGAAGTCATAACAAGGTAAGCGTACTGGAAAGTGCACTTTGGTTAATCAAAGTGTAGTTTAGGGCTGGGGATATAGCCTAGTGGCAAGAGTGCCTGCCTCAGATACACGAGGCCCTAGGTTCGATTCCCCAGCACCACATATACAGAAAACGGCCAGAAGCGGCGCTGTGGCTCAAGTGGCAGAGTGCTAGCCTTGAGCGGGAAGAAGCCAGGGACAGTGCTCAGGCCCTGAGTCCAAGGCCCAGGACTGGCCAAAAAAAAAAAAAAAAAAAAAGTGTAAAGCATCTGACTTACACTCAGAAGACTTCAAAATACTTGAATACTTTGAACTATTGCTAGCCTATCCTTCCATAAACTAAATTATTCTTAATGTATAAAATCATTCACCCCTAAACTAGTATAGGAGATAGAATATTTATTACTAGAGCTATAGAAACATTACTGCAAGGGAAAGATGAAAGATATAATTAAAGTATAACAAAGCAAAGATAAAACCTTCTACCTTTTGCATAATGGACTAACTATAATAAATTTGACAAGAAGTGTTTTAGCCAAACACCCTGAAATCAGACGAGCTACGTTTAAATAGCTAACCAGAGCCAATTCGTCTATGTCCCAAAATAGATAATTTAAAGGTAGAGGTGAAAAGCCTACTGAGCCTGATGATAGCTGGTTGCCCAGTCAAAGAATTTTAGTTAAACTTAAAATTTACCTAAAATATTAATAAATTAAATGTAAATTTTAATGTTAATCTAAAGAGGTACAGCTCTTCAGAATTAGGATTCAACTTTTTCTAGTGAATAAATAATTAATCATAGTTGGCCTTAAAGCAGCCACCAATTAAGAAAGCGTTCAAGCTCAACACGAGTTAAATGTAAATATTACTAAAACCTATTACAATTCCTAGAAATACACTGGGCCAATTTAATTACATTAGATGCACCAATGTTAGTATAAGTAATAAGAATAATTTCTCCTGAAATAAGTGTATATCCGCCCGAATAAATCACTGATAATTAACAGTGAAAAAACCCCATATTAATCTTAAACCCATACAAATCAATGTTAATCCAACACAGGTATGTCACCAAGGAAAGATTTAAAAATGTAAAAGGAACTTGGCAAACACAAGCCCCACCTTTTTGCCAAAAATATCACCTCTAGCATTACAAGTATTAGAAGCACCGCCTGCCCAGTGACTAACGTTAAACGGCCATGGGATCCTGATCGTGCAAAGGTAGCATAATCACTTGTTCCTTTATTAGGGACTTGTATCAACGGCATAACAAGGGCTTAACTGTCTGTAACATTTAATCCATGAAATTGACCTTTCCGTGAAGAGGCAGAAATTAAATAAGACGAGAAGACCCTATGGAGCTTAAATTAACTTTCTACTAAAAACTTAAACTCACTGTAACAGAGGTAAACAGTAACAAGCTAGAAAGAAAATTTTCGTTGGGGTGACCTTGGAGAAAAAATAATCCTCCGAAAGACCTAGACCTGGACTTACAAGTTGAAGTTAACCTACATCATCTTTGATCCAGAATTTCTGATCAAGGTACCAAGTTACCCTAGGGATAACAGCGCAATCTCAGTAAAGAGTCCATATCGATAATTAGGTTTACGACCTCGATGTTGGATCAGGACATCCAAAAGGTGTAGCAGCTATTAAAGGTTCATTTGTTCAATGATTAAAGTCCTTCGTGATCTGAGTTCAGATTGGAGAAATCCTTGTGGGTTTCTATCTATTTACTATTTCTCCTAGTAGGAAAGGACCAGAGAAATAAGGCCAACTTTTCCCAAAGCTCCTTAATGCTTAATTATTTATTTCTTAATTAAATTAGCATGCCCAAAATACGTTCCAGGATAAGGAACTGTTAAGATGGCAGAGCTCAGCAATTGCATAAGATTTAATACTTTATTATCAAAGGTTCAACTCCTTTTCTTTTTTTTAATTTTTGTATTTGTTTATTAATTGTACACAAATTTTTAGACAAGGTATTGTGCAAAAAGAGTATAGTTACATAGTGTGTACATTTCTTGTGATATCTTATGTCCTGTTTTTTATCCCTTCTCTAGGTCAGGTAGACATATATACAAGATACAATGTATGAAGAACATATTCAGTATTCACAGACTTGGTCTCTACTGTCTCTCCGTCTCCCTTTCTTAACAGTCATATATCAGGGAGATCATGCCCCTTTGTTTTCTGTGTTCTAGGCTTGTCTCGCTCAACATTATTTGTTCGAGTTCTGACCATTTCCCTGCGAATAACAATATCTCACCATTCCTAATCGCTATGTAGTATTCCATTGTGTATAAGTACCATATTTTTTGGATCCATTCGTCTGTGGAGGGGCATCTGGGTTGTTTCCATATTTTGGCTATTGTGAATTGTGATGCGATAAACATGGAAGTACAAATGTATTTTTGATATCTTGGGGTTTGCTGTTTAGGATAGATGCCTAGGAGTGGTATGGCCAGGTCATAGGGTAGGTCTATATTGAACTTTTTGAGAAACCTCCATACTGTTCTCCAAAGTGGTTGTACTAATTTGCACTCCCACCAACAATGGACAAGGGTTCCTCTTTCTCCGCACCCCCTCCAGCATCAACTCCTCTTCTTAACAGCATGTTTATTTTAAATTTCCTTGTATTTATTATTCCACTTTTATTAGCAATACCCTTCTTTTTTTTTGGCCAGTCCTGGGCCTTGGACTCAGGGCCTGAGCACCGTCCCTGGCTTCTTACCGCTCAAGGCCAGCACCCTGCCAACTGAACCACAGTGCCCCTTCTGGCCATTTTCCATATATGTGGTGCTGGGGAATCGAACTGAGAGCTTCATGTGTAGGAGGCAAGCACTCTTGCCACTAGGCCATATTCCCAGCCCCAGCAATACCCTTCTTTGACCCTACTAGAACACAAGATCCTAGGCTATATACAATTACGAAAAGGTCCTAACATCGTATGTCCATACAGTGGTTTTCAACCATTCGCCAATGCTATAAAACTGTCCATTAAAGAGCCTATACGCCCAGGCACTTCATCCTTAATTCTATTTTCAATTTTCCCTATTTTAGCATGATCACTAGCCCTATCCCTATGAATTCCCCCTCCAATACCACATCCTCTAAATAACATAAACATAGGATTTTTATTCATCTTAGCAGCATCAAGCATATCAGTATATTCAATTTTATGATCAGGCTGAGCATCCACTTCAAAATACGCTATATTTGGAGCATTATGAGCTATAGCTCAAACTATTTTATATGAAGTAAGCCTAGCAATCATCCTCCTATCAACAATACTACTATCTAGACTATTCTCAATATTATCCCTATCAATGTCTCAAGAATATAACTGAATAATTGTCCCAGCATCACCCCTAGCTATAATATGATTTATCTCCACACTAGCTGAAACAAACCGAGCTCCCTTTGACCTAACTGAAAGTGAATCTGAACTAGTTTCAGGCTTCAACGTTGAATATGACACAGGACCATTCGCCTTATTCTTTATGGCAGAATATATAAATATTATCCGAATAAATTCACTAACTGCTACTTTATTTTTTGGTTCAATCTACTCAACACTCAATACAGAAATGATAACTTCAAACCTAGTTGTAAAATTATTAATTTTAATTTCTTCGTTTCTATGGATCTGAGCATCATATCCACGTTTCCTATATGACCAACTTATGCGTCTTATATGAAAAAACTTCCTTCCCCTAACCCTAGCCCTATGTATGTGGCACATTTCACTACCTATATGTACGACGAGCATACCACCGCTAATATAGAAATATGTCTGACTAAAGAGTTATTTTGGTAGAGTAAAACATAAAGGTTATATTCCTTTTATTTCTAGAATTATAGGACTCGAACCCAACATAACTCAAAATTCTTCGTGCTACCTATTACACTAAATTCTAGTAAGGTCAGCTAATTAAAGGTCTCGGGCCCATAATCCGAAAATGTTGGTTTTAACCCCTCCCATACTAATTAATATTGTTGTATATTCACTAGTTATATTTACTATATAGGATCCATATTAGTTCTCACAACCTCACACTGAATATACATATTAATAGGACTTGAAATTAGCATACTAGCAATTATTCCTATAATAATTTACAACAGTAACCCACGTTCAAGAGAAGCCACCACAAAATATTTCCTAACACAAGCAACAGCATCAATAATCCTTATATACGATATCCTCAATAACCTTGATTGGACAATGAAACATAGTTGACCTTAAAGACAACCTATACCTATGTATACTAGCAATTGCCCTAGCCATAAAACTTGGATTAGCCCCATTCTACCTTTGAGTACCAGAAGTTACTCAAGGCATTCCATTATTCTCTGGTATAATCCTACTAACATGACAAAAACTGGCCCCAATCTCAATTATATACCAAATGGCCCAAAACCTAAATACAAATATAATATTTATAGCTATATCAGCAATTCTTATTGGGGGCTGAGGAGTTCTTAATCAGACTCAAATACAAAAAAGCCTAGCATATTCATGCATCGCCCATGTAGGATGGATAGCAGCAATAACAATCTATAATCCCTCCGCAATAGCCCTTAATTTATTTACATCATATGTACAATTAACATGTTCATCTCCTTAGACTTTATCAGCTAATAACACTATATCTCTAACCATAGCATGAGATTCTAGACCATTAATTACTTTGATTATGCTGGTCACACATATCATTAGGAGGACTACCACCACTAACATGATTTCTACCTATATGGTTTATTATCAAAGAAAGTGTCAAACAAAAATATTATAGCAAGTATATTTATAGCCATATCAGCCCTACTAAACCTTTACTTTTATCTTCGATGAATCTATTCATCTGCCCTTACATTATTTCCCCTTCCAAATAAGAAATTCATATGATGACTAAATAATCACAAAAGCTTATGACCCACCCAACTCTTCTTTTTCTATCCTCATTTTCACTCCCCCTATCCCCATTATTGTACTCAATATTCTAGAAATTAAGGTTAACCAAAGACCTTAAGTAAACACTCAAGTTTAATTTTTATCTCTAAGGACTGCAGAACGAATAGTGCATCTTCTGGAAACAAACCAATCGCTTAAGCTAAATCCTCACTAGATCGATAGGTATCAAACCTACAAAATATTAGTTAACAGCTAAATACCCTAAATCATCTGGCTTCAATCTATTTCTCCCGCCGAGAAAAAAGGCAGGAGAAGTCCCGGAAGGATTGAAGCTGTTCCTTTGAATTTGCAATTCAATATGAAATTTCACCTCAGGACTATGATAGAAAGGGGTCTACCCCCAGGCATTCTATCACTAACTATGTTCATTAATCATTGATTATTTTCAACAAATAAAGAAATTGGAACCCTATACTTTATATTCGGAGCATGAGCCGGAAGAGTAGGCGCAGGTTTATGCATCCTCGTCCGAGCTGAGCTTGGTCAACCAGGAGCTCCATTAGGGGATGATCAAATCTACAATGTAGCTGTCACCGCCCACGCATTTGTTATATTTTCCTTATAGTTATACCAATTATGATTGGAGGGTTTGGAAACTGATTAGTCCCATTAATGATTGGAGCACCTGATATAGCATTTCCTCGTATGAATAGCATAAGCAATTCTATGATCTGAAAGTTCTTGAGAAGGCACTTTTATAGTTGTTTTAGTAGCTACAGACTTACCTGAAGAATAAAATAGAATGGGATTTCATTCCCCTTTTCATTTGAAAACTCTCCTTTTTTCCTCCCCTCCTCCACCTCTGCCCCACCTCCTCCATTTCTCCTCCTCCCCCTCCCCCTCCCTGCCTCCTCCTCTCCTGTTTCTCCTCTTTCTCCTCCCCACTCCCCTCCCTGCTCCTCCTTCCCCTCCCATCCTCCTCTTTTCTGTCTTTTTTCTTTCTTTTTTCTCTAGACATTGTATTTGTATTTCTACTTTAGATTCGGCCGGTTTTGACCTCTCATCAGCCTACCAACTGTGGGGCTTATCTGAATTTGCCATCCTACCTTGCTCAATTTTATGATCTAAAAGTTCTTAAAATGGCACTTTTTTAGTTCTGTTTTAGTAGTTAGAAACTTAGCTGTAGAATACAACAAAATGTGATTTCATTTCCCTTTTCATTTGAAAAGTATTCTCCCCTCTTCTCCTCCTTTCTGCCCCGCCCCTGCCTCTACCACCCCTGCTTCCGTCTCCTCCTCCTCCTCTCCACTCCTCCTCTTCTCTGTTTTCTCCTGACATTCTATGTTTGAGGCACTGTTAGCATTCATGATTCAAAACCCGTGTGGTTTAGAATGTGTCTTCTATGGCCTTCAGCAGTCCTAGGCATATTTGATCAGAGTCCTTGCCTTGCCATGCCTGATGGTGTGCTCCTGTTGCACACACATGTCAGGGTATGGGCAGGGACCTAGTGCTGTGTATCTCTGTGTAAACTTGGACACCCCTTAAGCGTGTTTGACAAAAGTAGGCCACTTACCTCCAAGGATGCAGAGCACCGTCTGGTAAGTCACCGAGTGGGTTTGGTGGGCTTTAGTTTAAGGACTTGGGTTGTCAGGCCCCTCCAATTGCCTTCAGCTGTTGTGGGGTTGTTTGTTCAGAGTTCTTGCCCTGCCGTGCTTGATGGTCCGCTCTCACTGTGCCTAACTTGGGGTGACAATGGAGACGTTAATAAATGGTCAGCTGTGCCTTCACTGTGTTCATGCACCTGCTCTGCACACACATGTGAGGGTATGGGTGGGGAATCGAGTGCTGTGCATCTCCGTGTGTAAACGTTGGACACCCCTTAAGAATGTTTGACAAAACACGGCCACCTACCTCCAAGGATGCAGAATACTGGTAAGTCACGGAGGTGGTTGGGTTGGGCTTTAGTTTAAGGAATTGGGTTGTTAGGTGTCTGGGGTTACAGGTAAGGGTTAGAGTTCTTAGGGCTACTGTTTTCTGGATTGGTATGATTCAGATTAGGGTTCAGGTGTAGGGTTGTCAATGTTAAGGATAGGTTTAAGGTTGGGTGTTAAGAAGACTCAGGGTGTGAATTATAACTAAATTTTTAGTGTTGTTGCAGAAAAATTGATCACATTATCCCATCACATCACCACATCATGGCATGTGCTCAAATCACATCACATCCTCAGATCACACCACAGCATTACTTCACACCAACCTTACCTGAATTTGCCATCCTACCTGGCTCTATTTTATGATCTAAAAGTTCTTGAAAAGGCACTTTTTTGGTTCTTTCAGTAGCAAGAGACTTACCTATACAATGGGATTTCATTCCCCTTTTAATTTGCAAACTGTATTCTCTCCTCCGCCTCTGACCACTCCTCCTCTTCCTCTCCTCTGCTCCTTCTCTACTCTCCAGACGTTTTATGTTTGCGGTACGTTAGCATTCATGAGTACAAACCCGTGTGGTTTAGAATGTGTGTCAGGCCAATCCGATGGCCTTCAGCAGTTGTGTGGGTTGTTGATCAGAGTCCTTGACCTTCCATCCCTGGTGGTGTGCTCCTTCTGGGCTTAACTTTGGGTGACAATGGAGACTTGAAAAAATGGTCAGCTGTGCTTTCACTGTGTTCATGCACCTGCTCTGCATACACATGTTAGGGTATGGGTGGGAGATCCTGTGCTGTGTGTCTCTGTGTGTAAACTTGGACACCCCTTAAGCATGCTTGACAATAGAAGGCCACCTACCTCCAGGGATGCAGAACACTGTCTGGTAAGTCACAGAGTGGGTTGGGGTTGGGCTTTAGTTTAAGGAATTGGGTTGTTAGGTGTCTGGGGTCAGATGGAGGGTTTTCAGGCTTTAGCTGGTATGATTGAGATTAGGGTTCAGGTGTAGTGTTGTCAATGTTAAGGATAGGGTTAAGGTTGAGTGTTGTTAAGGATACTCAGGGTGTTAATTACAATTAAGTTTTTAGTTATGCTGCAGAAAAACATCACATCATCACATCAAAGCACTACATCATGGCATATCCTCACACCATATCACATCATCATAGCATGTTGTATCATCCCTTCACATCACGCCAACCTCACCTGAATGTGCCACCCTACCTGGCTAAATTTTATGATCTAAAAGTTCTCAAAAAGGCACATTTTTAGTTCTGTTGTACTAGGTGCAGACTTACCTGAACAATAAAATAGAATGGGATTTCATTCCCTCCACCCCATTTTTTTTTGGCCAGTCCTGGGCCTTGAACTCAGGGCCTGAGCAATGTCCGTGGCTTCTTTTTGCTCTAGGCTAGCACTCTGCCACTTGAGCCACAGCGCCATGTCTGGCCGTTTTCTGTATATGTGGTACTGGGGAATTGAACCCAGGGCCTCATGTATGCAAGGCAAGCACTCTTGCCACTAAGCCATATGCCTAGACCCTCATTCCCCTTTAAATTTGAAAACTTTCCTCCTCTTCTCCTCCTCTCTACCTCCGCCCCGCCCCCTCCATTTCTCCTTTTCCTCCTCCCCCTACCTTCTGCCTCCCCCTCTCCTCCTCCTCTTCCTCCTTCCCCCCTCCTCTGTGCTCCTTCCTGCCATTCTCCTGTTTTCTGTCTTTTCTCATTACTCTCTTTTTTCTCCAGACATTGTATTTGTATTTCTACATTAAACCCAGCTAGTTTTGATCTCTCATTCTTCTTGCCTCAGCCTACCAACTGTGGGGCTTAACTGAATTTGCAACCCTACCTGGCTCAATTTTATGACCTAAAAGTTCTTGAAGTGGCACTTTTTTAGTTCTGTTTTAGTAGCAAGTGACTTAGCTGTAGAATAAAACACAATGGGATTTCATTGTATTTTTATTTGAAAACTTCATTCTCTCTTTACCTTCTCTTCTCCTTTTTTTTGGTCTTGTCCTCTCCCCTCTCCTCTTCTCTGTTTTCTCTCTTCTCTGTGGTTTAGAATGTGTCTCTGACAGCCTTCAGCTGTTGTGGGCGTTCTTTGATCAGTGCTTGCTCATCATGGCTGATGGTGTGCTCCCTCTGTGCACACATGTGAGTGTTTGGGCAGGGACCGAGTGCTGTGTATCTCTGTTTAAACTTGGACACTCCTTAAACATGCATGACAAAAGAAGGCCACCTACGTCCAAGGATGCAGAACACTGTCTGGTAAGTCATGGAGTGGGTTGGGGTTGCGCTTTAGTTTAAGGAATCAGGTTGTTAGGTGTCTGTGGTTAGTGGTAGGTGTTTTCAGTTCTTAGAGCTACTGTTTTCGGGGTTGGTATGATTGAGATTAGGGTTCAGGTATAGGGTTGTCCATGTTAAGGATATGGTTAAGGCTGGGTGTTTTTAAGGATACTCAGGGCGTGAATTACAATTTTTAGCTATGCTTCAGAAAATTACATTACATCCTCACATCACATCACATAACGTCACAGCATCACATCACATCTCATCTTCAAATCACGTCACATCAACACATCATGTTTTATCTTGTTGTATGACATGTCACACCCTCACTTATCACATCATGTCATCATATCACGTCATACCATCACTTCATGTCATACTATCACTTCATATCACCAGATCAGGTCACATCATCACGTCATGTCACCAAGTCACAGGACTCCATCACATCATCATATGACATCACAGCTCATATCTAGTCACATCTTCACATAACACTATCACATCACAACCTCAAATCACGTCATATCACATCACACCATTATAACTTGTCACATTACATTACATCACATTACATCACACACATCCCACCACCACATTCGGTCACTTCATATCATCACAACCCATCACATCATTCCACTTGTCACTTGAAGATTGCCTCTGTGCTCTCCGCTCCATCCTCCCCTCCCCTGCTTTCCCACTTCCCCCTTCCTCTCCCCCTCTCCTCCTGCCTCTCCACCTCTCTCTACTCTTTCCCCTCCTCCCCTCTTCTTCCTCCCTTCCTCTCCCCTCTCCTCCCCCTCCTCCTCCTCCATTCATCCTTCTCCTCTTCTACGTCCTCCCATCCTTCTATTTTGTATCTTTTCTCTTTCTTTTTTTCCCTTCCAGATTGTATTTCCACACTAGAGCACGCCTGTTTTGAACTCTCAATCTTCCTGCCTCAGCCTGCCAACTGTGGGGCTTACCTTAATTCGCCACCTTACCTGGCTCAATTTTAACTAACAAGAGACTTACCTGTAGGACAAAATAGAATGGGATTTCATTCCCCTTTTCATTTGAATACTTTATTCTCTCCTTTCCTCCTCTCCTCTTATGTCCCTGCCTCCTCCTTCTCTTTTTTTTCTCCTCTCTTTTTTCCAGACATGTTTGTGGTACATGTTACTATCGATGTTTCCAAACCCATGTGTTTTATAATGTGTGCCAGGCCTCTCCAATGGCATTCATCAGTTGTGGGGTTGTTTGATCAGAGTCCTTGCTCTACCACGCTTGATTGTGTGCTCCTGTTGTGCCTAACTTTGTGTGATAATGGAGACTTGAATAAATGGTCAGCTGTGCTTTCACTGTGTTCATGCACCTGCTCTGCCTACACATGTGAGGGTATGGGTGGGGAATCGAGTGCTTTGTCTCTCTGTGTGTAAACTTGGACACCCCTTAAGCATGTTTGACAAAACAAGGCCAACTACCTCCAGGGATGCAGAACATTGTTTGGTAAGTTGGAATGGTTTGGGGTAGGGCTTTACTTTAAGGAATTGGGTTGTTAGATGTCTGGGGTTAGAGGTGGGGGTTTCAGGGCTTACAGCTGTTTTCAGGATTGGTATGATTGAGGGTTCAGGTATAGGGTTGTCGATGTTCAGGATAGGGTTAAGGCGACGTCAAAGATACTTGGTTTGAATTATAATTTTTAGTTATGCTGCAGAAAAGTAGACTACATCCCCACAGTATGTCACATAATTACACGTCACATAATCACATCGCGTCATCACAGCAACACCATCACTTCACATCACCAGATCCCATCACATCACCAGATCACACCACATCACCAGATCACTTCACATCATCACCTCACATCATCACAACACATCACATCATTCCCCTTTTCACTTGAAAACTGCCTCTCTCTTCTCTGCTTCTTCCTTTCCTCTCCCTCTCCTCCCCCTCCTCCGCCTCCATTCCTCCTCCTCCTCCCCTCACATCCATCTTTTATATTTTTTCTCATTCTTTTCTTTTTCCTCCAGATATTGTATTTCTATATAAGACCAGGCCGGTTTTGAACTCTCAATCTTCCAGCCTCAGCCTATCAACGGTGGGGCTTACGTGAATTTGCCACCCTAGCTGTCTTAATTTTATGATCTAAAAGGTTCTGAAAAGGTGCTTTTTTAGTTCTGCTTTAGTAGCAAGAGATTTACTTGTAGAGTAAAATACAATTTGATTTCATTCCCCTTTTCATTTGAAAACTTTGCTCTCTCCTCACCACCTCCACCCTTGCCTCCTTCACCCCTGCCTCCTCAAGTTTCTCATCTCTGCTCCTTGTCTTCTCTGTTTTCTGCAGACATTTTATGTTTCCGATACATGTTAGCATTCATGATTCCAAATGCATGTGGTTTAGAATGTGTGCCAGGCCACTCTGATGGTCTTCAGGTGTTGTGTGGTTGTTTGATCATAGTCCTTGCCTTGTCGTGCTTTATGGTCTGCTCTGGCTGTGTGTAACTTTGGGTGCCAATGGCGATTTGAAAAAGTGGTCAGCTGTGCTTTCACTGTGTTCATGCACCTTCTATGCCCCCACACGTGAGGGTATGGGTAGGGGATGGAGTGCTGTGTATCTCTGTGTGTAATGTTGGACACACCTAAAGCATGCGTGACAAAAGAAGGCCACCTACCTCCAAGGATGCAGAGCACTGTCTGGTAAGTCATGGAGTGGGTTGGGTTGGGCTTTATTTTTAGGAATTGGGTTGTTAGGTGTCTGTGGTTAGAGGTAAGTTATGCTGCAGAAAAACAGATCATAGCATCCCATCACATCACCACATCATGACACATCCTCAAAGCACATCACATCCTCAGATCATGCCATATCATCACATCACATCACATCACATCACATCACATCACATCACATCACATCACATCACGCCAACCTTACCTGAATGTGCTACCCTATCTGGCTCAATGTTTTTGGACCTAAAAGTTCGTGAAATAACACTTTTTTTTTTTTTTTGGCCAGTCCTGGGCCTTGGACTCAGGGCCTGAGCACTGTCCCTGGCTTCTTCCCGCTCAAGGCTAGCACTCTGCCACTTGAGCCACAGCGCTGCTTCTGGCCGTTTTCTGTATATGTGGTGCTGGGCAATCGAACCTAGGGCCTCGTGTATCCGAGGCAGGCACTCTTGCCACTAGGGTATATCCCCAGCCCGAAATAACACTTTTTTTTACTCCTGTTTTAGTAGCTAGAGACACCTGAAGAATAAAATTGAATGGGATTTCAGTACCCTTTTTCATATGAAAACTTTGTCTCCTTTTCCTCCCTTCTTCCCCTCCTCCTCCCTCTTCCGCTATTCCTCCTTATCCTTCTCTTCCTTCCCCTTCCCATCACTGTTCTTCCCTCCCTTACCCCCTCCTCCTCTTATCTGTTTCCTTTCTTTTTTCTGCAGACATTGTATTTTTATTTCTACATTTGACCCGGCCGGTTTTGAACTCTCAATCTTCCTGCCTCAGCCTACCAACTGTGGAGTTTCCCTGAATGTGCCACCCTACCTGGTTCAATTTCATGATCTAAAATTTAGTTCTTGAAACGGCAGTTTTTTAGTTTTGTTTTTGTAGCAAGAGACTTACCTGTATAATAAAATAGAATGGGATTTCATTCCCCTTTTCATTTGAAAACTTTATTTTCTCTTCTTCGCTCCTGTCCTTTTGTCCTCTGCCCTCCCCTCCGCCCTTCCTCTCCTCTTCTCTGTTTTCTCTCTTCTCTGTTTTCTCACTTCTCTCTTTTCTCCAGACATTTTATGTTTGAGGTACATGTTTATTCATGATTCCAAACCTGTATAGTTTAGAATGTGTCTTGTGCCACTCCGATGGCCTTCAGCAGTTGTGGGTTTGTTTGAAAACATTCTTTGCTCTACCATGCTTTATTGTGTGTTTCTGCTGTATCTAACTTGGGTGACAATGGAGACTTGAGTAAATGGTCAGCTGTGCTTTCACTGTGTTCATGCGCCTGCTCTGCACACATGTGAGGGTATGGGTGGGGGGGGGGGTTGAGTGCTGTATATCTCTGTGTTTAAATTTGGACAACCTTTAAGCATGCTTGAGTAAAGGAGGCCACCTACCTCCAAGCATGCAGAACGCTGCTAAGCAATGGCGTGGGTTGGGCTTTACTTTAAGTTATTGTTTTTTTAGGTGTCTGTGGTTAAGAGTTCTTAGAGCTACTGATTTCAGGGTTGTTATGATTGAGTTTAGGGTTTTGGTGTATCGTTGTCGATGTTAAGGATAGGGTTAAGTTGGGTGTTGTTTACGATACTTAGGGTTTGAATTACAATTAAGTTTTTAGTTATGCTGCCGAAAGATAAATCACATCATCCCACAAGTCATCACATCATGTCACATTATCACATCACATCATTCCAACCTTATCTGAATGTGCCACCCTACCTGGCTCAATTTTATGATCGAAAAGTTCCTGAAAAGGCACTTTTTTAGTTCTGTTTCAGTAGCTACAGACTTAGTTGTAGAATAAAACAGAATGGGATTTCATTTGAAAACTTTATTCTCTCTTCTTGTCCTTCTCCTCTCCTCTTTTTTTGTCCTCTCCTCTCCCCTCTCCTTGTCTTTTCTCTTCTCTGTTTTCTCCAGACATTTTATGTTTGAGGTACATGTTAGTATTCATAATTCTAAAACTATGGTTTAGAATATGTCAGGCCACTCCGATTGCCTTCAGCTGTTGTGGGGTTGCTTCATCAGGGTGCTTGACCTACCATGCTGAATTGTGTGCTCTAGCTGCACCTAACTTTGGGTGACAATGGAGACCTGAGTAAATTGTCAGCTGTGCTTTCACTGTGTTCATGCTCCTGCTTTGCCTACAAACGTGAGGGTATGGGTGGGGGATCAAGTGCTGTTTATCTCTGTGTGTAAATTTGGACACACCTTAAGCATGCTTGACAAAAGAAGGCCACCTACCACCAAGGATGCAGAACACTGTTAAGTCCCGGAGTGGGTGGGGGTTGGGCTTTTCTGTAAGGAATTGGGTTGCTAGGTGTCTCGGGTTAGAGGTAGGGGTTTCAGGTCTTAGGGTTACTCTTTAGGATTGGTATGATTGAGATTTGGGTTCAGGTGTGGGGCTGTCGATGTTAAGGATAGTGTTTAGTATGGGTGTTAAGGATACTTGTGAATTACAATTTTTTTTCTTGCTGCAGTAAAGTAGATTACATATTCACGTCACATCACATCATCACCTCATTTCATATCCTCCAATCATCGCACAACACATCATTTCTTATCATACCTTGTCATATCGTAACATGTCACACCCTCACATTAAATCATATCATGCCACATCTTATCACATCATCATTTCACATCACATGACATCACGTCACACCATCACTTCATTTCAACAGAACACGTCACATCATTACATCGCATCACCAAGCCACATGACATCACATAACATCGTCATATAAAGTCATGACTTAACATCACACTATCACATCACATTCTCAAATCATGTCACAACACATCACGTCACAATATAATACGCCACATCATCATAACACACCATCATATCTTGTCACATCACATCACATCACACTATCACTTCAGGTCACATCATATCCTCCATCATCATAATACATCACATCATTCCCCTTGTCACTTGAAATTTGCCTCTGTCCTTTCTGCTCCCTCCTCCCCTTCCTTGCTCTCCCATTCCGCTCCCTTCCTCTCCCCGTCTCCTGTCTCTCCTCTTTCCCCCTCCTCCCCTCTCCCCCTTCTCCATTCCTCCTCTTCCTCCTCTCCAATCCTTTTTCTATCTTCTCTCCTTATTTTCTTTTTCCTCCATACAATGCATTTCTACATTAGACCAGGGGGCGTTCTGTACTGTCAATCTTCCTGCCTCTTCCTACCAACTATGGAGCCTACCTGAATTTGTCACCCTACCTGGATCAAAGTATGATTTAAAAGTTCTTGAAAAGGCACTTTTTTCATTATGTTTCAGTAGCAAGAAACTTACCTATGGATTAAAATAGAATGTGGTTTCATTCCCATTTTCATTTGTAAACTGTATTCTCTCCTCTCCGCCTTCGACTCCTTTTCATCTTCCTCCTCCCCGCTCCTTGTCTTCTCTCCTTTCTCCAGATGTTTTATGCTTGTGGTACATGTTTGCATTCATGATTCTATGTCCGCGTGGTTCATCATGTGTGTCAGGCCAATCCGATGGCCATCACCAGTTGTGGAGTTGTGGGGGTTGTTGATCAGAGTCTTTGACGTACCATGCCTTATGGTGTGCTCCTGCTGTGCCTAACTTTGGGTGACAATGGAGACTTGAAAAAATGGTCAGCTGTGCTTTCACTGTGTTCAAGCAATTGCTCTGCATACACATGGTAGGGTATGGGTGGGGGATTGAGTGCTATGTATCTGTGTTTAAACTTGGAAACCCCTGAAGGATATTTGACAAAACAAGGCCACCTACCTCCAAGGATGCAGAACACTGGTAAGCAATGGAGTTGGTTGGGCTTTAGTTTAAGTACTTGGGTTAGTGTCTGGGGTTAGAGGTAACGGTTGGCATTCTTAGGACTACTTTTTTCAGGGTTGGTATGATTGATATTAGTGTTCAGGTGTAGGATTGTCGATATTAAGGATAGGGTTACGGTTTGGTGTAGTTAAGGATACTCAGGTGAGAATTACAATTAAGATTTTGGTTATGATGCAGAAAGATCATATCATCCCATCACCTGACCACATAACATCATCATATTACCTCACATCCTCAGATCACACCACATTGTCATATCACGTCAACCTTACCTGAATGTGTTGCCCTACTTGGTTTAATTTTATGACCTTCAATTTACTTCTGGAAAAGGCACTTCTTTAGTTCTGTTTTAGCAGCAAGAGACCTATAGAATAAAATAGTATGGGATTTCATGCCCCTTTTCATTTGGAAACTGTATTCTCTCTTCTCCTTCTCTTCTGTCCTTTTATCCTATCCTCCCTTCCAAAACTGTATGGTTCACAATGTTCGTAAGGCCATTTCGATGGCCTTCAGCTGTTGTGGGGTTGCTTGATCAGAGTGCTTGACTTACCGTGTTTGATGTTGTGCTCCCGCTGTACCTAACTTTGGCTGACAATGGAGATTTCAGTAAATGGCCAGGTGTGCTTTCACTGTGTTCACGTACCTGCTATGCCCACAGATGTGAGGGTATGGGTGGGGGATCAAGTGCTTTTTAGCTCTGTGTGTAAAATTGGACACTCCTTAAGCATGCTTGAGAGAAGAAGGCCACCTATGTCTAGGGATACAGAATACTGTCTAGTAAGTCATGGAGTGGGTTGGGGTTTTCAGGGTTGTTATGATTGCGATTAGCGTTCAGGTATGGGGTTGTCGATGTTTAGGATAGGGTTTAGGTTGGGAGTTATTAAGGATACTCGGTGGAATTACAAGTTTTAGTTATGCTGCAGAGAATTAGATTACATCCTCACATCACATCATCACATCACCACATCAATGCATCACCTCCCAACACAATATCACATCACATTACATATGTCACATAATAACACCACATTATCATCACACCATCACTTCACATAACCAGATCACGTAACATCATCAAGTCATGTCACCAATTCACAGCACTCCTTCACATCATCATGACATCACATCATTACAGGTCACATCTTCACAACACATCCTTACATCACGTGACATCATCAGAATACATCACATTCCCTTTTCACTTTAAAACTGCCTGTCTCCTATCAGTTCCTTACTGCCCCTACTTCCTCTGCTCTCCCATTCCCCTTTCCTCATGTACCCCTCTTCTCCCCCTCTTCAGTCTCTCCTCATCCTCCCCCTCTCCAGCCTTCTCTTTTCTGTCTTTTCTCTTTTCTTTTTCCTCCAGACATTATACTTCTACATTAGACCAGGCCTGTCAATCTTCCTGCCTCAGCCTACCAATTCTGGGGTTTACCTGAATTTGCCAATTTGCCTGGGTCAATTTTATTATCTAAAAGGTCCTGAAACGGCGATTTTTTTTAGTTGTTTCAGTACCAAGACTTAACCGGAAGAATGAAATAGAATGGGATTTCATTCCCAATTTCATTTGAAAACTTTATTCTCTCCTCTCCACTCTGCTGCCGTTCCCTCCTCATCTGCCCCCGCCTCCTTCACCCCTACCTCCTCCACTTACTCCCCTCCCCTCCTTCTCTTGTCTTGTTTTCTCCAGACATTTTATGTTTGAGTTACATGTTACCACTCATGGTATAGAGTGTGTGAAGCCACTCCGATGGCTTTCAGCTGTTGTGAGGTTGTTTGATCCGAGTCCTTGATCTACTATATGTGATGGTGTTTTCCTGCTGCGCGTAAGTTTGGGTGATAATGGAGACTTGAATAAGCGGTCAGCTTTGTTTTCACTGTGTTCATGCACCTGCTCTGCATACACATGTGAGGGTATGGGTGGGGGATCGAGTGCTGTGTGTCTGTGTGTAAATTTGACACCCCTTAAGCATGTTTGACAAAACAAGGCCACTTCCCTCCAGGATGCAGAACACTGGTAAGCAATGGAGTGGGTTGGGCTTTCGGAATTGTGTTGTTATGTGTCTGGGGTGTTCTTAGGAGTATTGTTTTCAGGTTTGGTATGATTGAGATTAGGGTTCAGGTGTAGGATTGTCAGTATTAAGTATTGTGTTAACATTGGGTGTTGTTAAGGATACTTAGGGTGTGAATTACAATTTTTATTCATGCTGCAGAATATTAGATTACATCCTCATACATGTAACATCACATCATTTCACATCCTCCATCACATCAAGACATCATTTCTTATCTTTTTCATATCACAATACGTCACATCCTCCCATTACATCATATCGTTCCACATCATCCCCGCACATCACATCACATCACATCACATCACATCACATCACATCACACCATCACATCACGGCAACACGCCACAGGCTCCCTCACATCATGTGACATCACATCACATCTTCATATAAAGTCACATCTTCACATCACACTATCACAACCTCAAATCATGTCACATCACATCACATCTCAATACATCACTTCACATCGTCACATCACACCATCATATCTTGTCATATAATATCACACCATCCCACAGGTCATCACAATCTTTCCACATCATCCCACATCATAACAATCACAATACATCACATCATTCCCCTTGTCACTTGAAAAATGCCTCTGTCCTCCCTGCTCCCTCGTCCCCTCCCCTGTTCTCCCATTCCCCTCCCTTCCTCTCCCCATCTCCTGTCCCTCCTCTTCCCCCTTCTCGTCCTCCTTCATTATCCTCTTCCTCCTCCATTCACCCTCTTCCTTCTATTGTTCCATCTTTCTCTTTTCTATCTTTTCTCTTTCCTTTCTTTTTCCTCTAGGCATTGTATTTCTACATTAGATCCAGGGGGGTTCTGTACTTTCAATCTTCCTGCCTCTGCCTACCAACTGTGGAGCTTACCTGAATTTGCCACCCTATCTGGCTCAAATTATGATTTAAAAGTTCTTAAAAAGGCACTTTTTTAGTTCTGTTTCAGTAGTAAGAGACTTACCTATAGAATACAATAGAATGTGATTTAATTCCCATTTTCATTTGGTAACTGTTTTCTCTTCTCTCCACCTCTCACTCCTTTTCCTCTTCCTCCACTCAGCTCCTTCTCTTCTCTTTTCTCCAGATGTTTTATGCTTGTGGTACATGTTTGCATTCGTGATTCTAAGTCCGTGTGGTTTTGAATGTGTGTCAGGCCAATCCGATGGCCATCAACATTTGTGTAGTTGTGGGGGTTGTTGATCACTGTCCTTGACGTACCATGCCTGATGGTGTGCTCCTGCTGCGCCTAATTCTGGGTGACAATGGAGACTTGAAAAAAATGGTCAGCTGTGCATTCACTGTGTTCATGCACCTGCTCTTCATACAAACGTTAGGGTATGGGTGGGGCATCGAGTGCTATGTAACTGTGTGTAAACTTGGAAACCTCTTAAGCATGTTTGACAAAGCAAGGCCACCTATTTCCAAGGATGCAGAAGTGGGTTGGGTTTTAGTTTAAGTACTTGGGTTGTTAGGTGTCTGGGGTTAGAGGTAACGGAGTTCTTAGGCATACTGTTTTCAGGGTTGGTATGATTGAGATTAGGGTTCAGGTGTAGGGTTGTTGATATTAAGGATAGGGTTAAGGTTTGATGTTGTTAAGGATACTCAGGTGTGAATTACAATTAAGTTTTTGGTTATGCTGCAGAAAGATCACATCATCCCATCACCTGACCACATAACATCCTCATATCACATCATATCCTCAGATCACGCCACATTATCACATCACGCCAACTGTACCTAAATGTGCTACCCTACTTGGTTCAATTTTATGATCTAAAATTTAGTTCTTGAAAAGGCACTTCTTTAGTTCTGTTTTAGTAGCAAGAGACCTATAGAATTTAATAGTGGGATTTCATGCCCCTTTTCATTTGAAAACTTTATTCTCTCTCCTTTTCCTTCTCCTCCTGTCCTTTTCTCCTATCCTCCCTTCCCCCTCTCCTCTCCTCTACTCTGTTTTGTCCAGACATTTTACGTTTGAGGTACATGTTAGTATTCACGAGTCCAAACAGAATGGTTCTCAATGTTTGTCAGGCCACTTTGATGGCCTTCAGCTGCTGTGGGGTTGCTTGATTAGAGTGCTTGACTTACCGTGTCTGATTTTGTGCTCCCGCTGTACCTAACTTTGGCTGACAATGGAGATTTCAGTAAATTGTCAGGTGTGCTTTCACTGTGTTCATGTACCTGCTATGCCCACAGATGTGAGGGTATGGGTGTGGGCTCAAGTGCTTTGTATCTCTGTGTGTAAACTTGGACACTCCTTAAGCATGCTTGAGAGAAGAAGGCCACCTATCTCCAGTGGTGCAGAACACTAGTAAGTCATGGAGTAGGTTGGGGTTTTCAGGGTTGGTATGATTGAGATTAGGGTTCAGGTATGGGGTTGTCGATATTTAGGATAGGGTTTAGGTTGGGTGTTATTAAGGATACTCGGTGGAATTACCAGTTTTAGTTATGATGCAGAAAATTAGATTATATCCTCACATCACATCACATCAACGCATTGCCTTACAACACATCATCACGTCACATCAGAACATTATACATATATCACATAATCACACCACATTATCACATCACACCATCACTTCACATAACCAGATCATGTAACATCATCAAGTCATGTCACCAACTCTCAGGACTCCATCACATCACATCATATGAAGTCACATCTTCACACCACATACTTACATCACGTGACATCAGAACACATCACATTACCTTTTCCACTTGAAAAATGCCTCTCTCCTATCAGCTTCTTCCCTACCTCCACTGCTCTCCCATTCCCGTCCCTTCTTCTACCTCTCTCCTCCCCCTCCTCCGCCTCTCCTCCTCCTCCCCCTCCCTTCTTATCCTTTTCTGTCTATTTTCTTTCTTTTTTTTTTTTTCCCCTCTAGACATTGTATTTCTACAATAGACCAGGCCTCTCAATCTTCCTGCCTCAGCCTACCAACTCTGGGGCTTACTTGAATTTGCCATTTTTCTTGGCTCAATTTTCTTATGTAAAAGGTCCTGAAAAGGCAGTTCTTTTGTTCTGTTTCAGTACCAAGACTTACCTGTAGAATGAAACAGAATGGGATTTCATTTGAAAACTTTATTCTCTCCTGTTCTCTCTGCCGCCGCTCCCCCCTTATCTGCCCCTGCCCTCTTCACCCCCGCCTTCTCTACTTCCTCCCCTCTTTCTCTTGTCTTTTCTCCAGACATTTTATGTTTGAGTTACATGTTAGATTTCATGGTTTAGAGTGTGTGAATCCACTCCGATTTCACTCAGCTGTTGTTAGGTTGTTTGATCTGAGTATTTGACCTACAATATCTGATGGTGTGCTCCCGCTGCGCTTAAGTTTGGGTGATAATGGAGACTTGAATAAACGGTCATCTGTTTTCACTGTGTTCATGCACCTGCTCTGCACACACATGTGAGGGTATGGGTGGGGGATCGAGTGCTGTGTGTCTGTGTGTAAACTTGGGCACCCCTTAAGCATGTTTGACAAAACAAGGCCACCTCCCTCCAGGATGCAGAACACTGGTAAGCAATGGAGTGGGTTGGGCTTTAGTTTAAGGAATTGTGTTGTTAGGTGTCTGGGGTGTTCTTAGTACTACTGTTTTCAGGTTTGTTATGATTGAGATTAGGGTTCAGGTGTAGGATTGTCGATATTAAGAATAGGGTTTAGGTTGTCTGTTAAGAATACTCAGGGTACAATTAAGGATATAATTTTTTTTCATGCTGCAGAATGTTAGATTACATCCTCATATCATGTCACATCATCACATCATTTCACATCCTCCATCACATCAACACGAGAACACGGAATGGGTTTGGTTGTGCTTTAGTTTAACGAATTGGGTTGTTAGGTATCTGTGGTTAGAGGTCGGGGTTTCTGTTCTTAGGGCTATTTTTTTCAGTGTTGGTATGATTGCGATTATGGCTCAGGTATGGGGTTGTCGATATTAAGGGTATGGTTAAGGTGTTAGGATACTTGGTGTGAATTACAATTTTTATGCTGCAGAAAATGAGATTACATCCTCACTTCACAT